>NW_027248986.1:0-600000 GCF_019359855.2 Lolium perenne
CTAGAATACTCTGGAAACCACTACAACACACATAACTAGAGGACCATATTATCTAGAATATAGTAGAAGTGTGTAGAAGCTAGTACTGGATCTTACTTATGTTTTATTTTTATTTTATTTTATATACCGTCCCTCATCATTCTCCCCTGGTTGTTTAGAACTCGACCTCGAGTTATTTTCATAGAGTGCTTGTTCTGGATGATAAAGAGCCAAATCTGCCACATTGAATATGTTAGATATTCCCATCTCAGCTGGAAGATCTATCACGTAGGCATTATCATTTATCTTCCTTAGAACAGGGAAGGGCCCGTATTTCCACCATCTAAGTTTATCTTTGATGTCTAATGGTGGTCCTTCTTTCCGGAGGTATACCATCACCTTATCACCAACCTGGAATGATTTTAGCCTCCGTTTGTGGTCACTTTTCTCCTTCTCCTTGGAGCTATTACGATTTGATTGATTTGGTAGAATGATGATCTTCCGCTTGTTCCAAGTGAAAGAGTAAGAATTTTCCTTCCCTTTGTGTGTTGTATTCACATCATATTGCCAAGGTCTCCCAAGAAGAACATGGTTGGCATCCATATCAACAACATCACACAACACATTTGCGTGATAGTGCTTGCCCAAAGAGAGTGGCAGGTTGCATTGTTTGGTGACCCTCATATTCACTCCTTTCTTGATCCACCCAATAGTGTAGGGGTTTGGATGATCATGTGTCTCAAGATTTAAATGATTCACCAAATTCTGAGAGATAAGGTTTTCACAGCTGCAACCATCAATCACTAATTTGCATACCTTGCCATTCACCGTGCATTTGCTCTCAAATATTTTCTTTTGTTGTGTGTTGTCGGGCTGCGGTGTTGAGCACACGGGGCGCTGAATCACGCATACCACCTCTTCTCCCTCTTCTTCACAAATATCTTGTCCTTCTACATCTTCAGATTCATATTCTTTGCCATCTTTGCCATCATGGATTGTTGTGTTGACAAATTTCCTCAATGGGCAATTGCTAGATACATGTCCCTCTTCACCACATTTATAGCATTTTATCACAGGCTTTGCCCTACTCTTACCTCCGGCTTGCTTTGGGACAGTTTGTTTTGCATCAGGTTGAGCGGTCTGTTCTTCCGTTCCATGGGAGTGACTCCTAGATGAGTCTTCCATATGAGAATATGGAGCCTTACTTGTCTTTCTTGCCTTTACCAATCTCTCTGCCTTTAATGCTAGAGCTTGTGCTTGATCAAGGGACCAAATTTGCTGCATCATCAAACGATCCTGGATAGCATCATTGAGACCATTGATGTACCTTGCAACTTGTTGATCTTCAGTTTCACCAAGGTGGCACCTCACTTGTAGTCTTAGGAACTCCTCTGTGTATTCTGAAATGGTCCTATTTCCTTGTGCACAATTCTGAAACTGAATAAATAGGATCTGATCGTAATCTGCAGGCAAAAATCTCCCTTTCAAAAGATTCTTCATCTGCCGCCAAGATCTCACACGAGGCTTTCCTCTGAGTCTGCGGTCTTCTTGAAGACGATGCCACCATGCACCAGCGCCTCCTTTCAGCTTGTATGCGACCAAAGAGACTCTACGGTCTTCTGGAATATTCATGACCTCAAAGAAAGTCTCCACCTCGTACAACCAATCAAGGCACCCTTCAATATCAACATTTCCATTGAAAGTAGGGATCTCAGCTTTCACCTTGTATGTATCCCTCGCATACGTAGTGTTGGGTACTCTTGGAAGTGCATAGAGGTCAGGTTCTTCAAGGTCCTCATCATTTTCTTCATCTTCAGAAATTTCATCATAAGTTGGCCTTCTTGAGGTACGCTGAATAACATGTGGTTGAGGTGTTTTTGCTCCAAGATAACCTCCCTTTCTTCTCCGCTGAGCATCTTCACCATCCTTTGATGATCCTTCATCATTGGCAGTAGGAGGAACACCCTTTCTGATCATCTCAACTAGCTGATCAAATCTCCGGTTAAGATCTTCACGCAACGCTTGGATTTGTTGTTCTCATAAAGATCCATTCTCTTTCCCAACTCCTCCATTGCTTGTTGCGGCTTGCTCTCAATGAGGGAACCACAACTTGAACGGATCGGCGGGGCTCGATACCACACGAAGCACAAGGTTGTGGAGGAACAGCTCCACCGTGTTGCTACAATGTGGACAGCACGAATGTTGAAGGAACCGCTTCAACGTGCTGCGCTAGATATCGCTCTAGGGGCGTAACCTAGATATCGCTCTAGGGGCGGGGCTGTCAAGAGTTTAGTCCAAACTCTCAACACACAAGATCTAATCCAAGATCTAAAACAAGAACACAAAGTTCTCTTTATTGATAGGTAGTGGGTACATAGTCCGATTTCATAGGTAGAGGTTGGACCTCTATTTATAGGCTGCATGAGCCTTCACTACTTAGCTCTACTCACAACTAGAGTGTTCTAGAGAACACTACATAAGCTAGGGAAAGAACTACAAATATCCTAGTTACAACTTCTACTAGAATACTCTGGAAACCACTACAACACACATAACTAGAGGACCATATTATCTAGAATATAGTAGAAGTGTGTAGAAGCTAGTACTGGATCTTACTTATGTTTTATTTTTATTTTTATTTTATATACCGTCCCTCATCACTTTGGCCCCAATAACCTCAAGGAGCTAATGTCCATCTATCATTGGTCTCCTTGTTTTCCTGTTTCTTGCGAAAATAGGATGCCTGAGATGATGCATACATGTGCACATTTAGCATCTATGTGGTGGTCAGGGCCTGGGAGGTGGTAAGGTGAGGGGTGATGGTTACCCCGAGTATGATAGATCTGTGTCCCTATTCCTCATCTTCAACCATTGTCCTGTCTTGCGTTTGTTTGACCACTTGCCGGCCTCAGGTCAGCAGCAGTGGTACCGCACCTCACCGAGACAAAGCATGACAGTGTATTCCGAGAAGCTCTACCACTTGCTTCGCTGGGGACCACGCCACTGAATGAAACCGAGGATGAAGATGGGCAGCGGTGGAGGAGGATATGAGAAAATCCATGTAGCAGCTGGAAACTACCATGGAAGAAAAGAGGAGAGAATAGAGAAAGGCGGACATGACAATGAGGCGCTTATATCATGCTAAAACTAAGGTGACATGGAGGTGTGAGCAAAAATCAACAGTCGAAAGGGGGTGATGAAAACGGGTTTTGATACTTGGAGGCATAAAATAGGCTCAAAAAAAAGCTGGGCCATCTTCACAAAATGTGAACTTAGGGTGAGTAGTATGCACCTTTTCCTCGAAAAACATGGCCAGTATTGCTGCTATGGGATCAGATACAAAAGAGAAGTGGGATTAGATGGTATCGTGAGCAAAGAGAATAACAAGGCTTGCCACTATGCGCACTGAGGGTCCCGTCACCGGTTGTGAAATGTAAGGCTCTGTATCGGAAGGCAAATAAAATCTCAGAAATATGGACCATCTTCCTAAAGATAATGCCTTGACTTTCTTGTTTGCCAAGGTTCACTTGTCTGCCCGTGCGGATAACTTTTCAACTTTTTTACTCATAACACTGGGCATGAACTTCAAATTGCAAAGGTTAACCTAATTCCATTAAGGCATTAACCACTCTATGTTTTCTTTGCGGAAACTGGAAAGTAGTGGTCTTTTTGCCAAAAGCTATGGTGTTTTACCTTACATAAGTGAGATACTCCCTCCATATCACAAACAGTTGACGTTTGGACATGCCTTCAGTCAAAATTTGAAAACTTTGAAAACGAATATCATTTTAACTATTTAGATTGGAAACATGAAATATATGCAGACTTGTTTTGGAAAGTGCTTCTGGAATGTTATAACTTTTCTGGTTTCTACATATACTACAATAGAAATTAGTGGTCAATGTTACATCTTGAAGACCATGCCAATGTCCAAAACGTCAAGTATTCGTGATATGGAGGGAGCAAAAAGATATTTGCGGTCGTTTAGCAAGCCACAGGATATATGTTATTATTATAGGAAAGTGTAGGACTCAGGTTGTGCACCATAAAATCTATCAGAAACAACTGAAAGTAGCAGATTGCGAAAAAATGTACTATGTCCAATGTTTGGTGAAAGAACCAGCAGTACCTGAAGCTTCCTTATATATATATCAAAATCACTGCAGATGCTGTCATCTGCAACACCACTACTGGATGAAAATAGCCGCCTTTCCGCTATATCTTCACCAACCAAAGCTTGCTACAGGAAGAGAATGCAAGTGTCAGAAAATTAAATTAAAAGGCAGCACAATAAGAAAGTTACGACATACAATCTATGCTGTGTTTTGCTACTCCAATCCCACACACTTAACAGGACCAAGACTAGGTAAGGGAAAGTTGTGAGGTGACAGGTCACAGGTGACTCAAATCAATGAGGAATGTCAGAGTTGAGTTTGTCAAAGCAAGTCCAAAACATCAATCCATATCAATTTTGTAATGAACTGCTTACGCCAGCAAGCAATCTGTCAATAGTGAGGGCCAGCGAAGGGTCTTTGCAGTGGACTGTGCATAGTTGGTACCAACATTACATGGATACCTCAAAAAACAAGCTCGCCAGGAATGGATGCCGATACATATCAACTACTCACAGATATAGTACCACACATTAAGATCTCGGTGAATATCCTATTGAATCACATGTATGCTCTATTTATACCTATCCAGATATCGGTGAATATCCTGTTGAATCATTTGTATGCTCTATTTGTACCAATCCTGATACATCTACACCAAACCCCTGAGTCCACTACGACATTAGCTTATTGTGGGATATTATGGTCTATGTAACCCTGAAGTTAATTAGCTACCTAGCTGGCTGTGGACTGGTTAGCTGTGGGCTTGTGGTCAGAATTAGTTGATGGAGGCCGTAAATTTTGCCAGGAAAGCAGCGCACTGCTAGCGCCGGATGTTCGGTTAAACCACACATGAAGAAGAAAAAAAGGGAGCGCTCGGCATCTAATTATGCGGTGACGCTAACCAAGTTCCTGGGATCGGCCGGGATTCCAACGAAACAGCCAGGATAAGCACCCTAGAGCCTCCCCTAAGCGTCTGCATTGTACATGCCCTAAGCGTAAGTCATAATCCTAGTTGGAAGCATTGTTGAACGTCAGAACCCTTACACAAGATAGCGACAAGTTCCACATAATCTCTGGAACCTAAGTAAATACGCATAAAACACTCTTCATTCATCCACCATGCCTTGTTAACTTTATACACATGATGGTTTTAAATGGACATCTAAACACAAGTATATAGGAATTCTGGGTGTGCTTATAGCAGCAGTCTCCTAATGTTGCAGAAAATATGGATGCACACCAGGGTTCCGATGTGAGACCATATTGGAAGAATCAACCTTGTTTAATTTTCCAAAACAACAACTGAGTGTGAATAAACAGTACTCACTAATAGAAGCTTCTTATGCTGCTTTCTTTGAGGCAAAATTCCAAGTGCATCTAGCATTGATTCATCAAGTTCTGTAAAGCCAACATGTACTTGAATAATTATACTTTTGGGAAAGACACAGTAATAACGATAATCAGGTGAGTATATTTTTAAGAAACCTTTTGTCTGCAATAATGTAGCAAATAAGCACAAAGAACCCAAAGCTTGGAAAGCATCCCCGCCTGTGATATATGATAGCAAGTGTTCCCTGTAAATAACGAAATACAGTCATATACAATGATCTCAATTTCTTAGAGCTTGCTTCAACATCAAACAACAAAGCAGTTTTATAAAAGTACTAAACCGTAAGAAAATGTGCATCTCCGTGCAAACATACAGAACAGGAAAGGTACAGCAAAGCTATCCATTGTTAACATCTATGATAATACTACTACTTCCAATACCAAATAGGTGACATCACATATAGCTTTGTGAACAACGTATTTGTGAATATAGAATAGGCCATACTAAGAACATATGAGTAAATTTGTCTTCGTAATGCTTCACCACTATATTATGATTTGTTAGGAATTTACTTCTAAAATACATATAGCGTAAACAGTAGTAAATTGATTGCGGGAGATGCATTCCGGAGACCATGTCAATGTCAAAAACATAACTTATAAGGAGTCCAATCAAATTAGCAAGACAGAGCTTGCTTCTGTCATGTTTGAGTTGAGTTTCGGCCTGTGGATCAAAACTGACGTCCTATAAAAAGGTAGTTATGTGTAATGTTTTTATATCAATCAAAAGAATCAATAGTTCAACTAAGCGAGCACGTTAACCAGTCTTAGGAATTTACTTCTAAAATACATATAGCGTAAACAGTTGATTACGAGAGATGCATTCCAGAGACCATGTCAATCTCGAAAACATAACTTATAAGGAGTCCAATCAAATTAGCAAGACAGAGCTTGCTTATGTCATGTTTGAGTTGAGTTTCGGCCTGTGGATCAAAACTGCCGTCCTATAAAAAGGCACTAAAGTGTAATGTTTTTATATCAATCAAAAGAATCAATAGTTCAACTAAGCGAGCACGGTCACGTTAACCAGTCTTAGGACCCTTACCCAAGCTGACCAGACAGTACTTTTGGGGATTCTTACAACCTCGGAGACTTCAGAACTTAAGGTTAGAACTACCAATTCAACAGTGAAGGGCTCAAAGCATAACCAATTAAAACTACATCAAATTACACACTGCCACTATGAGTCACCGCTTCTACTAGACTATCAATGATTTTTCTTCTTTCCTTGGCATGTACCTCTCAAAAAAAGACTATTTTTCATCCTGCTAAAAGTAAGAAAAAATATTAACATAGAAACTATTCTCCATCCGCTAACCCCCTGGCATATACAGCAATGAGTGCTTCACAGCTTAGTACATGTTTGACCATGTTGTGTACATCAATGAAATATAGCAAATGTTACATACTATGTTAAGAACAATTTAACATGGATGGTACAAGCCCATCCAGATAAGAACTGAAATCAAGGAGTCTTCAGCATAAGTACTATACAGCAACACCAGCATACCTCAGTGTGTTGCCTTGGCAGAATTCACTTGCCGACGGATGATCAGACAAGCATTGCAAATGTGCAGAAGACGGAGACGTTGACTTGTCTCCATTTGACTGATCATGCACAGAGGTGCTGCTAACTTGTTTCTCAGATATGCCATCATCATGCTCAGAGATACATCCATTAGGTGTCTCTTGTTTCCTATCAGAGCAATCAGGCTGATGGAAAAGAGCAGCAGCAATAGTGCTTGCCATATCCTTGTCCTTAAAGATGTGAAGTATGCAGCAAAGTAGATACAAGGAAGTACTGACACTTATCCATAAATCCTAGGGAAGAAAAAATAGAATATAAGAAATTATAACAAAAAAAAAAGACTAGGTATCAGATATATATAAGATAATGCAAAAGGTGTTTCTCACTATACTCACAGTGCGCTGCCTTTGCAACGAGGGGAGTACAATCCGAAATACCAAATGTTGCAGGATATTTTCAGTGATGAAATTCCCTAGATCAGGAATACCAGAAGACATAACATCACTGAAATAATACAGGGCATCTTCAATTTGCACAACTGCATCTTCAATAGAGGCCACTGCCGCAGAAGAGCCCGCATTCCTACAGATCAGAATACAGACAGAGGCATAAGAATTGCTTTTATAAAGTTGATACATCTGCCGATCTATTTATACCACAAGCTTACTCTGCAGAACGCACGACCAACTTATCCAAGTCAATGCACTGCTTCTGAAAATGTGTGACCATGTCAGAGAAATAATCTGACAGTGGCACTCGCGAAACAAATCTGTTAACAGATTCATCACCAACTGAAAGCAAGAGAATTGTTTTGTAAGCAAGAGCAAAAAATGCAAGTTAAGTGCATGCATAGTGGACGTATACTACAACATTGAAGCCTTAGCAACCTACCATGATAGACATTAAGCGTCAAGGTACGTATAGCAACTCGGATCATGCTATCCTCATGAAAAGCAAACTTTAAGGCCTCAACATAAAGAGGAAAGGAAATGACCTCGTCCTGCATATATAAAGAAGATTAGTAAAGAAGGAATGTGAAATTCATGTTGAACCTGCCAGGCTCAACGTTACAAACTTTCTTACAAACAAACATAGCAAATAACAGTGAACAAAGATCCAAATAAATTGATATCTTCAGAAATAGCATATGCTTGTTATTTGGATTTTAGGAATATTTATTCAATGTAACTATCGAAACGTGTATGCATAATAGGATTCCTACTTCCTAGGCTCAACATGTCAACATGCATCTTCAACACCGTGCCAAAAGCAGATGAAAACGTTGCACAATGGCTAAGGCATTCAATGCATGATCGTAGATATCATGCATCCAAGCGGCCCTGGGTGCAGTAGCGAATTTCGCGAGCATTTCGCCATGTCTAGCTCATGGACGAACAAGCCTCTGGTCTGGTGATGGGCGAGCAATGCACATGCTCGGAAAAAACCAGATACAGCAGTATGTTTAACGAAGAGATCCAACGCAGTTCTTTGCGGCCAACCAAGAATCTTGGGCACCCAACAAAGTCCAATGTCCAGTTGGCTAGCTTGCAAAGCTTGCTTGCCGCTGCTTTCCCAAAGTATCACCATGCTTGTTCTGCGACAATGTAACACTATATGCCCTAATTCGCTTATTGCCCAGCCCACCCATGGGGTGGGACCAAGTACGCATAACAGCCCACTTATACTTCCGTCCTCGCTGAAACACAGCAGTATGATGGACCAAGCCTATCTAAACAACCGAAATGGGACTAACCTCACCACACAAATACACTTGGGCTACCACACTAACTGCAAGGTTAGCTTGCAAGGCTTGCTTGCCGCTGCTTTCCCAAAGTATCACCATGCTTGTTCTGCGACAATGTAACACTATATGCCCTAATTCGCTTATTGCCCAGCCCACCCATGGGGTGGGACCAAGTACGCATAACAGCCCACTTAATACTTCCGTCCTCGCTGAAACACAGCAGTATGATGGACCAAGCCTATCTAAACAACCGAAATGGGACTAACCTCACCACACAAATACACATGGGCTACCACACTAACTGCAATTGGCATCTACCGTAGTCGTTAGCGTGTGTGCAGGCTTTGCATTTCTCCAGTTCTATTAATGAATCAAGGCGTCAAATATTGACGCTTTCTTGAATAATTAGTTTTCACATTCCAGTTTGATGAGGGCAGCATTGACTTGAGAAGGCCAGTTTATAATTCACTGCCAGAAATTTTCGACATTCTATACAGCTATTCTACACAAGACATAAATCAAAAAGGAAGAGTATAATACAAATCTAGTTTAATGACCGAAAAAAAGGACAAGGAAAAATAGCACTGCGTAATTTGTATGTGTGCAGTAAAAGGAAAAAAGATGAGTACATTTTCTGTAGCCACAAGCAAGGAAATTGTATTCTTGTTCAACTTTCCACTTATTGCCCTTCATGAGACGAGAATCAAGTAAGTCGGTACACAATAATAACCAGCGGCAAGAAAAATAAGTTACATAAGTGATGATTCAAGACAGGATACAGACCGTAGAAAGGATATGTAGTACGACAGCATCTCATCAATTTGAAAATCAAATGGGTAGGTTATCAAGAAGTTGATGTGCTCATTGCTGAAAATATAGTCTTTACAAAACATGAACACAGATTAGATGATTCACATTGCAACCATAGCATACATACACTACAATACTGATTAACTTACAAATGGAATGTTCATTTCTTAAATTTTGGATCATGATACTCATTGTCTGCAGCAACTGTAGTGACACTCTGGACAGCTTACAAATCCTCAAAATACGAGCAAATTCACCCATGATCTGATTCTCCATGAAAAAACTGAAAGAAATGTCAATTGAGCAGTTAATAGATCCACTTGGAAGTGTCTACGATACTAGCCTGGCACCTTCCACTGTGTAGCTGATTGGCTGTGCTATCAAGTAATGTGTGTTCTCTGCCTAACACTTACTCGAAAAACGTAGGATCGTTTTGGTCGCCATATATCATAAGTTCGGCGATTGACCTCAATGCTTCAACAACAAAATCCTTCATAAAAAACATCAGAGCGATCAGCTAAATAATTCCTCAAACTGAGTAACACGGAATGGCCAGATCTACTTACCTTATTAGCTTCATAAACAACATGAACCTTTTGTAGCTGATCTGTTAAATACCTGCACCAGGGGGGCTATGTTACATTAATTAAATATAAAAATCAAAATATCACAACACTTACATGAAGCACGAATATATAACCAAGATGCAAGGACTTTTTACTTATGAACAGTAGTCAAAATGTCGGCGTTGGTCTTCAACAAATATATCAAATATAAACAAATAATAAATATGAAATTTAAATTATAGAGAGATACAATCTGCAACCAAGTACTTACAGAATAAGACAAGTAAAAAAACATCTATGCGTAAAATTTTACTTTCTTTCCACCAGCAAATGAAGGTATTATTAGTAAACAGCAAAAAATCTCCGCCTTCCGGTCCCAAGCCCAGGTAAAGGAGGAGGGTTCTGATAGACTTGGCGAGCCAACATAAAAAACCAGTCGTTCCTATGGATGTAAAACCCAATAGAAATACGTTGGGGCATAACTCACTTAGCGACACGCCATATCTGAGTGTGGTGTCAAGTGAGCAAGGGCCGGGCTGCCACCTAGTGGCACGCTAAATCATCGCCCGGATGTAGTGAAAAGTGAGCAAGGGTCTTGCATCTCACCCGACGGATGCAAAGGGTTAAGGAAGCTAGCCGAGGCAAATAGGTTTTGGGTGGGTAGTTAGAATGTAGGATCCTTGACGGGGAAGCTACGGGAGTTAGTGGATGCTGCAATTAGGAGACATGTAAATTAACTTTGTGTCCAGGAAACTAGATGGGCGGTCAAAAGGCGAGGGAAATCAAGAATACTAGTTTCAAACTTTGGTATTCTGGCTTAGTTGATAGTAGAAATGGCGTAGGCATCTTAACAGATTAGAGCCTTAAGAAGAGAGTAGTGGTTGTCCGGAGACTGAGGGGATAGGATCATCCTAATCAAGCTAGTTGTTGGGGACCTTAACCTAAACGGTACTCCCTCTGTTTCTATGGTCAAGGCGTAAATTTGCTGGTGCGTGGATTAAGGAGCATTTGCGTTCGTAAATTCTGGACTATTTTGCCCCTTCAGTTAGCAAGCTGTCCGGACTTAATTGCATCCGTCCTGCGTGCTAAGCCACTTCGTTATTCCCTGAGTGTTAAATCCAGCGTGTACGGTTTAATTTATACGCCCTACCTATAGAAACGGAGGGAGTATTAGTGCTTATGCTTCACAAGTTGGGCTCGCCATGAGTGCTAAGAGGCAATTCTGCAAGGACTTAGAGGACATTGTTACTAGTGTAGCAGTAACCGAGAAGCTCCTCAAAGGAGATCTCAATGGCCATGTGGGTGTAACTAACATAGGGGTTTGAGAGCGTACATGGGGATTTTGGGTATGGCGACACAAACAAGGAGACATCCTAAACTTTGCGGTAGCCTACGACCTGTTCGTATCTAAATATCTAATACCTTAATTAGGAAGAGGCGATCTCACCTAGTGACCTTTAGTAGTGCCTGACACTCTAGCCAGATTTACACTCTAGCCAGATTTACTTTGCCCTCACCACGAGAATGGATAGGAGGGCTTGTTTGGATTGTAAGGTGAATCCCTGGCGAATGTGTTGTGGCGTAAAATAAGCTTGTGGTGGCCGACGTTCGCCTTCACGCACAGTGTTCTGCGGGACAAAGGTGCCAAAATGACAAGAACAAAGTGGTGGAAGCTGAAAGGGGAAGCGCAACAATCCTTTAAGTCAAGGATGGCCGGGGAAAGACCTTGGGATGAAGACAGAGGTGCGGATAGCACATGGGTGAAGATGGCAACCAGCATTCAAAAGGTAGCTAGGGAGGTGCTTGGGGTGACAAAAGGGAAGAAACATGAAGCTAAGGACACATGGTGGTGGAATGAGGGTATCCAAAAGGCTATCAAGGAGAAGTGCTACACGAGTTGGCACCATGATAGAAGCACAAGCAATGTGGTGAAGTACAAAAAAGCCCAGAAGAAGCCAAGGTGGACCATGAGTGAAGCAACAGGGGCAGGCCTATGATGAGGGCTATGAGAGACTAGGGAAGGAACGCAAAAAGGGCATATACAAGATGGCAAAATTCGAGATAGGAAGACAAGGGACCTCAACCAAGTTAAATGCATCAAGGAGGAGGCTAATCGATTTCTAGTGAAGGATGAAGAGATTACAAAAAGATGGAGAGATTACTTTCACAAGTTATTCAATAATGGAAATTGCAGCACTATGCCCGAGTTGGACGACTCCTTTGATGACACCAACATGCGGTTCATGTGGAGGATCAAGAGCTTGAGGTTAGGGATGACCTAAAAAGCATCAAAGGAGGAAAGGCTTGCCACCAATGATGTTTGTGACATCTTGGCCTATGGCTTAATAGGACTGGTAGGATACCCATACCAACAAGGTGCGTCTCCTTTTCCGGAAGCTCATCTCCAAAGAACCCGGGGGTTAAGCGTGCTTGGCCAAGGGCAATTTGGGTATGGGTGACCAAACAGGAAGTGCTTCCTAGGTGCGCACGAGGACTAAGTGCACAAAAAAGACTAGTGTTGGTCTGTGGGATAGAATAAAGATCCTAGGGGTAACGACCGCCAGCCCCGAGGCGGCTCAGGTGTTACAATGTCCCAATTGAGGTGTGTAGATGTATTGGAGAAGTGGCTATAGCATGGCTAACTAAGCTATTCAACCACATTTTTGGGTCAAACAAAATGCCAAAGAGTGAAGGAAAATTATATTAATACCTATCCTCAAGAATAAAGGAGATATTCAAAATTTTACTAATTAGTGAGGAAATAGTGGTCAAGCATCGCTTAAGGAAAGTGACACAACCAATTTGGTTTCATAAGTAATTAGATCGACTATGGAGGCGATTTTCTTGCTTCGCCAACTTGTGGTTAGATATAGGGAGCAAAAGAAGGACAAAATGATATTGTTGGGACAAAAGGCTTTGATATTGTTGAATTAGTAAACAGCAAAAACTGGGGTTTATGTAGTACGTAGGGAATAGTGTTGCTGATTGAAAAGAAAATGGGACAAAATGAACTTTCCACACCTGACTAGCAGCTACTAATGCAGATTAATTGCACATATTATTATGTGTCTAATTGCTGATAAAAATGGTTCATCTGTTTCTTCAGTTGCAGCTCACATAGTACTGAAAGATCTTTTACTGTGATTAATTGTCTGGTCTCTCAAACTTGTTGAGAAAAGGAGAAGATGAACTCCAAACTAGTTAGCATAGATGTTCTACTTGTTTTTCCCCTATTCCTTTGTGAATGGCAAATGCAGGCAGCAATACTTGAATGAAGATATTCATCCTGTCAAGGAAAATATCTGAGGAGTACAATGTTTTAAGGCTGCGTTAGCATTATGGTGGACTAGAAATAATCACGTTTGCCTACCCAGCATTTTTTTTGCCCATTGCTGTTAAGAAAAACAAATCTTTTGCCCATTCCACTGTTTGGCTAGCTAAATTTTTCGTGTACTTGTGTGGCTACTTTTTTTTGCAGTGATCATGACAAATAAGTTGAGCGCAGCACAGTTCAGGAACCGCGAACTGCTCCTATAGTGTCATGAAGGGATCAAAAGGAAATTAAGCCTGCACTGCGTCCATTCTACAGGTCGGGACAACATCTAGCTAATGAGTTAACAGCTTTCGAGCTTCAGTGCCTTCGCGCTAAACTGAGCTGAAAGTGCTGACAGAACCATCCCGCAATCACAAATGTGTATTAGCCAGCCCGGGAGGGGCAGCAATTGGGTCCCGTTTCTGACGAGCCCGATCGGATTCGAACAGAGCAAAGACGAGACTTTTCGGGACCGGCAGGAATTGGGTAGTGGCTCCGGAGTCCGGCCGCCACCGCGGCACAGATCTGCGGGCGGCGTCCTGCGAAATACCTAGCGAGGCCGGGGGGTGGGGAGGGGGAAAGGGGGCGGCAACGCACCGGAGCTCTTCGATGGAGAAGCGGTTCCTGGCGCGCCAGAACAGCCACATGGCCGCGAGCCCGCGGCGGCCGGCAGCGTGGTCGGAGGCGCAGGAGGCGGCAGCGGCGGCGCGCGGGGATCCGTCACCGTGCGCGGCCCACGGCGCCGCCCCGGCCGCAGAAGGGGGAGCGCATCGCATCCGCGGCGGCGGCGATCGCCGGCGGTCGTCGGCGGGGGGGAATCGGGGGCTCGCTTTTTGCTTCTTCTTTTTTTCTTCGTTCGCCCGCTTCCGCTGGGTTTTTTCGCTATCTTTTTCTTTTTTTTTCGGCGTCCGGTTGCGTCGCGTGGTTGGGTTGTCGCGCTGGCTGGGTTATGGTGGCCGACGAGGAAGGCGAGGTGGGCCCGGTGGAGCAACCTGCAACCGGTATGTTTGCCAGCGGTGGTTTGCGTTTTCCGATTCGGGTTCCGCTACCGGCTCGTTCTAGGAGTAGTTTTATCGGCTCATGAAAGGAACCGCTTGCTAGAGTCATTTGCCATGTATGAGCTGGCGGGAAGAGAGTTAAGCACTTAAGCTGTGGATCTTTCTCGTGTTGATGATCAATAGTACAGTCTTTGCATTATTGTAAAGGTAACAAAAAAAAGATGGCAGTGTATCTTTATCTTATTGGTATAAAGAAAACATAGTATACGAGCTAACTGATCCAGACATGAGGTATAAAGACCTCCATCCTCCACCCTCTCCCCCTCTGGCCGCCGCCGCCCTCGCCGGCGGTGGTAGCAGCCCCCTTCCCGTCAACGGCCGGGGGGATGGAGAGGTGATGCATGGCAGCTTCTCTCGGGAGTTGGGGAGTCGCTGGTGGGGGCACAGAGCGGTGCGGTCGTCGCTGGCCGAGGCCTACGGATCTCCATCGGGGATTGACGAATCGACGGCGCGGGCACGGCGGTGATCTGCACCGTCGAGATGAGATCTAGCATGTGAGGCCCGATCTTGACCAGATGGGTTCAGCCAAGGCCGGTGTTGTGTGGTCTATGGTTATCCTCGGGACGCCGTCGACTTGCAGCCTAGCGCTGGACTACCTCCTTCCTCTTCGGTTATGTCAAGGAGATGACTAGCGGAGTAGGGGCCTGCCAGTCTCACGAATAAAGGCGACGGTCCTAGGGTTTCTCTTGTGCGAAGATGAAGAACTACCCGAGGCTTGTCATTCTTGATCTGACCGGAGTGTTGAGTTCCGGAAGGCTCCGACGACGGATGAAACGGTGCACATATTGCTTGGAGTTTGCTAAATCGAGTGGTATTCGGTCGTGCGCATCCATGCTTTTATTCCGACCATTTGGTTCTGGAGGGAGCGGTGATGTGGGCATTACCCTTCGGGTACCCGATATTGGCCTACCTCCTCCGGCTCAACAAGGGGCTCATGAGGGTTGTCATAAGCCAAGGTGGGCCCATACGTCGGTTACAACGGAGAAGACCTACAAGAAGACGGACTCTTGACGGACAAGGCAAGGAGACATCGATAAAGTAAAGGATAGATTAGACCTTGATGTAATCTAGTCGGATTCGAATAGGACTCTCGGGACCAGGCCTCCTATACAAAGGCTAGGAGGGGGCCTGCCGAACGACACCTACGCAACCAACACAACCTAGCATACTCCAGCCCTAGAAACTTTGCCTTCTGGCGAGTTCACCACAACGCAGTCTATCGGTTGCCCCATTGTAACCCTTTTTCATCGATAAATCAATATCAGACAAGCAGGAGTAAGGTTTTTACCTCATCGAGGGCCCCGAACCTGGGTAAATCTCGCTTTCTGTTTGTTTGGTATCCGATGTCTCGTGCTAACCTGCAGGATTCCGTCAACCCTAAGCCCCTTATGGTGGGCTTTGCCAAGGAGCTCCCTCGTCAATTAGCGTCGTATGTGGGAAACCTGTTGGTACAAGGCACTTCATCGGTTGTTCCGATCGTGTCGGCTGCACCTTCGTTGGCATCACCACAACCATCGGCTCCATCATCGCTGATCTCGGGGAACTCGATCCTCTTCGGGTTCGAGTTCACTCCTCACACCGACGCGTCGCGTTCGGTCTTCTCGGTCCTGCGCGGCGGGATGGACATGACGTTCGGGAGCGTCCACTTCCACGCCAACTCTGGTGGCGTTCTTCGGTTCCCGGACCCGATCACTTCGGGTGCTGCAGCAGCCATGACTTCATCGACTACTACGACCACCGCTTCATCACCAACCATGGCCGACCTATCGGTTGCACCAGTGTCTACTCCGACGCCTTCATCATAGTCATTATTGCGCCGCACCATATCCACCATGTCTGTCGGATTTGGGTCATCAGATCTGACATCATACTACTGCTTCGACTGCGACACCGGGCACGAACTCGGCTTGGATGCTCCTCCCTTCATGTGCGGCATTGACTACTCCTCCGATGAAGAAAGTATCGGCAAGCGCAACATCTCACTAGCCGCGGCCCGACCGGCGCAGTACCAGGTCTGTGTTACCTTCGGATCAGAGGAAGAAACTGAAATTTCTACGGCCGACAACATTGCACACGTCGAGAAACGATCATCAACAGGATGGAAAAGCTACTGATATCAATGCTAACACCACCATCTTAGTCTCCCAAATGGAGTGGGATGCAACGCAAAGGTGCGTTCGGCTAGTCAAAGAGCAATCGGAGCTCAACCGACGTCGACTGGCGACTGATCTATCGAAGTCCATCACCAAACTGATGGAAACTACTAACAGCTGGGCTGATGGCGAAGACCGCACACGAAAACCACGCCCGCTTAGCAGCGACAGTGAGAGCAATCTAAGGCGCCCGAATAGCCTCGGGAGCAAACAGGAGCGCAGGAAAATAAGAAGATATTTCAACTACGAAGCGACTGATGGCACCAGCGGGATCACCATGAGTCACGTTGATCAGCGCAGTGATCAGTACGGCGAGCGATATAGTGAACGTCGGGCTGACAGCCGCGATGGACCCGGGAGTAGTTGACAAAATCGATTTCCTCGGGTGCCCGACCTGCCGGCCATGGAGCAATTAAATGCTCCCTGTTATTTGCATGCCTACGTCGATCCAAAGGATAACATCAAGAAATCATCCCACTTGATCAAGGAGTGCCAACAATTCCTCGAGCTTCAGAAGTTGTGCGGTGCATTGAGATCCTGCCCCGATACACATGCGCACCCGACAATACAGGGTACAACCGCCTCCAGTCAACCACTCGAGTTGCAGTCCCAACAGGACAATCCTTGTGTCCCAGTTGAAGCCGTCCCTATACCGGGAGGACAGGTGAACATGATCCACAAGGCCAGCGTCTCTAAAAAGGAGTCCAAAAAATTCACGCTGGAGGTAAAACTTGCAGAAGTAGCCATGGAAAGCATACCAGAATACATCGACTAGTCAAAGCAGATTATCTTATTCAGTAGGGCCGATCATCCGATGGTGGTTCCCAGGCCAGGTCACGCTGCCCTGGTACTCGAAGCATAGATTGGTGGATTCAACATGAGTAAGGTGTTCATGGATGACGGCAATGGCTTAAACCTTTTGTTCGCAAGCACAATAAAGGCAATGGGCATTACAGTCGATATGCTACAAGAATTATACACGGGAATTCACGGCATCATCCCGACCCTGCTCGCATATCCTCTTGGCAAGATCTCTTTGGACGTTGTCTTTGGTGCGCCCGATCACTTCAGGAAGGAAAGAGTGGAGCTCGAGGTAGTGAATTGGGAATCACAATACCACGCTATTCTTGGAAGACCAGCCTACGCTAAGTTCATGGAAGTCCCTCATTATTGATACGTCCAAAACGTATCTACTTTCCCGAACCTTTTTATTATTATTTGCCCTTAAATTTGTGTGTTTTGAATGCAACTAACGCGGACTAACAATGTTTTCAGTAGAGTTAACCAGGCCGGCATTTATCGGCTGGAAGTAACAGGCCGGCTGAGAAAATCAGGTCGGGTCGTTCTAACAAGCCATTATTAACGCACAACGTTGATGGGCTTGAAGTAACGAGTCGTTTTTGTAATTGATTTTTTCGGACGTTGCAACACAATAACGGGCCGGGACAGTAAGGCCGCACATTTAGGCTATCAAAAGGTCGGTCGTGAGTGGGCCTATAAACGGCCACGGTTAACCGGCTTACCATAATGGGCCCCGGCAAATGGGCCATGTGCATAGCTGGCAGTTATAAACGGACCGTCTTTTAATGGGCCGCAATAACCTGGGCCCAAAGTCCAGTTAGTGCCACGTGTGTTCCTTCATGTGGGCCCCCCATGTCCACGTCTCGGCATTTCATTGTGCCACGTGTCGAGATGGTATTGGATCTTCTACACGCACATGCTTGTATTCTGGGTGAGACGTGTCGACATACCAATGGCGACGCTCTAGGCACATGTTAACCTTCGAGTGCAAATCTACATGGCCACATGGTGGGAGGAGGTTCGTCCGGAGTGGTCAGCTAGACGACAAAGATGACATCATGCGCCTTTAATTATTGGACTGACAGCTCAATGATTGGTCTGACACGGTGGTCTCGATCAGGGAGGTAGCCACATGACGGTTATGCCCGTCATGGCGTACCGGGCCCGGTGGGCTTTGGGTGTGCGCTTGGCCGTCACGGATCCATGAAGGGAAAATCTAACTGTCAGTCTGGCCATATGTGACGCGAGATTCGCCACGGAATTTCAAACCGTCAGTATGAGGCCTCCATGATGGATTTTTCCCTTTCGCTGACGAACTAAAATTGTTATAGAAGATCCATATGTTACTAGTGCCTTATGGAATCAATTATGTTTAAATTATGTGAACTTGCCTTATTTTTCATGGTATAAATATGAGTAGGTCTTGATTACGTGCTTAACCATATTGGTTGTAAACTTGCATGTTAAATATAGTTAACTTATCAAATAGGTTTCTTAAGAATGGTAATTCAATCTATCACCTTTGGCTCAAAGAATATTTTATTAAGGTTTATAAGATATCTCATTACTGTATAAGGGTATTTACCTGGTATTCCTTTTCTGAGAAAATAATTTAGAATTGACCTTATTACGTAACTTCTTATTTGATAATGTGGTCACTTGCTTATTAGTTTATGTTCTCACCTATTGGCTAAGGACTTGGAACTTACGTCAAAACTTCTCCAAAGTTATTACTATTTTATCTTTTAATTTAACCATGAAATATCTAGGGTGAATGTTATTCTTATCATGGTTTGGTTTATGAGGATAAGTGGTTGATCACCACACATGGATTTAATTAGAGGAGTTAACACTAGGTGTTTCTTATGTTCCATAATTGAAGTATAAGATTTGACTAGTGAGAACTTCTAGGGTTCTAATTATATTCACCTAATGGCACATGATTTGAAACTCAACCATGGCCTAGGGTTTAATTGTGATCACCCAAGTGATGCACAAACTAAGATTGATATATAGGCCTAGGTTATAGATATGAATGGATACCATAATGGATTGGCTAGGGTTTAGTTCCCCCTCACTATTGATAGGGTGCTTGTATCTAAATACTTATAAGGTTGGCATAGCTAATTGACTAGGCGAATTCTTAGTACAATGTCATTACTTCTCTACTCATGATATGAGAAATGGTTTTGGGGTGATAACATTCTCCCTGTGATTTTATGTGATGGATAATATCTTCCTAACATACTAAGGTTTAACTGGTAACTATATATCTCCAAAGCATGATCATGCATTAGACATGATCAACTTATTCTTCACTAACCTCTCCTCATTCTCTTCCTCTAATCACACTCATTCTAGACCTTAGGGTTTATGATCATTACTAAGGTGTGATGATCAAAGGTTTGGCTTCCTAAAGTATTTCTAATGAAATGGGGTTCTCATTTCCAATACCAAGTATTGTCTTGATAACCTGGGATATAATACTTCTATTATACTTTCTTGGGTTGATATGGCTATGGTTGCCTCAATAGTTTATATCCCATGGAAATGTCTGAGATAATAACTTAGAGTTCTTCTCAAGGAATGATGATATAATCATCTGGATAAATGGAATAGTTTTCTCCCTAAAATTCAAGTGTTGGCTCAACTAACTTGAGTGTAACACCATAGCTTGAGCTCTCTTATATAGGAATAGATTATTCTAGGGTTTATGGTGTACTCACAAGATCTCATTGGGTATGAAAAGGTTAAGTCTCCACCTGGATAACTGAGTTGAATTAGTCTCTACTTTACTTTATCAATTCATGGATATGGTCATGTTCAACTAAATACTGGATTATATCACCACTCCAATATGAGATAGATTATATCCTAATGTTTTAACTTAAAAGTTATCCTGGATTCTTTAATATGTTTAACTTAGGTTAGTATGAATGGTTTCTCTCATTTGGGAAAGACTTTAATAATAACCAAAGGTTAGGATCCCTAGATAATGATGTGATCATCAATATCTATGATTATCATAAATCGGTTCTCTCTCTAGGAAATGTCTTGAATAATACCCTAGGGTTCTTCTTAAAGATGATGATGTGAGCATGTAGATATATATTCAAGGGTTTGGCTCAAGTGTTTAACATTACTTTCTCTAATAAATTCAGATCTCCTTCTTCTCTAGATTTTGATATATATTAATTTGAATATGAAAGGATAAATGGAAACTAGGGTATAATAGTAGTGTTGATCTCTTTGTCATGAATTCAAGAATGAAGTGGAATAAATACCATGGGTTTCATGGTAGGAGCATAGATTAGTTTAAGACATGGAAAAGATAAGGCAAAAATAGTTTCTCCATTTTATTGTTACTTGATTTTTAGTTGAATAGATGTTCATATATTATGGCAAAGAATACCATATTATGATCTTTTATAAGATCAAGCCATTGATCCTTGATTAATGTGTTATTGTGTTGGTTTTAGTTCCATTTGATCTAACCCCTTAGATCAAATCATCTCTACCTAAAACAAGGTTTTAGCAAAGGCCACATTGAGGTTTATAGCATTTGGCTTGATGATATACTTCAATTCCATCGACTCAAGTGAAACTTCAGTTACTGTGACATGTTTTACTTGAAATCGCGAAAATTCCTCGGATTTTCTATGCATGAATGCAATGCACACATCTGTTTCCTCTCTTTTTGTAACCCCAAATCTTGGGATATTACATCACCTGCAAATCTATCAAAGAAAAACTATGCACACGGTGAAATTCATTCAAGTGTTGTTATCAAACACACAAAACACGAGATATAGATTTTTCTCTTTCAAGTACCATACTTTTTGGAAGGTTTATGAAACTTGTTTATCTTGCTTACTCTGCAAAGGGTCTCTCTTTTGCTTTTATATTGAGGCTTCATCTTCTACTTTATGCACCAATTAAGAGAGCATAGTTTTCATTCTTAGTGCAATATGCATAGTCCCAAAATTATTATTGATTGATTCATGATTGTGCTATTGTTTGTTCTTAAATTACTTGTATCTAGTCACCCTCTGAACTTTAAAGGTGTCCTAGCATTTATGTTTTGCTATTCCATAAAGGAAATGTTGAGTACCACTTTGTTATGTTTACTCTATGCTGCTTTCAATGCACTATTATTCATGATCCTTTGTTTGAGTTACTTCTCATGTTATAACACAGTTGCTAAGTTCTATTGAATTATATCTATCATTCCTATGTTTAGAGTACTTAGATCCCAGCTCACAATGCTTTACAATGGATCAAAATTGTGTTGGTTGCATGTCACCTCAAAAATTATTTTGTTATCACTTACCTACTCGAGGACGAGCATGAGTTAAGCTTGGGGATGCTTGATACGTCTCAAACATATCTATAATTTTTGATGCTCCATGCTTGTTTTACACCAATTCATATATGTTTTGCTCATACTTCGTTGCACTTTTATACATTTTCTAGCACTAACCTATTAACAAGATGCCATATTGTCAGTTCCCAGTTTTCTGCTGTTTTTGTATTTCATAAAAGTTGTACAGGAAATATTATTGGAATTGGACGAAATAAAATCCAAAGTCAATATTTTACCGTAATGAAGAAAGAGTCCAGAGGGGAGTCGAAGGGGGGAAGCATGGAGGCCGCACCTACCCTAGGCGCGGCCTGACCCTTGCCCGCGCCTAGGGGTGGTGTGGGCCACCCTGGCCTCCACCAACATCGCCCCTCCGCCTATTTATTCATGATCTCGGGAAAACCTTGGATACCCGAGCCTCCATCCACGAAAAGTTCCGTCGCGGCCGTCATTGCAGAACCCATCTCGGGGGTTCTGAAGCTCTTCCCGGCACCCTGCCGGAGGGGGAAATCATCGCCGGAGGCATCTACATCGTCATGCCCGCCTTAGAAGTGATGTGTGAGTAGTTCATCCCTGGACTATGGGTCCATAGAATTAGCTAGATGGTTGTCTTCTCCAATTTGTGCCTCATATTTAGATCTTGTGAGCTGCCCTACATAATCAAGATCATCCTTATGTAATCCTACATGTTGTATTTGCTGGGTTCCGATGAATATTGTATACTATGTTGACGTTAATTATATATTCATGTCATATGTTATTTGTGATATTGCATGCTCTCCGTTGCTAGTAGATACTCTGGCCAAGTAGATGCTTGTGACTCCAAGAGGGGGTATTTATGCTCGATAGTAGGTTTATGCCTCTAGTTTTCTGGAAGAGTGACAATAACTTCTAAGATTGTAGACGTGTTGTTGCTACTAGGGAGAAAACAACAATATTTTATCCGAGGGTAATTCTATTGTTTACTTTACACACATTTCTTAATGTGATAATTTGTTGCTTACAACTTAATACTGAAAGGGGTTCAGACGGTAACTGGAAGATGGATTATTAGTCATAGACGCAATTGGATTACGGTCTATATATTATGTTGTAATGCTCAAACAAATCTCATAGTAATCATCTTATCATGTATGCTCGATATTATGTCAATTGCCTACCAGTAATTTGTTTGCCCAACATGCTATTTATCTTTATGGAGAGACACCTCTGGTGAAATGTAGACCCCGATCCTTTCCTTTACACCGATAAATCCAACCACTGCAATCCTGCTCTGTTTACTTACTGCAGACATCTCTTTCCACTCGATACGCCTAATCCTTTGTGTTCAACAAACCGGTGAGATTGATAACCTCACTGTAAGTTGGGCAAAGTACTTTGGTTGTGTTGTGTGCAGGTTCCACGTTGTTGTTGATGCCGGTAGTGCGCCCTGCCACTAGTCATCTAGCAACACCTTCAGAAATCACGCATTTCTCCTACTGGTCGATTAAACCTTGGTTTCTGTAACACCCCAAAATTTCAAAACAAAGAAAAACTAAAATTCTCTTTTCCAAAATTTGGAGCCAACAATTTTTTTGAAATACTTTACCTTATATGCATAGTATCATGCATGTAAGTAGTTATCCTTGCCATGAATGTTTGTTTGAAGTATTGAACAAGATCAAAACCCTAAACCCTACCTCTTCTCAAAATCAAAGAGAGACCAAGGAAAGTAAAACAAATAAAAAGGTGAAGCATATATGGGCATATGGTCATATTTGCAAATATAGGTCTATGCCCTATCTACTTTACCGAGTGTGAACCATGGTTGAACTCAACTTAACACTAAATGAACCCTAAACCTTGATCTTTGGAGTCAAGGAGAAATAAAGTAAAATAAAAGAAAAAATCATATGTGAGCTTATGGCCACTTTTCCAAATATTAAACCTAGGCCATCTTACTTTGTGTAAATGGTTTGCAAACATTTCTAAACTCAAAAGAATACATTTTGGTCAAAGAAAATCAAATCAAAAGAAAAGGAAATGGAAAATGCAAGTCATATATGATAATGGTCACATGTGACAATTTTAACATCTTACCCACTTTGAGCCCTTGTAGTAAGCAATTCCTAAACTAAACCTTCTCAACTCTTTTCACCTCATGCAAGTACTCATAAAGGTGAACCAAATGGTGAAGACCAACCTTCCAAACTCTTTCTCAATTTCTTAATCTAATCAAGCAAAGTTGCAACACCAAATCAGATTCTAGATCTTACACATTTTGATTTTTTCCAAACCAGCTCCATTTTGCAAACCAACACCACCACTTTGTGCCAAACATTATTTGAATCACACCCATAAAAGGATTTGGCAAAATTCAAGAATAATTTTCTTTCGGCCATTTCATCAAAACACCTTGTGTGCAAAAATCCGCCAACTCTACACATGCTTTTAACCATTGTGTATTAGCCTAAACCAGAGACCTTTGATGATCATCATTGTACTTCTTCCTCCCCTGGACCAAACCCTGCTCTTTGCACCACAATACCAAGACGACATTGACCAGAACATGGCCATGCCGAGCACCTATGTCACCACCATGCCAACTCTCCCTTTCTCTTTACTCGGGTTGACCTCACCTTGTCAAACAAGCTTACCTCACCCCACTGGACACGCCTGTCACTACTAGGAAAAGTCCTATAGCTACAAATATTGTTGCCGGCGCACCAACAAAGATGCCCGCCGGTGCTAAATACTACCGGCGCGCCATGTTTCGGCCGCGCCGGTGATGACCCTATACCACCGGCGCAGGGAAAAATTAGTGCGCCGGGGATAAGGCTGAACCAGGTCCTGCCCGAACTGACAAGCGCAACTCCCCTTACTGCCGACGCACCACCATGTTGGTGCGCCGGTGGTAATTTGCTTACCACTGGCGCACCTACAAGGTGGTGCGCTGATACGTCTCCAACGTATCCATAATTTCTGATGTTCCATGCTTGTTTTATGACAATACTTACATGTTTTGCTCGCACTTTATAATGTTTTTATGCGTTTTCCGGAACTAACCTATTAACAAGATGCCACAGTGTCAGTTCCTGTTTTCTGCTGTTTTTGGTTCCAGAAAGGCTGTTCGGGCAATATTCTCGGAATTGGACGAAATCAACGCCAAACATCTTATTTTTCCCGAAAGCATCCAGAACACCGAAGGAGAGTCAGAGAGGGGCCAGGGGGCCACCACACAACATGGCGGCGCGGCCCCAGGCCTGGCCGCGCCGGCCTAGTGTGAGGGGGGCCCAGGCGCCCCCTTGCGCCGCCTGTTCGCCTATTTAACCCCTCGCGACCTAAATCTTCGATACCTTTTGACGAAACTCCAAAAAGACTCCAGGGGCGCCGCCGCCATCGCGAAACTCCAATTCGGGGGACAGAAGTCTCTGTTCCGGCACCCTGCCGGGACGGGGAAGTGCCCCCGGAAGCCATCTCCATCGACGCCACCGCCTCCATCATGCTCCGTGAGTAGTTCCCCCATGGACTACGGGTTCTAGCAGTAGCTAGTTGGTATTCTCTCCCATGTACTTCAATACAATGATCTCATGAGCTGCCTTACATGATTGAGATCCATCTGATGTAATCGGTGTTGTGTTTGTTGGGATCCGATGGATGATACATTATGATTAGTCTATCTATAAAGTTTGTGAAGTTATTGTTGCTGCAATCTTGTTATGCTTAATGCTTGTCACTAGGGCCCGAGTGGCATGATCTTAGATTTAAGCTCTATACTTATTGCTTAGATTGTATCTACAAGTTGTATGCACATGTCTATGTCTGGAACCAAAGGCCCCAAAGTGACAGAAATTGGGACAACTGGAGGGGAAGGCGTAGGTATGAGGATCACATGTTTTCACGGAGTGTTAATGCTTTGCTCCGGTACTCTATTAAAAGGAGTACCTTAATATCCAGTATATTCCCTTGAGGCCCGGCTGCCACCGGCTGGTAGGACAAAAGATGTTGTACAAGTTTCTCATTGCGAGCACGTATGACTATATATGGAAAACATGCCTACATAATTAATAATCTTGATATTTTGTCTTAATGCTTTGAATCCTATCAATTGCCCAACTGTAATTTGTTCACCCAACACTTGTCACTTATTGGAGAGTTACCACTAGTGTAGATCGCTGGGAACCCCGGTCCATCTCTCATCATTATATACTCGTTCTATATGTCATTGGGAGTAGTATCAACTATTTTTACGGTGCCATTGCTCCCTGTGCCATTGCTGTTAACGTATTCTTTGTTACTATTGCTCTCATATTACTGCTGCTTTCACATCACCCCTATTACAAGTGCTTTTAAATTTTCAGCTGAATTGACAACTCAGTTGTTAAGGCTTATAAGTATTCTTTACCTCCCCTTGTGTCGAATCAATAAATTTGGGTTTTACTTCCCTCGAAGACTGCCGCGATCCCCTATACTTGTGGGTTATCAAGACTGTTTTCTGGCGCCGTCGCCGGGGAGGCATAGCTCTACTCATAAGTTCACCTGGGGAGTACACTCTACCTCTATCTCTGTTTTTATTTTATTTTATTTTGTTTTGCTTATTTTACTTTTGTTTACTTTATTTGTGCTTAGTTTATTTCTGTCTAGTATTACTTTGCTTAGTTTCTTTTTGTCTTGTTTTATTTTTCTCATATACCCAAAAATCCATAAAAATTTGAAAAACCTAAAAATTAAAAACTGTTGTTATGGGAGAACCCACAACCTACTTGGAGCTTATAGAATATTATAATAATTATAGAGAATCAAGAACTGGTAAAGTAATGAGTGCTATGATAGAAAAATTGAATACAATTGCTAAAATTTTGCTTAAACGCCATGATATAAATTGTTGCTCTAAAGAGGATACTAAACATCTTAAATTTCAATGTGGCTTTAGTGAAGAAGTTTTAATTAAGAACTATAATTGGAATAGCTATATTCATCTTGGGTTCGAAGAAGTAGAACAATTTGTCATATTTATGGGAGCCTCTGAGATAGAATCCTTCATGGCTAAAAATTATGAAACTTGTGTTGTTTGTAAGGACCTTAAAGATTATGTCTCTTCTATCCTTAGTTTTTGCATAGAAAGTTACAGTGATAATCCTTATATCATTGATTATAAAGAGAGACTCATTAATGCACAAGAATGCACTCACAATTTGCAGGAACCCCTGGAAGAAGAAATTGATGAACCTGAAAGCTCATTGGATAAAAAAGAGGAGGAAATTGATGAACCTGAAAGCTCATTGGATGAAAAAGAAGAGGAGAGTGATGAACAAAAGGAGGAAGAATGGATTAGCTACCCATGCCAACCTTCTAATGAGAGTAACTCTTTATCTCTTACACTATTTGATTGTCCTCCATGCTTACCGAAAGAGGTTGAATGTTATGTTCCTGTGGATTCTCTTGAAATATTACCTATAAGTAAAACTTGTGAGAATAATTATGCTACTGTTATCTATGATAATCCATGCTACTTTGATAAATCTTATGATAATGCTTTGTTTGTGCCTGATGTCGAAATGCATGGTACTAAAGAGTTTTGCATAGCAAATGTTTATGATAAAGCTCTAGATGATGGTCCTATGTTACTTGATAATATTAATTGTACTACTAATGAAAATGGGATTGAGTTCTTGACTTTATCTATGAGTCCCATATCTCTTGAGATTGATCAATCATCTTGTTACATTATTGATAAAAGTGGGTTTGAAAGTTTTAATCCTATTATTTTTGAGCTTGATAAAATTATGTGTTTATGGATCATGAGAAACATGCTTTATGTGATAGTTATATTGTTGAGTTTGTTCATGAATCTACTGAAAATTATTATGAGAGAGGAAAATATGGTTGTAGAAATTTGCATAGTACTAAAACACCTCTCTATATGCTTAAAATTTTGAAGCTACTCTTGTTTTATCTTCCTATGCTTGCCACTTTGTTCTTCATGAATTTATTTGTGTACAAGATTCCTATGCATAGGAAGTGGGTTAGACTTAAATGTGTTTTGAATTTGCTTTTTGATGCCCTCTTTTGCTTCAACTCTTATTTCTTGCGAGTGCATCATTAAAACTGCTGAGCCCATCTTAATGGCTATAAAGAAAGAACTTCTTGGGAGATAACCCATGTGTTTATTTTGCTACTGTTTTGTTGTGTTTTGGAAGTTGTTACTACTGTAGCAACATCTCTTTATCTTTATTTTATTGCAATGTTGTGCCAAGTGAAGCCTCTAATCGAAGGTTGATACTAGATTTGGATTTCTGCGCAGAAACAGATTTCTATCTGTCACGAATTTGGGCTGTGTTCTCTGTAGGTAACTCTGAAAAATCTGCCAATTTACGTGCGTGTTCCTCAGATATGTACGCAACTTTCATTAGTTTTGAGTTTTCTGATTTGAGCAACGTTAGTACCTCTTTAAAATTCGTCTTTACTGGCTGTTCTGTTTTGGCAGATTATGTCTCTGTTTTTTGTATTGTCTCTTGCGGACTTTAAGCAAGGCTTTCTAGACGTGGAGAGCTGTAGCTAATGTTTTATTGAGTTCTTGCAATGTGTCACTACAGGACTAAAAGTGGATTCAAGTTTTTTTTTAGTACTAACCCCTCTAATGAGGTTTATAAGAAGTTTGGTGTGAAGGAAGTTTTCAAGGGTCAAGAGAGGAGGATGATATATGATCAAGAAGAGTGAAAAGTCTAAGCTTGGGGATGCCCCCGTGGTTCATCCCTGCATATTTCAAGAAGACTCAAGCGTCTAAGCTTGGGGATGCCCAAGGCATCCCCTTCTTCATCAACTTATCAGGTTTCTTCTATTGAAACTATATTTTTATTCGGTCACATCATATGTGCTTTACTTGGAGCGTCTGTGTGCTTTTATTTTTGTTTTTGTTTGAATAAGATCGGATCCTAGCAATCCTTGTTTGGGAGAGAGACACGCTCCGCTTTTTCATATGAACACTTGTTCTTCGTTTTACTTTTAATGTTCAATGATAAAAGTTGGAAGCTACAATACTTATTGTTATTTGGTTGGAAACAGAAAATACCTCATATTGTCTTGGATAATTTGACACTTGGCAATTGTTTTGAGCTCTCAAGTAGATCATGATTAAGTTCTTGCACCATGTAGTTTAAACCTATTAGTGGAGAACTACCGTAGAGCTTGTTGAAATTGGTTTGCATGATTGGTCTCTCTAAGGTCTAGATATTTTATGGTAAAAGTGTTTGAGCAACAAGGAAGACAGTGTAGAGTATTATAATGCTTGCAATATGTTCTTATGTAAGTTTTGGTGTACCGGTTCATACTTGTGTTTGCTTCAAATAACCTTGCTAGCCAAAGCCTTGTACTGAGAGGGAATGCTTCTCGTGCATCCAAAACCTTGAGCCAAAACCTATGCCATTTGTGTCCACCATACCTACCTACTATGTGGTATTTCCTGCCATTCCAAGTAAATACTTCATGTGCTACCTTTAAACAATTCAAAATGCTTCTCAATTTGTGTCAATGTTTTATAGCTCATGAGGAAGTATGTGGTGTTTTATCTTTCAATCTTGTTGGGCAGCTTTGACCAATGGACTAGTGGCTTCATCCGCTTATCCAATAATTTTGCAAAAAGAGCCGGCAACGGGGTTCCCAGCCCCAATTAATCACAAATAGACACTCCTCCATGGTATGTGAATGATTGGTAGGCACTCGAGGATTCGGTTAGCCATGGCTTGAGAAAGCAAAGGTGGGGAGGAGTGTCATCACTAAATAAAACTAAAATAAAATAGACACTCCTTCATGGTATGTGATTGTTGGAAGGCACCCGAGGATCCGGTTAGCCATGGTTTGTGAAAGCAAAGGTTGGAAGGAGTGTCACCCAAAAATGAAAACATCATGGGAGCCGCTCTTTGAAGGTCTGTCTGGCAAGGGGGTTAGAGTGCCCACTACCATTCGTTGACAACAACAAACACCTCTCAAAATTTTACTTTTATGCTCTATATGGTTTCAAAACTTGAAAAGCTCTAGCACATGATTTAATCCCTGCTTCCCTGTGCGAAAGGCCATTCTTTTACTTTTATGTTGAGTCAGTTTACCTACTTCCTTCCATCTTAGAAGCAAACACTTGTGTTAACTGTGCATTGATTCTTACATACTTGCTTATTTGCATTCATCATATTACTTTATGTTGACAATTATCCATGAGATATGCATGTTGAAAGTTGAAAGCAACCGCTGAAACTTATATCTTCCTTGGTGTTGCTTCGATGCTTTTACTTTGAATTTATTGCTTTATGAGTTAACTCTTATGCAAGGCTTTTGATGCTTGTCTTGAAAGTACTCTTCATGAAAAGTTTTGCTATATGTTATCTATTTGTTAGCAACTATAAATCATCGCCTTGAGTCACTTCATTCATTTCATATGCTTTGTAATAGTATGATCAAGGTTATGTAAGTAGCATGTCATTACAGAAATTATTCTTTTTATCGTTTACCTACTCGAGGACGAGTAGGAACTAAGCTTGGGGATGCTGATACGTCTCCAACGTATCCATAATTTCTGATGTTCCATGCTTGTTTTATGACAATACTTACATGTTTTGCTCGCACTTTATAATGTTTTTATGCGTTTTCCGGAACTAACCTATTAACAAGATGCCACAGTGCCAGTTCCTGTTTTCTGCTGTTTTTGGTTCCAGAAAGGCTGTTCGGGCAATATTCTCGGAATTGGATGAAATCAACGCCAAACATCTTATTTTTCCCGGAAGCATCCAGAACACCGAAGGAGAGTCGGAGAGGGGCCAGGGGGCCACCACACAACATGGCGGCGCGGCCCCAGGCCTGGCCGCGCTGGCCTAGTGCGAGGGGGGCCCAGGCGCCCCCTTGCGCCGCCTCTTCGCCTATTTAACCCCTCGCGACCTAAATCTTCGATACCTTTTGACGAAACTCCAAAAAGACTCCAGGGGCGCCGCCGCCATCGCGAAACTCCAATTCGGGGGACAGAAGTCTCTGTTCCGGCACCCTGCCGGGACGGGGAAGTGCCCCCGGAAGCCATCTCCATCGACGCCACCGCCTCCATCATGCTCCGTGAGTAGTTCCCCCATGGACTACGGGTTCTAGCAGTAGCTAGTTGGTATTCTCTCCCATGTACTTCAATACAATGATCTCATGAGCTGCCTTACATGATTGAGATCCATCTGATGTAATCGGTGTTGTGTTTGTTGGGATCCGATGGATGATACATTATGATTAGTCTATCTATAAAGTTTGTGAAGTTATTGTTGCTGCAATCTTGTTATGCTTAATGCTTGTCACTAGGGCTCGAGTGGCATGATCTTAGATTTAAGCTCTATACTTATTGCTTAGATTGTATCTACAAGTTGTATGCACATGTCTATGTCCGGAACCAAAGGCCCCAAAGTGACAGAAATTGGGACAACTGGAGGGGAAGGCGTAGGTATGAGGATCACATGTTTCACGGAGTGTTAATGCTTTGCTCCGGTACTCTATTAAAAGGAGTACCTTAATATCCAGTAGATTCCCTTGAGGCCCGGCTGCCACCGGCTGGTAGGACAAAAGATGTTGTACAAGTTTCTCATTGCGAGCACGTATGACTATATATGGAAAACATGCCTACATAATTAATAATCTTGATGTTCTGTCTTAATGCTTTGAATCCTATCAATTGCCCAACTGTAATTTGTTCACCCAACACTTGTCACTTATTGGAGAGTTACCACTAGTGTAGATCGATGGGAACCCCGGTCCATCTCTCATCATTATATACTCGTTCTATATGTCATTGGGAGTAGTATCAACTATTTTCTGGTGCCATTGCTCCCGTGCCATTACCGTATTCTTTGTTACTATTGCTCTCATATTACTGCTGCTTTCACATCACCCCTGTTACTAGTGCTTTTCCAGGTGCAGCTGAATTGACAACTCAGTTGTTAAGGCTTATAAGTATTCTTTACCTCCCCTTGTGTCGAATCAATAAATTTGGGTTTTACTTCCCTCGAAGACTGCCGCGATCCCCTATACTTGTGGGTTATCATGCGCCGGCAGTTTCGAGGATATATTTGTGAAGAACTTCCGATCCACGTGCAAGAAACCCGCGTCATTGGAGCAGCTGAGGGCTTGCAGACAGAAATACGACGAACCAATGAGGACGTATATCCAAAGGTGGAACATCATCAAAAACTTTGTCGAGGATTTGGGAAGGACTAACCCGAAAACAATAGCAGCACTCATGGAAATAGCGAATCGCTGGGCAGACGGAGAAGATGTTGTTGATAACAAACGACATAGATCGCCCGAGGATGAGCGCAACCGAAACTTTCAAAATAGGCGGCGATTCTCTCGACAGTTCTCAGATTTTGATGCTCCCGACCAAATATCGGCTGGTTTTCGAGGAAACAGCGGGGGAAACCATCGAGACAGTTATCAAAAAAGTGGTGATCAGCGAAGCGACTACAAGGACGGCTCCCGTCCCAATAGGCAAAATAATGGACCAAGGTTTCAGAGGCCGTATGTATCACCCGAGGAACTTTTAAATGGACCATGCCAAATGCACTTCTTTCTCGACAACAATGGAAAGCGGCAGTCAGGGCATCTGCAGAAGGACTGCCGAACTTTTCAAGCATTGCATAGATATGCAGGGCACACCAGCACGCAGGCAGTACACAGAAACCCCCAGGGGCCAAGGAGTGAGATTCACCTTCCACCTCCACCTGCAATTACAGATGAAACCAACACCGGTTACAAATAGCGGCAGCTCCACAGCCGGGTCCTTATATCGACATCAATGGAGCGGTCTCGATGATTCAGAAAGGCAGGCCATCCAATAGAGCTCAAAAAGTAATCTCGTGACAAGTTTTTATGGCAGAAAAGATGCCTCCACCAACAATCGTGTACCTGAACTGGTCAGGGCAGGATATGGGCTTCACTATATCTGATCACCCGCAACAAGTTCCGCGACCAGGACAGTCTGCTTTGATTTTACCAGCAGTGATCGAAGGATTTGACGTTTCACGAGTGTTCATTGATGGAGGCAGCAGTTTACACCTTATGTATGCGGACACGTTGAGCAAGATGAACATCTCGTTGGCAAAATTATTACCAACTGACACGCGCTTTCATGTTATTACACCAGACAAGTGCTTGTGACGGTAAAGCACACGTCCGTTGGGAACCCCAAGAGGAAGGTATGATGAGTACAGCAGCGAGTTTTCCCTCGGTAAGAAACCAAGGTTATCGAACCAGTAGGAGATGAAGATCACGTGAAGGTTGTTGGTGAAGGAGTGTAGTGCGGCCCAACACCAGGGATTCCGGTGCCAACATGGAACCTGCACAACACAATCAAACTACTTTGCCCCAACTTAACAGTGAGGTTGTCAATCTCACCGGCTTGCTGAAAACAAAGGATTAGACGTATGGTGTGGAAAATAATGTTTGCTTGCAGAAAACAAAAGAGAACAATGATTGCAGTAGGTTGTATTTCAAATGTAAAAGAATGGACCGGGGTCCACAGTTCACTAGTGGTGTCTCTCCAATAAAATAAATAACATGTTGGGTAAACAAATTACAGTTGGGCAATTGACAAATAGAGAGGGCATAACAATGCACATACATATCATGATGACTACTATGAGATTTACTTAGGGCATTACGACAAAGAACATAGACCGCCATCCAGCATGCATCTATTCCTAAAAAGTCCACATTCGGGTTAGCATCCGCACCCCTTCCAGTATTAAGTTGCAAGCAACAGACAATTGCATTAAGTATTGTGCGTAATATAAACAATACAAATATCCTTAGACAAAGCATTTATGTTTTATCCCTAGTGGCAACAGCACATCCACAACCTTAGAACTTTCTGTCACTGTCCCAGATTCAATGGAGGCATGAACCCACTATCTAGCATAAATACCCCCTCTTGGAGTTACAAGTATCAACTTGGCAAAAGCCTCTACTAGCAACGGAGAGCATGCAAGATCATAAACAACACATATAAGATAGATCTATAATCAACTTGACATAGTATTCCATATTCATCGGATCCCAACAAACACAACATGTAGCATTACAAATAGATGATATTGATCATGATAGGCAGTTCACAAGATCTAAACATGATGGCACAATAGGAGAAGACAACCATCTAGCTACTGATATGGACCCATAGTCCAAGGAGGAACTACTCACGCATCAGTCCGGAGGCGGGCATGGTGATGTAGAGCCCTCCGGTGATGGTTCCCCTCTCCGACAGGGTGCCGGAGGAGATCTTCTGAACCCCCCGAGTTAGGATTGACGGCGGCGGCATCTCTGGAACTGTTCTGGTATTTTGGCTCTCGGTACTAGGGTTTTCGGAGACGAAGGAATAAATAGGCGAAGGGGCAGCGTCGGGGGAGCCAGGGGGCTCCCTCCCCACACCTTGGCGCGGCAGTGGGGCCCCCCACGCCGCCCTATGGGGTGGGCCCCTTGCTGCCCTTCCTCGACTCTTCTTCGGTCTTCTGGAACACTCCGTGGAAAATAGGGCCGTGGGCTTTTGTTTCGTCCAATTCCGAGAATATTTGTAAACCAACTTTTCTGAAATGAAAAACAGCAGAAAACAGGAACTGGCACTGTGGCATCTTATTAATAGGTTAGTCCCAGAAAATGCATAAAAACATTATAAAGTGTGAACAAAACATGTTGGTATTGTCATAAAACTAGCATGGAATATAAGAAATTATAGATACGTTGGAGACGTATCAAGCATCCCCAAGCTTAGTTCCTACTCGCCCTCGAGTAGGTAAACGATAAAAAGAATAATTTATGAAGTGACATGCTACCAACATAATCTTGATCAATACTATTGTAAAGCGTATGAGATGAATGAAGTGACTCAAAGCAATGGTCTATAGTTTGCTAACAAAAAGATAATGACTAAACAACTGAATCATATAGCAAAAACTTTTCATGAATAGTACTTTCAAGACAAGCATCAAAAATTCTTGCATAAGAGTTAAATCATAAAGCAATAGATTCTTAATAAAAGGTTTTGAAGCAACACAAAAGAAGATTTAAGTTTCAGCAATTGCCTTCAACTTTCAACATGCATATCTTATGGATAAGTGTCAACACAAAGTAATATATTAAGTGCAATAAGCAAGCATGTAAGAATCAATGCACACAGTTGACACAAGTGTTTGCTTCTAAGATAGAAAAAAGTAGGTAAACTGACTCAACATAAAGTAAAAGAAAGGCCCTTTGCAGAGGGAAGCACGGATTAAATCATGTGCTAGAGCTTTTCAAGTTTTGAAATCATATAGAGAGCATAAAAATAAAGTTTTGAGAGGTGTTTGTTGTTGTCAACGAATGGTAGTGGACACTCTAATCCCCTTGTCAAACAGACTTTCAAAGAGCGGCTCCCATGAAGGACGTTATCTCTACCAGCAAGGTAGATCATCCCTCTTCTCTTTTGTTTACACATGTATTTTAGTTTTATTTATAGATGACACTCCTCCCAACCTTTTGCTTTCACAAGCCATGGCTAACCGAATCCTCGGGTGCCTTCCAACATTTCACATACCATGGAGGAGTGTCTATTGCAAAATTAAGTTGCTTACTGATAAATCAGGGCAAAACATGTGAAGAGAATTATTAATGAAAGTTAATTAATTGGGGATGGGCACCCCGTTGCCAGCTCTTTTTGCAAAGTTATTGGATAAGCAGATGTATATGCCACTAGTCCATTGGTGAAAGTCTGCCCAACAAGATTGAAAGATAAAACACCACATACTTCCTCATGAGCTATGAAACATTGACACAAATAAGGAATAATAAAGTTTTGAATTGTTTAAAGGTAGCACATGAAGTATTTACTTGGAATGGCAGAAAAATACCACATAGTAGGTAGTTATGGTGGACACAAATGGCACAGGTTTTGGCTCAAGGTTTTGGATGCACGAGAAGCATTCCCTCTCAGTACAAGGCTTTGGCTAGCAAGGTTGTTTGAAGCAAACACAAGTATAAACCGGTACAGTAAAACTTACATAAGAACATATTGCAAGCATTATAAGACTCTACACTGTCTTCCTTGTTGCTCAAACACTTTTACCAGAAAATATCTAGACCTTAGAGAGACCAATCATGCAATCCAAATTTCAACAAGCTCTACGGTAGTTCTTCACTAATAGGTTTAAACTACATGATGCAAGAGCTTAAACATGATCTAGTTGAGAGCTCAAAACAATTTCCAAGTATCAAATTATTCAAGACAATATACCAACTACCACATGAAGCATTTTCTGTTTCCAACCAAATAGCAATAAGTGCTGCGGCTTTCAGCTTTCACCATGAACATGAAAAATAAAACAAAGAACACAAGTGTTCAAATGAAAAAGCGGAGCGTGTCTCTCTCCCACACAAGCATGTTAGGATCCGATTTATTCAAAAAATTAAGATAACAAACGAGAATAAAAGCACACGGATGCTCCAAATAAAGAACATAAGATGTGACGGAATTAAAATATAGTTTCACTAGAGATGACCTGATAAGTTGTTGATGAAGAAGGGGATGCCCTGGGCATCCCCAAGCTTAGACGCTTGAGTCTTCTCAAAATATGCAGGGATGAACCACGGGGGCATCCCCAAGCTTAGACTTTTCACTCTTCTTGATCATATTATATCATCCTCCTCTCTTGATCCTTGAAAACTTCCTTCACACCAAACTCAAAGCAATCTCATTAGAGGGTTAGTGCATGATAAAAAATTCACATGTTCAGCAAGGACACAATCATTCCCAACACTTCTGGACATTACCCAAGGTTACTGAAATTTAATGGAGCAAAGAAATCCACTCAAACACAATAAAAGAGGCAATGCGAAATAAAAGGCAGAATCTGTCAAAAACAGAACAGTCCGTAAAGACGAATTTTTTCGAGGCACTTAGCATGCTGAGATGAATAAGCTCAAATTTAATGAAAGTTGCGTACATATATGAGGATTACTCATGAATTTTTACAGAATTTTTATATTCTCGTACAGAGAGAACAGCTCAAATTCGTGACAGCTAAAAATCTGTTTCTGCGCAGAAATCCAAATCTAGTATCAACTCTCTATCAAAGACTTTAATTGGCACAACAATGCAATAAAGTAAAGGTACAAAGGTATTGATACAGTAGTAACAAGCACCTTGACTCAAATATAAAACAAAAATTGCAGAAATAAAATAATGGGTTGTCTCCCATAAGCGTTTTTCTTTAACGCCTTTCAGCTAGGCGCAGAAAGTGAAAATCAAGTAACATCAAGAGAAGAAGCATCAACATCATAATTTTCCTTAAAAACACAACTTGTCGCAAAAGGTATCTTATATGCTCCATTATCTAAATTTCCCATAGTGGTACTAAGGGTTTTATCAATTTTAAGCTCATAATGATTCTTTGGCTTTGGCATCTTAGGGACATACATGAACTTTTGCTCCTTACCCACATAAGATTTCTCCTTAAACTTAAGAGAAGAAAAAGTTGAACCCAAGGTTCCCATAGCTTCTTCAAGTTCACCAATCCTATGGGTTTGATTATCATGGATAGCACAAGTTTCTAAGAGAGCAATTCTTTCATTAATTCCTCCTAGGGATTTATCAAGTTTATCGCTATTATCAAGTAATATTTTCAATTTAGTCTCAACACTTGGAAGATTTTTCTCTATTCCCTCCAACTTTTTCATGACATCCTCAAGAGAGATTTCAATTTTAGCTTCATTAACAGGTGGTATTCCAACTAGACTCTCAATGATGTAACTAGTTTCTAAAGCAGGAGTACCTAGGAAATTACCCCCTGTAAGAGTATCAAGAACATATCTATTCCAGCTAGAGGTACCAACATAAAAGTTCCTAAGGAGGATAATAGTGGAGTGTTTCTTAGTGCACCTATGATGAGCATCACTAATTCTATACCAAGCATCTTTAAAACTTTCTCCCCTTGTTGCTTAAACGAACGAACTTCAACTTCAGGACTACTCATTTTAGCAATAATAAAAATAAATAAAGCAAAACCGAGTTAAATAAAGTAAAACAAGTAACTATTTTTTTGTGTTTTTGATATAAAGAAAGCAAACAAGACAGAAAATAAAATAAAGCAAGACAATAAACAAAGTAAAGAGATTGGGTGTGAGAGACTCCCCTTGCAGCGTGTCTTGATCTCCCCGGCAACGGCGCCAGAAAAGTAGCTGCTTGTGACGGTAAACCACACGTCCGTTGGGAACCCCAAGAGGAAGGTATGATGAGTACAGCAGCGAGTTTCCCCTCAGTAAGAAACCAAGGTTATCGAACCAGTACGAGATGAAGATCACGTGAAGGTTGTTGGTGAAGGAGTGTAGTACGGCGCAACACCAGGGATTCCGGTGCCAACGTGGAACCTGCACAACACAATCAAACTACTTTGCCCCAACTTAACAGTGAGGTTGTCAATCTCACCGGCTTGCTGAAAACAAAGGATTAAACGTATGGTGTGGAAAATAATGTTTGCTTGCAGAAAACAAAAGAGAACAATGATTGCAGTAGGTTGTATTTCAAGTGTAAAAGAATGGACCGGGGTCCACAATTCACTAGTGGTGTCTCTCCAATAAGATAAATAACATGTTGGGTAAACAAATTACAGTTGGGCAATTGACAAATAGAGAGGGCATAACAATGCACATACATATCATGATGACTACTATGAGATTTACTTAGGGCATTACGACAAAGAACATAGACTGCCATCCAGCATGCATCTATGCCTAAAAAGTCCACCTTCGGGTTAGCATCCGCACCCCTTCCAGTATTAAGTTGCAATCAACAGAAAATTGCATTAAGTATTGTGCGTAATATAAACAATACAAATATCCTTAGACAAAGCATTGATGTTTTATCCCTAGTGGCAACAACACATCCACAACCTTAGAACTTTCTGTCACTGTCCCAGATTCAATGGAGGCATGAACCCACTATCTAGCATAAATACCCCCTCTTGGAGTTACAAGTATCAACTTGGCCAGAGCCTCTACTAGCAACGGAGAGCATGCAAGATCATAAACAACACATATAAGATAGATCTATAATCAACTTGACATAGTATTCCATATTCATCGGATCCCAACAAACACAACATGTAGCATTACAAATAGATGATCTTGATCATGATAGGCAGCTCACAAGATCTAAACATGATGGCACAATAGGAGAAGACAACCATCTAGCTACTGCTATGGACCCATAGTCCAAGGAGGAACTACTCACGCATCAGTTCGGAGGCGGGCATGGTGATGTAGAACCCTCCGGTGAGGATTCCCCTCTCCGGCAGGGTGCCGGAGGAGATCTTCTGAACCCCCCGAGTTAGGGTTGACGGCGGCGGCATCTCTGGAACTGTTCTGGTATTTTGGCTCTCGGTACTAGGGTTTTCGGAGATGAAGGAATAAATAGGCGAAGAGGCAGCGTCGGGGGAGCCAGGGGGCTCCCTCCCCACACCTTGGCGCGACAGTGGCCCCCCCACGCCGCCCTATGGGGTGGGCCCCCTGCTGCCCTTCCTCGACTCTTCTTCGGTCTTCTGGAACACTCCGTGGAAAATAGGGCCGTGGGATTTTGTTTCGTCCAATTCTGAGAATATTTGTAAACCAACTTTTCTGAAATAAAAAACAGCAGAAAACAGGAACTGGCACTGTGGCATCTTGTTAATAGGTTAGTCCCAGGAAATATTCTCAGAATTGGACGAAATCAATGCCCAGGATCTTATTTTTCCACGAAGCTTCCAGAAGTCCGGAGAGGAAACGAAGTGGGGCGACGAGGCGGTGACACGCCAGGGCGGCGCGGCCCACCCCCTGGCCGCGCGGCCCTGTTGTGTGGGCCCCTCGCGTCGCCCCCTGACCTATCCTTCCGCCTACTTAAGCCTTCGTCGATAATAACTCCAGTACCGAGAGCCACATACGGAAAACCTTCCAGAGACGCCGCCGCCGCCAATCCCATCTCGGGGGATTCAGGAGATCGCCTCCGGCACCCTGCCGGAGAGGGGAATCATCTCCCGGAGGACTCTTCACCGCCATGGTCGCCTCCGGAGTGATGAGTGAGTAGTTGATACGTCTCCGACGTATCGATAATTTCTTATGTTCCATGCCACATTATTGATGTTATCTATATGTTTTATGCACACTTTATGTCATATTCGTGCATTTTCTGGAACTAACCTATTAACAAGATGCCGAAGTGCCAGTTGCTATTTTCTGCTGTTTTTGGTTTCAGAAATCCTAGTAAGGAAATATTCTCGGAATTGGACGAAATCAAAGCCCAGGGGCCTATTTTTCCACGAAGCTTCCAGAAGTCCGAAGACAAAACGAAGAGGGGCCACGGGGTGGCCAAACCCTAGGGCGGCGCGGCCCCCACCCCTGGCCGCGCCGGCCTATGGTCTGGGCCCCCGTGCCGCCTCTTGACTTGCCCTTCCGCCTACTTAAAGCCTCCGTGACGAAACCCCAAGATCGAGAGCCACGATACGGAAAACCTTCCAGAGACGCCGCCAACGCCGATCCCATCTCGGGGGATCCAGGAGATCACCTCCGGCACCCTGCCGGAGAGGGGAATCATCTCCCGGAGGACTCTACGCCGCCATGGTCGCCTCCGGTGTGATGTGTGAGTAGTCTACCCCTGGACTATGGGTCCATAGCAGTAGCTAGATGGTTGTCTTCTCCCCATTGTGCTATCATTGTCGGATCTTGTGAGCTGCCTAACATGATCAAGATCATCTATCTGTAATTCTATATGTTGCGTTTGTTGGGATCCGATGAATAGAGAATACTTGTTATGTTGATTATCAAAGTTATATCTATGTGTTGTTTATGATCTTGCATGCTCTCCGTTATTAGTAGATGCTCTGGCCAAGTTGATGCTAGTAACTCCAAGAGGGAGTATTTATGCTCGATAGTGGGTTCATGTCTCCGTGAATCTGGAGGGGTGACAAGAACCTCTAAGGTTATGGATGTGCTGTTGCCACTAGGGATAAAACATTGGTGCTATGTTCAAGGATGTAGTCACTAGTTACATTATGCGCAATACTTAATGCAATTGTCTGTTGTTAGCAACTTAATACTGGAGGGGGTTCGGATGATAACCTGAAGGTGGACTTTTTAGGCATAGATGTAGTTGGATGGCGGTCTATGTACTTTGTCGTAATGCCCAATTAAATCTCACTATACTCATCATGATATGTATGTGCATGGTCATGCTCTCTTTATTTGTCAATTGCCCAACTGTAATTTGTTCACCCAACATGCTGTTTGTCTTATGGGAGAGACACCTCTAGTGAACTGTGGACCCCGGTCCAATTCTCTTTCTTGAAATACAATCTCTTTGCAATACTTGTTCTACTGTTTTCTGCAAACAATCATCTTCCACACAATACGGTTAATCCTTTGTTACAGCAAGCCGGTGAGATTGACAACCTCACTGTTTCGTTGGGGCAAAGTACTTTGGTTGTGTTGTGCAGGTTCCACGTTGGCGCCGGAATCCCTGGTGTTGCGCCGCATTACATCCCGCTGCCATCAACCTTCAACGTGCTTCTTGACTCCTACTGGTTCGATAAACCTTGGTTTCTTACTGAGGGAAACTTGCTGCTGTACGCATCACACCTTCCACTTGGGGTTCCCAACGAGCGTGTGCTTTACGCGTCATCAAGCTAAATTTCTGGCGCCGTTGCCGGGGAGATCAAGACACGCTGCAAGGGGAGTCTCCACTTCTCAATCTCTTTACTTTGTTTTTGTCTTGCTTAGTTTTATTTACTACTTTGTTTGCTGCACTAAATCAAAATACAAAAAAATTAGTTGCTAGTTTTACTTTATTTGCTATCTTGTTCGCTATATCAAAAACACAAAAAAATTAGTTACTTGCATTTACTCTACTTATTTCATAATGTTTCCTCCTAAGTTTGTTCTTAAAGATGTACCGGTAGGTCGAGGGTCTATCCTTGGGAAAGACAATATAGAAGATTTTTTCACTCATATTAGTACGGTCAAAGATTTTGAAGATAGACACTTGGCAGAACTTGCCCCCACTTATGAAATTGCTGTTGCTTCTTTAGTACACGCATTAGAAGCTAGATTTGTTAATCTTAATCCTGTGATTCAACATATGTTTCTTACACTCAGTGATATGGAAGAAGGAGAAAAGAAAGATTTTGTATTAGAAACCCTTCTTAAAGAATTTGGGGGAATAGCGAGAGAAGCTAGAAAAGTTTTCACTAAATATAATATGCTAGGTTCTTATACCAACTTTGCCAGTATCCTTGAGAAGATGGAAAAGGATAGACAAAAGTACACTAATAAAGTTAATTATGAGGGGGATATTAAAACATCAATACCTTGCAAGCTCTTGGGAATGTGTGAGGCACTAGAAAAGAATTTTGATTGGATTGTTCCTGAAGATTTGTTTGATGAGAGTAGCAAGCCCAAGACTAATGAAAAGGGAGATGCTAAAACTTATGTATCTAATATAATATGCATAGTTGAGAACACTCCGCACCCCGCTGAAAATGCACCACCCTTTGATAATACTTGATACACACTTTCTGCGCCTAGCTGAAAGGCGTTAAAGAAAAACGCTTATGGGAGACAACCCATGTTTTTACCTACAGCACTTTGTTTTTATTTTGTGTCTTGGAAGTTGTTTACTACTGTAGCAACCTCTCCTTATCTTAGTTTTGTGTTTTGTTGTGCCAAGTTAAGCCGTTGATAGAAAAGTAAGTACTAGATTTGGATTACTGCACAGTTCCAGATTTCTTTGCTGTCACGAATCTGGGTCCACCTCCCTGTAGGTAGCTCAGAAAATTAAGCCAATTTACGTGCATGATCCTCAGATATGTACGCAACTTTCATTCAATTTGAGCATTTTCATTTGAGCAAGTCTGGTGCCATTTTAAAATTCGTCAATACGAACTGTTCTGTTTTGACAGATTCTGCCTTTTATTTCGCATTGCCTCTTTTGCTATGTTGGATGAATTTCTTTGATCCACTAATGTCCAGTAGCATTATGCAATGTCCAGAAGTGTTAAGAATGATTGTGTCACCTCTGAATATGTTAATTTATATTGTGCACTAACCCTCTAATGAGTTGTTTCGAGTTTGGTGTGGAGGAAGTTTTCAAGGATCAAGAGAGGAGTATGATGCAACATGATCAAGGAGAGTGAAAGCTCTAAGCTTGGGGATGCCCCGGTGGTTCACCCCTGCATATATCAAGAAGACTCAAGCGTCTAAGCTTGGGGATGCCCAAGGCATCCCCTTCTTCATCGACAACATTATCAGGTTCCTCCCCTGAAACTATATTTTTATTCCATCACATCTTATGTGCTTTGCTTGGAGCGTCGGTTTGTTTTTGTTTTTTGTTTTGTTTGAATAAAATGTATCCTAGCATTCACTTTATGGGAGAGATACACGCTCCGCTGTAGCATATGGACAAGTATGTCCTTGGTTTCTACTCATAGTATTCATGGCGAAGTTTCTCCTTCGTTAAATTGTTATATGGTTGGAATTGGAAAATGATACATGTAGTAATTGCTATAAATGTCTTGGGTAATGTGATACTTGGCAATTGTTGTGCTCATGATTAAGCTCTTGCATCATATGCTTTGCACCCATTAATGAAGAAATACATAGAGCATGCTAAAATTTGGTTTGCATATTTGGTTTCTCTAAGGTCTAGATAATTTCTAGTATTGAGTTTGAACAACAAGGAAGACGGTGTAGAGTCTTATAATATTTTCAATATGTCTTTTATGTGAGTTTTGCTGCACCGGTTCATCCTTGTGTTTGTTTCAAATAAGCCTTGCTAGCCTAAACCTTGTATCGAGAGGGAATACTTCTCATGCATCCAAAATACTTGAGCCAACCACTATGCCATTTGTGTCCACCATACCTACCCACTACATGGTATTTTCCGCCATTCCAAAGTAAATTGCTTGAGTGCTACCTTTAAAATTCCATCATTCACCTTTGCAATATATAGCTCATGGGACAAATAGCTTAAAAACTATTGTGGTATTGAATATGTAATTATGCACTTTATCTCTTATTAAGTTGCTTGTTGTGCGATAACCATGTTCATCTGGGACGCCATCAACTATTCATTGTTGAATTTCATGTGAGTTGCTATGCATGTTCGTCTTGTCTGAAGTAAGGGCGATCTACACTGAGTTGAATGGTTTGAGCATGCATATTGTTAGAGAAGAACATTGGGCCGCTAACTAAAGCCATGATCCATGGTGGAAGTTTCAGTTTTGGACAAACATCCTCAAATCTCTAATGAGAAAAGAATTAATTGTTGTTGAATGCTTAAAGCATTAAAAGAGGAGTCCATTATCTGTTGTCTATGTTGTCCCGGTATGGATGTCTAAGTTGAGAATAATCAAAAGCGAGAAATCCAAATGCGAGCTTTCTCCTTAGACCTTTGTACAAAGCGGCATAGAGGTACCCCTTTGTGATACTTGGTTAAAGCATATGTATTGCGGTGATAATCCAGGTAGTCCAAGCTAATTAGGACAAGGTGCGGGCACTATTAGTACACTATGCATGAGGCTTGCAACTTATAAGATATAATTTACATGATGCATATGCTTTATTACTACCGTTGACAAAATTGTTTCATGTTTTCAAAATCAAAGCTCTAGCACAAATATAGCAATCGATGCTTTTCCTCTATGGAGGACCATTCTTTTACTTTCAATGTTGAGTCAGTTCACCTATTTCTCTCCACCTCAAGAAGCAAACACTTGTGTGAACTGTGCATTGATTCCTACATACTTGCTTATTGCACTTATTATATTACTCTATGTTGACAATATCCATGAGATATACATGTTACAAGCTGAAAGCAACCGCTGAAACTTAATCTTCTTTTGTGTTGCTTCAATGCCTTTACTTTGAATTATTGCTTTATGAGTTAACTCTTATGCAAGACTTATTGATGCTTGTCTTGAAGTGCTATTCATGAAAAGTCTTTGCTTTATGATTCACTTGTTTACTCATGTCATATACATTGTTTTGATCGCTGCATTCACTACATATGCCTTACAAATAGTATGATCAAGATTATGATGGCATGTCACTCCAGAAATTATCTGTGTTATCGTTTTACCTGCTCGGGACGAGCAGAACTAAGCTTGGGGATGCTGATACGTCTCCGACGTATCGATAATTTCTTATGTTCCATGCCACATTATTGATGTTATCTACATGTTTTATGCACCGGGTATGTCATATTGGTGCTTTTTCTGGTACTAACCTATTAACAAGATGCCGAAGTGCCGATTCTTTGTCTGCTGTTTTTGGTTTCAGTAAATCCTAGTAAGGAAATATTCTCGGAATTGGACGAAATCAAAGCCCGGGGGCCTATTTTTCCACGAAGCTTCCGGAAGTCCGAAGACGAAACGAAGAGGGGCCACGGGGTGGCCAAACCCTAGGCGGCGCAGCCCCACCTGGCCGCGCCGGCCTATGGTCTGGGCCCCCGTGCCGCCTCTTGACTTGCCCTTCCGCCTACTTAAAGCCTCCGTGACGAAACCCCCGGTCACCGAGAGCCACGATACGGAAAACCTTCCGGAGACGCCGCCAACGCCGATCCCATCTCGGGATCCCGGAGATCGCCTCCGGCACCCGGCCGGAGAGGGGACTCATCTCCCGGAGGACTCTACGCCGCCATGGTCGCCTCCGGTGTGATGTGTGAGTAGTCTACCCCTGGACTATGGGTCCATAGCAGTAGCTAGATGGTTGTCTTCTCCCCATTGTGCTATCATTGTCGGATCTTGTGAGCTGCCTAACATGATCAAGATCATCTATCTGTAATTCTATATGTTGCGTTTGTTGGGATCCGATGAATAGAGAATACTTGTTATGTTGATTATCAAAGTTATATCTATGTGTTGTTTATGATCTTGCATGCTCTCCGTTATTAGTAGATGCTCTGGCCAAGTTGATGCTAGTAACTCCAAGAGGGAGTATTTATGCTCGATAGTGGGTTCATGTCTCCGTGAATCTGGAGGGGTGACAAGAACCTCTAAGGTTATGGATGTCTTTGTTGCCACTAGGGATAAAACATTGGTGCTATGTTCAAGGATGTCGTCACTAGTGACGTTACGCACCATACTTAATGCAATTGTCTGTTGTTAGCAACTTAATACTGGAGGGGGTTCGGATGATAACCTGAAGGTGGACTTTTTAGGCATAGATGCAGTTGGATGGCGGTCTATGTACTTTGTCGTAATGCCCAATTAAATCTCACTATACTCATCATGATATGTATGTGCATGGTCATGCTCTCTTTATTTGTCAATTGCCCAACTGTAATTTGTTCACCCAACATGCTGTTTGTCTTATGGGAGAGACACCTCTAGTGAACTGTGGACCCCGGTCCAATTCTCTTTACTGAAATACAATCTTTGCCAATACTTGTTCTACTGTTTTCTGCAAACAATCATCTTCCACACAATACGGTTAATCCTTTGTTACAGCAAGCCGGTGAGATTGACAACCTCACTGTTTCGTTGGGGCAAAGTACTTTGGTTGTGTTGTGCAGGTTCCACGTTGGCGCCGGAATCCCTGGTGTTGCGCCGCATTACATCCCGCTGCCATCAACCTTCAACGTGCTTCTTGACTCCTACTGGTTCGATAAACCTTGGTTTCTTACTGAGGGAAACTTGCTGCTGTACGCATCACACCTTCCACTTGGGGTTCCCAACGAGCGTGTGCTTTACGCGTCATCAGTAGTTCACCCCTGGACTATGGGTCCATAGCAGTAGCTAGATGGTCGTCTTCTCCTAATTGTGCTATCATTGTCGGATCTTGTGAGCTGCCTAACATGATCAAGATCATCTATCTGTAATGCTATATGTTGTGTTTGTTGGGATCCGATGAATAAGTGAATGCTATGTTATGTTGATTATCAATATCATCTATGTGTTGTTTATGATCTTGCATGCTCTCCGTTGCTAGTAGAGGCTCTGGCCAAGTTGATACTTGTAACTCCAAGAGGGAGTATTTATGCTCGATAGTGGGTTCATGTCTCTGATACGTCTCCGACGTATCGATAATTTCTTATGTTCCATGCCACATTATTGATGTTATCTACATGTTTTATGCACACTTTATGTCATATTCGTGCATTTTCTGGAACTAACCTATTAACAAGATGCCGAAGTGCCGATTCTTTGTTTGCTGTTTTTGGTTTCAGAAATCCTAGTAAGGAAATATTCTCGGAATTGGACGAAATCAACGCCCAGGGTCCTATTTTGCCACGAAGCTTCCAGAAGACCGAAGAGGAGACGAAGTGGGGCCACGAGGTGGCCACACCCTAGGGCGGCGCGGCCCAAGCCCTGGCCGCGCCGACCTGTAGTGTGGGCCCCTCGTGTGGCCCCCTGACCTGCCCTTCCGCCTACAAATAGCCTCCGTCGCGAAACCCCCAGTACCGAGAGCCACGATACGGAAAACCTTCCAGAGACGCCGCCGCCGCCAATCCCATCTCGGGGGATTCAGGAGATCGCCTCCGGCACCCTGCCGGAGAGGGGAATTATCTCCCGGAGGACTCTACGTCGCCATGGTCGCCTCCGGAGTGATGTGTGAGTAGTCTACCCCTGGACTATGGGTCCATAGCAGTAGCTAGATGGTTGTCTTCTCCCCATTGTGCTTAATTGTCGGGTCTTGTGAGCTGCCGAACATGATCAAGATCATCTATCTGTAATTCTATATGTTGCGTTTGTTGGGATCCGATGAATAGAGAATACTATGTTATGTTGATTATTAATTTATATCTATGTGTTGTTTATGATCTTGCATGCTCTCCGTTACTAGTAGATGCTCTGGCCAAGTAGATGCTTGTAACTCCAAGAGGGAGTATTTATGCTCGATAGTGGGTTCATGTCTCCGTGAATCTGGGGAAGTGACAGAAATCTCTAAGATTATGGATGTGCTGTTGCCACTAGGGATAAAACATTGGTGCTATGTTCGAGGATGTAGTTACTGATTACATTACGCGCAATACTTAATGCAATTGTCTGTTGTTAGCAACTTAATACTGGAGGGGGTTCGGATGATAACCTGAAGGTGGATTTTTTAGGCATAGATGCATGCTGGATAGCGGTCTACGTACTTTGTCGTAATGCCCAATTAAATCTCACAATACTCATCATAATATGTATGTGCATGGTCATGCCCTCTTTATTTGTCAATTACCCAACTGTAATTTGTTCACCCAACATGCTGTTTATCTTATGGGAGAGACACCTCTAGTGAACTGTGGACCCCGGTCCAATTCTCTTTACTGAAATACAATCTCTTTGCAATCTTTGTTCTCTTGTTTTCTGCAAACAATCATCATCCACACTATACATCTAATCCTTTGTTACAGCAAGCCGGTGAGATTGACAACCTCGCTGTTTCGTTGGGGCAAAGTACTCGGTTTGTGTTGTGCAGGTTCCACGTTGGCGCCGGAATCCCTAGTGTTGCGCCGCACTACATCTCGCCGCCATCAACCTTCAACGTGCTTCTTGACTCCTACTGGTTCGATAAACCTTGGTTTCTAACTGAGGGAAACTTACTGCTGTACGCATCACACCTTCCACTTGGGGTTCCCAACGGTCGCGTGTTGTACGCGTGTCAAGCTAAATTTCTGGCGCCGTTGCCGGGGACGTGAAGGAACAAGATTTCTATCTCCCACGTCAACTACGCGCCAGCAAGTAAATTTCTGGCGCCGTTGCCGGGGAGATCAAGACACGCTGCAAGGGGAGTCTCCACATCCCAATCTCTTTATTTTGTTTTTGTCTTGCTTAGTTTTATTTACTACTTTGTTTGCTGCACTAAATCAAAATACAAAAAAATTAGTTGCTAGTTTTACTTTATTTACTATCTTGCTTGCTATATCAAAAACACAAAAAAATTAGTTACTTGCATTTACTTTATCTAGTATGCTTTATTTACTGTCTTGCACTCTATATTAAAAATACAAAAAAATTAGTTACTTTTGTTACCATGTCTAGCTCTGAACCTGTTACTTCTTCGCTTGAAGAATTAGTCTTCACTTTTAAACAAGGGGATGAGGAGAGTTTTAAGGATGCTTGGTCTAAAATTTTTACTTCTTATCGTAAAACTGAACCTCAAATGACTCTAAGTTTGCTCCTTAGTAATTTTTATTTTGGCCTTATGATTCGCTATAGATATGCTTTGGATACTTTAGTGGGAGGAGATTTCCTTCATTGCAATGGGGATCAAGCTTTTAATGCCATAAAGAAGTTGGTTGCATCACATGATTCAGCTAATAACTTTGATTCAGCCCTTGTTAGCATTTATAATAGATTAAACAATCTCGAGATAAGTACATCTCGCTTGGATGACAACTATCACCATGTTCGTAATCGTCTTGAACAAGTTTTAGTGAACTCTAAACCTTCATTATGGGATCCTACTGTTAAAATTGTTATCGGTGATCAAACTCTTCGTGCCAACTGTGATATTATGTCTGAATTTTGCCTTATACCTGAGAGCATTTATAAATCTTTGAAACTTTGGGGAGTTGATGAAGGAGGAGAAGAAATAACTCTCATTGATAACTCTGTTATAATTCCTAAGGGAATAGCCGCAGGTGTGCATACAACCATTCTTGGAAGAACAATATCCATTGATTATCTTGTTATTGAATGTGTAGGGACAGGAAAAATCACACTCGGAAGATCCCTGCTGAAACTATTGGGAGCAGTCATAGATGTGGGAGAAGGCACCCTGGAATTCACCTCTACACCGGGGGGGGGGGGGAATCATATATTTCCTAAATCAAAGAGAAAGAAAAACAACAAGAAAGGTAAGGGTAAAGCCCAAGGTAAGGTTGATGCACCACCCTCCGATAATACTTGATACACACTTTCTGCGCCTAGCTGAAAGGCGTTAAAGAAAAGCGCTTATGGGAGACAACCCATGTTTTTACTACAGTACTTTGTTTTTATTTTGTGTCTTGGAAGTTGTTTACTACTGTAGCAACCTCTCCTTATCTTAGTTTAGTGTTTTGTTGTGCCAAGTAAAGTCGTTGATAGTAAAGTTCATACTAGATTTGGATTACTGCGCAGAAACAGATTTCTTTGCTGTCACGAATCTGGGAAAAATTCTCTGTAGGTAACTCAGAAAATTATGCCAATTTACGTGAGTGATCCTCAGATATGTACGCAACTTTCATTCAATTTGAGCATTTTCATTTGAGCAAGTCTGGTGCCTCGATAAAATTCGTCAATACGAACTGTTCTGTTTTGACAGATTCTGCCTTTTATTTCGCATTGCCTGTTTTGTTATGTTCGATGGATATTTTGATTCCATTGACTTTCAGTAGCTTTGTGCAATGTCCAGAAGTGTTAAGAATGATTATGTCACCTCTGAACATGTATATTTTGATTGTGCACTAACCCTCTAATGAGTTGTTGTAAGTTTGGTGTGGAGGAAGTTTTCAAGGATCAAGAGAGGGAGATGATACAACATGATCAAGGAGAGTGAACGCTCTAAGCTTGGGGATGCCCCGGTGGTTCACCCCTGCATATATCAAGAAGACTCAAGCGTCTAAGCTTGGGGATGCCTTGGGCATCCCCTTCTTCATCGACAATATTATCAGGTTCCTCCCCTGAAACTATATTTTTATTCCATCACATCTTATGTGCTTTGCTTGGAGCGTCGGTTTGTTTTTGTTTTTGTTTTGTTTGAATAAAATGGATCCTAGCATTCACTGTGTGGGAGAGAGACACGCTCCGCTGTTGCATATGGACAAGTATGTCCTTAGGCTCTACTCATAATATTCATGGCGAAGTTTCTTCTTCGTTAAATTGTTATATGGTTGGAATTGGAAAATGATACATGTAGTAATTTGCTATGATGTCTTGGATAATGTGATACTTGGCAATTGTTGTGCTCATGTTTAAGCTCTTGCATCATATACTTTGCACCCATTAATGAAGAAATACATAGAGCATGCTAAAATTTGGTTTGCATATTTGGTCTCTCTGAGGTCTAGATAATTTCTAGTATTGAGTTTGAACAACAAGGAAGACGGTGTAGAGTCTTATAATGTTTTCAATATGTCTTTTATGTGAGTTTTGCTGCACCGGTTCATCCTTGTGTTTGTTTCAAATAGCCTTGCTAGCCTAAACCTTGTATCGAGAGGGAATACTTCTCATGCATCCAAATACTTGAGCCAATCACTATGCCATTTGTGTCCACCATACCTACCTACTACATGGTATTTCTCCGCCATTCCAAAGTAAATTGCTTGAGTGCTACCTTTAAACAATTCAAAATTTATTACCTCTGATTTGTGTCAATGTTTTATAGCTCATGAGGAAGTATGTGGTGTTTATCTTTCAATCTTGTTGGGCAACTTTCACCAATGGACTAGTGGCTTCATCCGCTTATCCAATAATTTTGCAAAAAGAGCTGGCAATGGGATTCCCAGTCCCAAATTAATTAATAAAAATAGACACTCCTCCATGGTATGTGATTGTTGGACGGCACCCGAAGGATTCGGTTAGCCATGGCTTGAGAAAGCAAAGGTGGGGAGGAGTGTCATCATAATAAAACTAAAATAAAAAGGCACTCCTTCATCTAAAGGTATAAACGATGCCCCCCATAGGGGGCATCACAGCGATTGGAGCACGTGAGCCGTCGATTTTTTACTGTACCTGGTCAACACTCGATCTCAGTCGTCCGTTTCTGGCAGCAGCGCACTAGCGAAAGCCATGCACTGGCCGTTTTCTACCCGCGTCTGGCTGTGTTTGGGACCTACGGTTCGGCGGGTCCGCACATCAGTCTCTACGGCTCATTTCGTGGGTAATGAGCTAGCGTGCAAAATATCTTGCCCGCATCGGCCGAAACCCTCACCCAATCGCCCCCGTGCTCCTCCCAAATCCCCTCTCGTTCCCAAGCCCCATCTCCAACCGGGAAGAACATGGCGGCGCCGACCACGCGCCTGCCTGGGCGAGCCGAGCTCGCGCCTGAAGATGGCGGCTGCGAGCGCGCGCCTGGGCGACGGCGGCGACTGCGGCGGCGAGAGCGCGCCTAGAGACGACGGAGGCGAAGGCGCGCCCGGCGACGGCGGCGGCGAGCGCACGACGGGAAACGGCGGCGGCAAGCGTGTGCCTGGGCGAGGGCAAAGACTGCGGCGGCGACGCGAGCGCGCGACTGGAGACGGCGCGTGGGCGATGCGGCAATGACGGCAGCGAAGGCGCCCCTGGACGTCGGTGGCGGCGAGCACGCCTGGACGCTGCGCAACTCCATCGCCGGCCACCTCAAGCACCACGCCGGAGTCCACCCCAAGTTCCGCGGACTCATCACCGGCCTCGCACAGGTGACCCTCGCCTTTGTACTTATCTGCGTATGAACTCGTCTGTACACACTCGATCCCCTTTTCCTTTGCGATGTTTGGCGTACCTAGGTTCTACCGGCTGGTTCTTGTTGCTGCCCTCAAGATTGGGCTGCTATAGTTCATATCCGGTACGATTTGGGACATTAGAGTGGACGTTTCTTCCTTGCTTGTTGAGCATCTTTGTTTAGAACTTAAAAGCAGGGGACGTGTATGATTAAATGCTTAAGAGGAAAGTATGCGGGCCTAGATAGGTTCTTGTTGGTTTGTTGTTGATATGTAGCAAGGCCAATCTGTGTGGAATTAGTGATTTAGTTCTCCGTGTTCTATGATGAGGGCATCAGATCATGATGTATGTTGCGGAAGGAATACACTTTGGTGATTTTTTTGTGAAATATAATAACAGATGTTGTGTGCACGCAAATGGTGCTGTTTTGCATCAATCACTTGCCATGTCTTTTTGCAAATTTTGATTCCTGCAACTGCAAATGTATATTGATCCAAATTGTTGCCACAGCCTTATCTGGCAAGAGTTCTTTTGTTGTGGGAATATTAATTAATAGTACAGTATTAGTAGTTATTTGAGCTATCAATAGACCCCACTTAAGGAATGGTAATTCTATTCTGACGGTGCCCTGAGAGTAGGCAAACCAGGCGAACCAATCAGGGCTCGTTTCACCCGGCAACACACTTAGCTATCCCGATTTCCATCTCTCCTCATCGACGCCGCTTGCATTGTACCTCCGCATCTCTTGCGTGCTCTATCATTGTACTCCTATCCTCTCTCTCTTCCTCTCTTATGACATTGTTTGACATTGTTTAATTTCTCCGGGTTTGTATATTTGGCCATATAAACGAGCATATGGCTGGATAACATTGTTGGCATGTGAGGAAAGACCATCTGTTATGTAAATTGCACAGTAGTGTCACTTTTCTTTTACATTCAATTGCCGCTGATTCAGCGTTTTTTTGTACTGAATATTAGGACAAGATTTGTAGATTCTATAGTGACACTATGAATTTATTTGTTATCTTAGCTAGAACCTCTTGCTTTTTTTATCTAAATCAAGGTCTTAAGAAACAATAACACATTCACTTATTTTCCCCACTGTCTTTTCACCGATGACACTCTTATATTTGTACTTCAGCTCATGGCCGGTTTTCTCGATATTATTTGTCTCCTTAATTCTTGTGATTTCTTGTAGATACTATATCTCATTGCAATGTGCTTAACTCTACAGATTCTGTGGTAGGAGCAAAACAAGACATGATTGACCTCACCGTGCGCTCTAAAAGGAATCATCACAAAGATTGGAGAAGCTGCTAGGACACTTCATATAAACTCAAGGTACATATGGCCGATGAATGGCCATGCCTCGTTGGCTTATTTTTTATGATGCAATTATGGTTCAAAGTTGGGCTTCTCGTTTTAGGCTTTTTAGATGTAGTTTCTTAATCTATCTCAGGTCTCAAAAAGCTATCCTTCATTTATCTTGATATAATATTTTATATTCTTGCAGTCTTGAAACATTTTCTTTAGTGAGGTTGTTCACTTTTTTGTTCTTGCAGTCTTGAAAATGAGAAAGTGAACAACTTGCATGAAAAGGTTTTATCTCTTTCCCTCAGCTAAGCCAACCGTGTGGCGACAGGTGGCCCAATGTTGGAAACATTTTCTTTAGTAAGGTTGTTCACTTTCTCATGCAAGTTTCTACTTGAATTTTTTTTTTCTAATGTATGAAAGCCTCGGTGTTGCTCCCTCACCTATCACTATCTGCAATGTTTCGTCTGTTTTATATCCAAGCTATGTGTGCAATATTGTGTCTTCAACTCTGATAACTGAACACCAGGCTTTAAATGTAGTTTGTAGATAGAAATTTTGAACGGCAAGGACATGCAAGGTTTAAGTTTTGTGATATTGATGGTAATCCACTACATATACTTCTAGCAAATCTGCACTACATGGAAAACATTCTATGCTTTCGATATGACACTAACATTTTCCTGTCTATAACAGATTCAAGTTTTCATGTTCGGTAACAGTACACCAGTTGGGCAATTTGGAGCATGTTATGCTCAGTGAATTTTGTCTATGCGCAGGTTAAAGACTCTCAAATCGATTTAAACTTCTACGTAAGTATTTATAGCTTTATTTTCTTTACTGCAACTGGTTTTGATCGGTTGTAGAACACAATGCAGAAATTTGGCGTTAGAGCTCACCAAAAATATTTGTTCGCACCTACAACAATATGTTTCAGCCAAACTTTGAATTATTTCATTATTGGATGCTTTCATGTGCATAAATCGAAGAAAGGGGGAGAAGGAGGTTATTGGCTTCTTTTAACTTTCTATATGATCTTTCGTATATTTGATGGCAGATCAGTGTATAGGTAGAAGAAAGTACTGTTTCTTTCAGTCTATGTTTGTCCTGTAGTGGTTTTGGGCACATCCTCCGAGATTGCCATTACTCCCTGTCAAACTTATGGGCTCAGGACACATTATCCTATGTTGTTGCCCCTCGGTCTTCTCATTGTGTTTCTCTTCATGTTTCATTAGTCAAACTATAATTTGTGTACCAAAACTATAACATATTCTCCTCCATATGCTATTCTAATTTCTCTTTCCGCTTCATTTGTTTTCTGTTAGATTTGTATATTCTCCTAAGCCATGTTTCTGCAGTTATCTGCATTTAAGCCCCACTACTGCATTTCATCTTTTAGTTATACCATACTGATTCCCTTTTCATTTGCATGGTATGTATGTTCAGTTGGTGTTGCAAAAATATGCTAAATGTTTACAAGCTTGGTCTCCTAGAAAATGTGATTCCACTATCTGAGAAAGTTACTTACTTATTCTCTGTTGCACCATATTTGTTACTGGTCGGGCATACATATCAGCGTTTAGTCCATAGAGTTGTTGGATCTCTTTATTGTCAGTATGTTTTCCGGCATACACAGAACATTTTTTTGACAAGGTCAGAAAGAAACTAGCAATAGATACCATCGGGCTGAATTATGTATCACACATACGGCAACTAAGTTTGATGCATTTCAAATGATTAAATATGCAAAACTGTTACGCTTAGTGTTTATCTCCACATTATCCGTTAGAGTTTTTTATTAGGGCTTGGTATTTTTTTTCTTTAAGCCAGTAAATGTTAAATGTGTCCAGTCTAAAGACTGATTGTTTTACATAACTATGCTTCTGTCAATGCAAAATAAAATGCCGACTTGATGTAATCTATTGCCACGCAACTGTTATTGTTTTGTTATTTTTTAGGAGACGGAGACCTACCAGACTGCATATGTACTTGATAATGAAAATGTATTGCAGCACCTATTTAGCATTTATTTGGTATGTTTTTTATGGATTTAGTTTCTGAATCGTTTCAGGTTCAGTTACAAAGCGCTTGGTTTTGTCTGGAGGGAGCCCCTTTTGACTCTATTCCTGGAGCCCTAAATATGGAGGTTAAATTTTCTGCTTCTCTTACTCGTACCCTGGTTGTTCTACGTATTCCTGTTTCAAATGGAGCTTCATAGGGGCATGTTCTCTGTGCTATTACCTTTCTATATTGTTGTTCCGTAGTCGATATAAAATTAGGTGTGAAAGAAAAGAAGTGCAGGTTTGCGAACTGAGCAATGATATAGTTTCATTCATTTGTGCTTACTAATAATAACAACTCTATGTGATAAATGCAGATCAATTGTGAGGATTTCATGAATGACATACTGAGGCCTGTATCTTTGTGGTCATTTCCTTTTAAGACAGCTCACTTGGTAGATGCATCATCTACCTATGTTTATTGAAATCATTTTAGGTACAGCAGTAAGTTGCATAAGATTCTTGTGGTCCATCCTAGGAATGAACATGTATTTATCGATTTCTTGGTCCCAGTAGGACACACAAAATCTTTGTGATCTGTCAAACTGCTACAAAGCTAGACTGATTTTTAATGATAAATTAATTAATTTCTATCTAAAGCTACCTACATTTGATTTGTTCACCAATGGAGGGAACTCTGAGACTTGGGTTTCCTGTTCTGCTATATCCAAATGGAAATAATGCTCCTGGTTTACGATTACCCTTCTTTAATTACAGTATCACTGTAAAATTTCCTTTATTTTGTAGATTTTTTACTGTGGTGTACCTAATACTGCTTTAATTATAGTATGGCAGAGACCATCTGATGGCTGACATGCCTTTAGATCTCATGCCCCAAAATCAGGTAGTGGAGGCTTCTGAAGGTGGGGCTCGCAGTGCTCAACCACAAACTTGCTGCGCTTCACGGTGGTCCTTGGGAGCGACGAGAGGAAAACATGAGGGATGCTTCAAGATTTGATGCAGTTGATGTGAGCCTCCGATCTATTTGCCTCCTCAGTTATATTTGTCGATTTCGTCGTGTTTGTCAACTTTCCCCTTTTCGATTTGGTTTCCTCTTTGGTGTGTGAGCTTACTATGTCTTTGCAGTAATTGTATTGTGTGTGGCATAGATCTGGAAATCTATTAGGTGGTGGTAGTGCTCTGGTAGTGGAGTATGTAATAAATGGAACTTTTTGTAGCGTTTCTGAATAATTTTCCTAATGCAAGACAAGGGGTTTATCAGAGGAGAAATATCATGGTTATCTCACCTGGTCTTTCTTTATGATTTGTCATCCTCTAAGTGAAAATAAATGTAATGTATTTATATGAGATTGCTACCTATCTTGAACATTAGGATTAGAGCTTAAAAAAATGAATAAACTACAGTATAATTCACGATGATGATATTAAGTTTATCCGTATAGCTCTATGTGTTTGTTGTTTTGTGTCCTTGCATAGAAGTGGGGTATCTCATCGACCATGGAGCAAGAATTTTTGGATTGATCTCTCTCTTCCTGGGTGATGTTGCAATATTTTTGGATGCTGAAGAAGCAAAGTCTGTGGTCCTGTCTTGTTATTCCTCTTAAATTAAACTTACCAACGATTGATGTGCATGATTCCATTTAGAGTTTATTTTTGTATTTCAGGTGAGGTGGAAATTATAAACATGGTCAGTCATATCACCTATGCATATTAATTTACTCTTTTGTTAATTGAATCCTGAAAGCCCTTACTGTTTTCTAAGCAAGATACCTTTTCATTTTCACATTTGAGATCCGGTGAGGAGGGGTCACCTTGAGAGGAGGCAGCTGAGACTGACGATAACGAGGTCCAGGAATACGTGACTGAGATTTAGGAAAAAAACTACAACCATGATGCTATTTTTATCCTTTGTCTTTTGATAGTTAATTAATTATTGGTGCCATACCATTTTGTGTAGGATTGAACAATTCCCGATGGTTCAGTATTTCATATTTCTTGTCACCATGGAATTTATTTCTAGCTTTCTCTGAATTTAGTCTCTGGTGTTTGCGTTTATTGTTGAGAGTACAAAACTATAGGTTGTTGATGACTTCAAAAAAAGAAGAGTGTGGGTACTATAAGAGGATCTGATCATGTATGGGCAATTAGTTTGGAGCGGACATATAGTGAACTTGTCCTCGCATTTGGAAAAACTAAGAGGCCCCATCCTTTACGGTTGTATTCTATCAGTCATACATGTTCTCTACCCATTGAAGGACACTTTAGTTTGATGCCAAGGTAAGTCTGGATCATCTATTTTTTTCATTGTGAAATGTAGTGTATTTGATGTCCTACTAAATTAACTGCCAATATCTTCAGACAAATTAAAGAAGATCGAATGTACACTGCTGGTTATACATGTGAGTAGGAGTTACACCTCCTGCCTTTTTTTCTTTTCTGAAACTGTACAATTTTGTTCTCTCTGATTTTCTTTATACATTGTAAATGTATCAGGTGAATCGCGCGGTAGGTTAGTGTTCTACCAAACCAGCAGATTTTCATATAAGATCTTGAAAGATGAAGCTTTAGGACTGAATGCATTCACTGCAGCCTCTGTAATTTGCGTACATAAATTTCAGGTGTTTTATGACTTCTAATTAATTTTGCATGATCTTGGCATGTCCATTCATCTCTCATTTTAGCTTCATTCACTGTTTTACATCCCTTTTCTCGGAATATTGAGATAACGATTATATTTTGGCCTCCCAATGACCAACATTCTTGTAAGACAATTGATTTTAGATTTCTCTGACCATTTCCTCTAGGTCTTCAGGTTTTAGTTGGCTAGCAATTTGTTAGGTCGAAACATGTCGTTTGAGTTTTTGCCTACCATATCGATCATGTATCCGCTCTTTAGTAGTATGCATTTTCAATTCATCATTTGTTGCATTCCTTTTATATTTTTATTGGGAAGGAAAATATGGCATGCAATGATATTTGTAGAAAAATCACAGATTATACATTCATTGATCAGCATTCAGCTAATTATGCTATTACACAAATATATATTTGAGCTATTCTCCTGTAAATTTTTGAGTTAAAAGGTAGGTCAGTAGCATCAAGAATTTGTTAGGCACATACTAAAACTGAAATATCCAGTTGGTTTTTTTTTGTAAGGAACGGGTATAGCAGGAGCTGCTATCAATGATAAGATATGTTATTGTGATTGAACTGAAGCAGAAGGAAAATCAAACTCATTAGCATTTGTTGTTTCAGTAGATGTTGTCTCATTAAAAAGGAACCTATATCAACCATCTTATTAAGTAGCTACTAATGTTGCCTCTATATCAAATGAGATAGTGCTACTAATGTTGCCTCTATGTTACTCATTTGCAGCAATTAGATTTAACGACACCTATTAGTTAAGATGTGTCATGTTTTTACAGGGTTCTTAGGCAGAGCTTGAAGATTAAGGTAAGAACGATCCTACGAATCGCAGGTTGCACTTTATAAACCTACTGACTCCGCGGTGTTTAGTCTTCAGTTTCAGTTATCAATGGGACTAGCAATGGGTAATTTCACTGAAATGACTCAACTGAAAGCATGTTTTAGAGTGCAACTATTTTCTTCTTCTATCATTTTCTCTTGGATATCTTTGATGTGATAATTTTGGTCTTGATTTAGGCAGTAACTACAGTGGACAGAAACTCCCATGGTGTCACACTGAAAGATACTGTTGGCTGAATTTCAACGAATGTCAGTGGCCATTCAAAATTTAAAGTAACCTGAATTTCACGGGGTCGTGCGCCAAGGAGCACATCTATATCTAGTGGTATGAGATTGTTGGCAGGCACCCGAAGGATTCGGTTAGCCATGGTTTGTGAAAGAAAGGTTGGAAGGAGTGCCACACAAAAATAAAATAAAATGGGAGCCGCTCTTTGAAGGTTTGCCTGGCAAGGGGGTTAGAGTACCCGCTACCATTCGTTGACAACAACATACACCTCTCAAAACTTTATTTTTATGCTCTCTTTATGTTTTCAAAATCAAAGCTCTAGCACAAATATAGCAATCGATGCTTTTCCTCTTTGAAGGACCATTCTTTTACTTTTATTGTTGAGTCAGTTCACCTATTTCTCTCCACCTCAAGAAGCAAACACTTGTGTGAACTGTGCATTGATTCCTACATATTTGCATATTGCACTTGTTATATTACTCTATGTTGACAATATCCATGAGATATACATGTTATGAGTTGAAAGCAACCGCTGAAACTTAATCTTCCTTTGTGTTGCTTCAATGCTTTTACTTTGAATTATTGCTTTATGAGTTAACTCTTATGCAAGACTTATTGATGCTTGTCTTTAAGTACTATTCATGAAAAGTCTTTGCTATATGATTCACTTGTTTACTCATGTCATATACATTGTTTTGATCGCTGCATTCACTACATATGCTTACAAATAGTATGATCAAGGTTATGATGGCATGTCACTCCAGAAATTATCTTTGTTTATCGTTTACACGCTCAGGACGAGCAGAACTAAGCTTGGGGATGCTGATACGTCTCCGACGTATCGATAATTTCTTATGTTCCATGCCACATTATTGATGTTATCTACATGTTTTATGCACACTTTATGTCATATTCGTGCATTTTCTGGAACTAACCTATTAACAAGATGCCGAAGTGCCGATTCTTTGTTTTCTGCTATTTTTGGTTTCAGAAATCCTAGTAAGGAAATATTCTCGGAATTGGATGAAATCAACGCCCAGGGTCCTATTTTGCCACGAAGCTTCCAGAAGACCGAAGAGGAGACGAAGTGGGGCCACGAGGTGGCCACACCCTAGGGCGGCGCGGCCCAAGCCCTGGCCGCGCCGACCGGTAGTGTGGGCCCCTCGTGTGGCCCCCTGACCTGCCCTTCCGCCTACAAATAGCCTCCGTCGCGAAACCCCCGGTGAGAGCCACGATACGGAAAACCTTCCGGAGACGCCGCCGCCGCCAATCCCATCTCGGGGGATTCAGAGATCGCCTCCGGCACCCTGCCGGAGAGGGGAATCATCTCCGGAGGACTCTACGCCGCCATGGTCGCCTCCGGAGTGATGTGTGAGTAGTCTACCCCTGGACTATGGGTCCATAGCAGTAGCTAGATGGTTGTCTTCTCCCCATTGTGCTTAATTGTCGGGTCTTGTGAGCTGCCGAACATGATCAAGATCATCTATCTGTAATTCTATATGTTGCGTTTGTTGGGATCCGATGAATAGAGAATACTATGTTATGTTGATTATTAATTTATATCTATGTGTTGTTTATGATCTTGCATGCTCTCCGTTACTAGTAGATGCTCTGGCCAAGTAGATGCTTGTAACTCCAAGAGGGAGTATTTATGCTCGATAGTGGGTTCATGTCTCCGTGAATGCGGAAGTGAGAAATCTCTAAGATTATGGATGTCTTGTTGCCACTAGGGATAAAACATTGGTGCTATGTTCGAGGATGTAGTTGCGATTACATTACGCGCAATACTTAATGCAATTGTCTGTTGTTAGCAACTTAATACTGGAGGGGGTTCGGATGATAACCTGAAGGTGGACTTTTTAGGCATAGATGCATGTTGGATAGCGGTCTATGTACTTTGTCGTAATGCCCAATTAAATCTCACTATACTCATCATAATATGTATGTGCATGGTCATGCCCTCTTTATTTGTCAATTGCCCAACTGTAATTTGTTCACCCAACATGCTGTTTATCTTATGGGAGAGACACCTCTAGTGAACTGTGGACCCCGGTCCAATTCTCTTTCTTGAAATACAATCTCGCAATCTTTGTTCTCTACTGTTTTCTGCAAACAATCATCATCCACACTATACATCTAATCCTTTGTTACAGCAAGCCGGTGAGATTGACAACCTCGCTGTTTCGTTGGGGCAAAGTACTTGGTTTGTGTTGTGCAGGTTCCACGTTGGCGCCGGAATCCCTAGTGTTGCGCCGCACTACATCTCGCCGCCATTAACCTTCAACGTGCTTCTTGACTCCTACTGGTTCGATAAACCTTGGTTTCTAAGCGAGGAAACTTATCACTGTACGCATCACACCTTCCACTTGGGGTTCCCAACGGTCGCGTCTTTGTACGCGTGTCGGTCTCCATTAAATGCAGGAGTGACAAAGAACCCCTAAGGTTGTGGATGTCTTTGTTGCCACTAGGGATAAAACATCAATGCTATGTCTAAGGATATATTCGTTGATTACATTACGCACCATACTTAATGCAATTGTCTGTTGTTTGCAACTTAATACTGGAAGGGGTTCGGATGATAACCTGTAGGTGGACTTTTTAGGCATAGATGCATGCTGGATAGCGGTCTATGTACTTTGTCATAATGCCCAATTAAATCTCACACTACTCATCATAACATGTATGTGCATGGTCATGCCCTCTTTATTTGTCAATTGCCCAACTGTATTTTGTTCACCCAACATGCTTATTCTTATGGGAGAGACGCCTCTAGTGAACTGTGGACCCCGGTCCATTCTTAACATCGAATACAATCTACTGCAATACTCGTTCTACTGTTTTCTGCAAACAATCATCATCCACACTATACATCTAATCCTTTGTTACAGCAAGCCGGTGAGATTGACAACCTCACTGTCACGTTGGGGCAAAGTACTTTGGTTGTGTTGGGCAGGTTCCACGTTGGCGCCAGAATCCCTGGTGTTGCGCCGCACTACACTCCGCCGCCATCAACCTTCAACGTGCTTCTTGGCTCCTACTGGTTCGATAAACCTTGGTTTCTTACTGAGCGAAAACTTGCCGCTGTACGCATCACACCTTCCTCTTGGGGTTCCCAACGGACGCGTGCTGTACGCGTATCAAGCTCTTTTTCTGGCGCCGTTGCCGGGGAGATCAAGACACACTGCAAGGGGAGTCTCCACTTCCAATCTCTTTACTTTGTTTTTGTCTTGCTTTAATTTATTTACTACTTTGTTTGCTGCACTAAAACAAAATACAAAAAAATTAGTTGCTGGTTTTACTTTACTTGCTATCTTGTTTGCTATATTAAAAACACAAAAAAATTAGTTACTTGCATTTACCTTACTTATTTCGTCATGTTTCCTCCTAATTTTACTTTAAAAGATATACCGGTAGGACAAGGGTCTATAATTGGAAGAGATAATATAGAAGAATTTTTCACCCATGTTAGTATGCATGAAGATCTTGAAGATATACCCCTCGCAAAAACTGTCCCTACCTATGAAGATGCCTCTGTCTGTTTGGTACGCATGATGGAAACTAGATTTATTAGTCTCAACCCCATGATACAACACATGTTTCTTACACTTTCTGATATGGAGAGGGGAGAAAAGAGAGATTTTGTTTTAAAAGTCCTTGTGCGAGAATTTGAGGATATAGCCAAAGAAGCTAGAAAAGTTTTTATTAAGCATAAGAGGCTTGGTATGTTCACCGATTTTAAAAGAACACTTGAAAAGATGGATATGGATAGAATTAAGTACACTAATAATGTTAATGATGGTGGAGAGATTAAAGCACCAATACCTTGTAAGCTCCTAGGAATGCATGAAGCTTTAGATGATAATTATGCTTGGCTTGTTCCTGAAAATTTGTTTGATGAGAGTAGCAAGCCCAAGACTAATGAAAAGGGAGCCTCTGAAACTTATGTATACAAAATACAATGCATGGTTGAGAAAACTCCAAACCCCGCTGTAGATGCATCATCTCTTGATAATACTTGATACACACTTTCTGCGCCTAGCTGAAAGGCGTTAAAGAAAAGCGCTTGTGGGAGACAACCCATGATTTTACTACTGCACTTTTGTTTTATATTTGAGTCTTGGAAGTTTTTACTACTGTAGCAACCTCTCCTTATCTTAGTTTTGTTGCATTGTTGTGCCAAGTAAAGTCTTTGATAGTAAGGTTCATACTAGATTTGGATTACTGCGCAGAAACAGATTTCTTGCTGTCACGAATCTGGGCCTAATTCTCTGTAGGTAACTCAGAAAATTATGCCAATTTACGTGAGTGATCCTCAGATATGTACGCAACTTTCATTCAATTTGAGCATTTTCATTTGAGCAAGTCTGGTGCCTTTTAGAAATTCGTCTTTACAGACTGTTCTGTTTTTGACAGATTCTGCCTTTTATTTCGCATTGCCTGTTTTGCTATGCTTGATGGATTTTTCTATTCCATTAACTTTTAGTATCTTTGTGCAATGTCCAGAAGTGTTAAGAATGATTATTTCACCTCTAAACATGTGAATTTTTATTGTGCACTAACCTTCTAATGAGTTGTTTTGAGTTTGGTGTGGAGGAAGTTTTCAAGGATCAAGAGAGGGAGATGATACAATATGATGAAGGAGAGTGAAAGCTCTAAGCTTGGGGATGCCCCGGTGGTTCACCCCTGCATATTTCAAGAAGACTCAAGCGTCTAAGCTTGGGGATGCCCAAGACATCCCCTTCTTCATCGACAACATTATCAGGTTCCTCTAGTGAAACTATATTTTTATTCCATCACATCTTATGTACTTTGCTTGGAGCGTCTGTTTGCTTTTGTTTTTGTTTGAATAAGATGGATCCTAGCATTCATTGTGTGGGAGAGAGACACGCTCCGCTGTTGCATATGGACAAATATGTCCTTAGGCTTTACTCATAGTGTTCATGGCGAAGGTTGAATTTGCTTCGTTAAATTGTTATATGGTTGGAAACGGGAAATGCTATATGTAGTAATTGGTAGAATGTCTTGAATAATGTGATACTTGGCAATTGTTGTGCTCATGTTTAAGCTCTTGCATCATATACTTTGCACCTATTAATGAAGAAATACATAGAGCTTGCTAAAATTTGGTTTGCATAATTGGTCTCTCTAAGGTCTAGATAATTTCTAGTAAGGGTCGAACAACAAGGAAGACGGTATAGAGTCTTATAATGCTTACAATATGTCTTTTATGTGAGTTTTGTTGTACCACTTCATACTTGTGTTTGTTTCAAATAGCCTTGCTAGCCTAAGCCTTGTATCGAGAGGGAATACTTCTCATGCATCCAAAATCCTTGAGCCAAACACTATGCCATTTGTGTCCACCATACCTACCTACTACATGGTATTTCTCCGCCATTCCAAAGTAAATTGCTTGAGTGCTATCTTTAAACACTTCAAAAGTTATTACCTCTTATTTGTGTCAATGTTTTATAGCTCATGAGGAAGTATGTGGTGTTTATCTTTCAATCTTGTTGGGCAACTTTCACCAATGGACTAGTGGCTTCATCCGCTTATCCAATAATTTTGCAAAAAGAGCTGGCAATGGGATTCCCAGTCCCAAATTAACTAACCTTCATAATTTTACAAGAATAGACACTCCTCCATGGTATGTGATTGTTGGACGGCACCCGAGGATTCGGTTAGCCATGGCTTGAGAAAGCAAAGGTGGGGAGGAGTGTCATCTAAATAAAACTAAAATAAAAAGGCACTCCTTCATGGTATGAGATTGTTGGCAGGCACCCGAGGATTCGGTTAGCCATGGTTTGTGAAAGTAAAGGTTGGAAGGAGTTCCACCCAAAAATAAAAATGTTTCATGGGAGCCGCTCTTTGAAGGTTTGTCTGGCAAGGGGGTTAGAGTGCCCACTACCATTCGTTGACAACAACAAACACCTCTCAAAACTTTACTTTTATGATCTCTATGTTTTCAAAACCAAAGCTCTAGCGCAAATATAGCAATCGATGCTTCCCTCTGCGAAGGGCCTTTCTTCTACTTTTATGTTGAGTCAGTTCACCTATTTCTCTCAATCTCAAGAAGCAAACACTTGTGTGAACTGTGCATTGATTCCTACATACTTGCATATTGCACTTATTATATTACTTTATGTTGACAATATCCATGAGATATACATGTTACAAGTTGAAGGCAACCGCTGAAACTTAATCTTCCTTTGTGTTGCTTCAATACCTTTACTTTGAATTTATTGCTTTATGAGTTAACTCTTATGCAAGACTTATTGATGCTTGTCTTGAAAGTACTATTCATGAAAAGTCTTTGCTATATGATTCAGTTGTTTACTCATTACATTTACCATTGTCTTGGATCGCTGCATTCATTACATGTGCTTACAATAGTATGATCAAGATTATGATGGCATGTCACTTCAGAAATTATCTTTGTTATCGTTTACCTACTCGGGACGAGCAGGAACTAAGCTTGGGGATGCTGATACGTCTCCAACGTATCGATAATTTTGTATGTTCCATGCCACTTTATTGATGATACCTACATGTTTTATGCATACTTTATGTCATATTTATGCATTTTCCGGCACTAACCTATTAACGAGATGCCGAAGAGCCGATTCTTTGTTTCTGCTGTTTTTGGTTTCAGAAATCCTAGTAAGGAAATATTCTCGGAATTGGACGAAATCAACGCCCAGGATCTTATTTTTCCACGAAGCTTCCAGAAGTCCGGAGAGGAAACGAAGTGGGGCGACGAGGCGGCGACACGCCAGGGCGGCGCGAGCCACCCCCTGGCCGCGCGGCCCTGTTGTGTGGGCCCCTCGCATCGCCCCCTGACCTATCCTTCCGCCTACTTAAGCCTTCGTCGATAATAACTCCAGTACCGAGAGCCACGATACGGAAAACCTTCCAGAGACGCCGCCGCCGCCAATCCCATCTCGGGGGATTCAGGAGATCGCCTCCGGCACCTGCCGAGAGGGGAATCATCTCCCGGAGGACTCTTCACCGCCATGGTCGCCTCCGGAGTGATGAGTGAGTAGTTCACCCCTGGACTATGGGTCCATAGCAGTAGCTAGATGGTCGTCTTCTCCTAATTGTGCTATCATTGTCGGATCTTGTGAGCTGCCTAACATGATCAAGATCATCTATCTGTAATGCTATATGTTGTGTTTGTTGGGATCCGATGATTAAGTGAATGCTATGTTATGTTGATTATCAATATCATCTATGTGTTGTTTATGATCTTGCATGCTCTCCGTTGCTAGTAGAGGCTCTGGCCAAGTTGATACTTGTAACTCCAAGAGGGAGTATTTATGCTCGATAGTGGGTTCATGTCTCCATTAAATGCAGGGAGTGACAAAGAACCCCTAAGGTTGTGGATGTGCTGTTGCCACTAGGGATAAAACATCAATGCTATGTCTAAGGATATATTCGTTGATTACATTACGCACCATACTTAATGCAATTGTCTGTTGTTTGCAACTTAATACTGGAAGGGGTTCGGATGATAACCTGAAGGTGGAATTTTTAGGCATAGATGCATGCTGGATAGCGGTCTATGTACTTTGTCGTAATGCCCAATTAAATCTCACACTACTCATCATAACATGTATGTGCATGGTCATGCCCTCTTTATTTGTCAATTGCCCAACTGTAATTTGTTCACCCAACATGCTTATTCTTATGGGAGAGACGCCTCTAGTGAACTGTGGACCCCGGTCCATTCTTAACATCGAATACAATCTACTGCAATACTCGTTCTACTGTTTTCTGCAAACAATCATCATCCACACTATACATCTAATCCTTTGTTACAGCAAGCCGGTGAGATTGACAACCTCACTGTCACGTTGGGGCAAAGTACTTTGGTTGTGTTGTGCAGGTTCCACGTTGGCGCCGGAATCCCTGGTGTTGCGCCGCACTACACTCCGCCGCCATCAACCTTCAACGTGCTTCTTGGCTCCTACTGGTTCGATAAACCTTGGTTTCTTACTGAGGGAAAACTTGCCGCTGTACGCATCACACCTTCCTCTTGGGGTTCCCAACGGACGCGTGCTGTACGCGTATCATCCAGCTGACATGCCAGGAGTACCCAGGGAACTCGCCGAGCACCACCTTAAGCTAGATCCAGTACCCAGACCAATAAAACAACCTTTGCGGCATTTTTCGGAACGAAACCGCAAAGCTATGCTGTCAGAAATCAATCGACTCAGAGAAGCTGGCTTTATCAAGGAGTTACATACAGAGGCCACGTGAGTAGCTAACCCAATACTGGTCCCGAAGAAAAACACAGAGATCCTTCGCATGTGCGTCGACTTTACGTGTCTCAATAAACATTGTCCAAAGGATCACTTTCCCCTCCCAAGGATCGATCAAATTATCAACTCCACGGCAGGTTGTGAATGTCTTTCCTTCCTGGATGCAAATTCTGGTTATAACCAGATCAGATTAAAAGAAGACGATGAGGTCAAAACAGCTTTTATAACACCTTACGGCGTGTTCTGTTATAGAACAATGCCCTTTGGATTGAAAAACGCGGGAGCAACATACCAGCGGATGATGCAGAAGTGTCTTGCCACACAGATTGGCAAGAACGTGCAAGTATATATCGATGATGTCGTCATAACAACAAAGAAAGGGTCAACCTTGATCGAGGATCTGAAGGAAACTTTTGATAACCTTGACAAGTTCTGCCTCAAGCTGAACCCGACAAAGTGCTCTTTTGGCGTTCCTGCAGGGGAACTTCTTGGCTTTCTGGTGTCAGCAAGAGGAATCGAGGCTAACCCGGAAAAAATCCAAGCCATCGTGACGATGCGGAAGCCAACAAAGTTAAAGGAAATACAACAGCTGACTGGGCGAGTCGCAGCTTTAAGCAGATTCGTCGCCAGGCTGGGAAAAAAGGCGTTACCGTTCTACGCCTTGATCAAGCAAGGAGAAAAGTTCAAGTGGAATGAAGAAGCAGACAGAGCTTTTGAGCACCTCAAGCGCACAATCTCAACCCCACCAATTTTGGTAGCACCCAAGGAAAAGGAACCCCTCCTGCTATATATCGCGGCCACACCTCAAGTGGTTAGCACAATATTTGTGGTTGAAAGAGAGGAAGAAGGAAAACTCCATGGAGTCCAGCGGCCGGTATACTTCATCAGTGAAGTTTTATCGCCTTCAAAACAGCGGTACCCGCAGTACCAAAAGTTAGCATATGGAGTTTTGACAACCTCAAGAAAGTTACGACACTATTTTTCGGCGCATCCGATAATAGTGGTCAATGAAGCGTCTTTATCCAATATATTAAACAACCCAGAGGCTACGGGTCGTGTCTCCCTTTGGGGAATAGAGCTTTCCCCTCGGGACATCACATATCAGAAAAGAAAAGCAATAAAGTCACAAATCTTACCAGACTTCGTCGCAGAGTGGATGGAGCTGCAAAATACAGGACCCCCAGATTTGTCGAGAACTTGGACCATGAACTTCGACAGGTCCAAAAGGCTAGAAGGAGCTGGAGCAGGCGTGGTACTAGTGTCACCTCAAGGCGACAAGCTGAAATACGTGCTACGGATGACGTTTCCAAACGCATCTAATAATGAGGCGGAGTACGTAGCACTCATACATGGGATGAAGATGGCGAAAGGCTGTGGAGAAACTCGATTAAAAATCTTCGGTGATTCACAACTGGTGGCTCAACAGGTGATGAAGCAATGTGACCCGGTCAATGACAGCATGATAGCATACAAAGAAGTATATAATGAACTCGAGAAGCTTTTCGACGGTTGCGAAGTAAATCATATCAGCAGACTCAGCAATGATGGAGCCGATGTCCTGGAAAATATTGGGTCGCAATGTCTAGCAATACCACCTGGTGTGTTTTGGGAAGAAATAACTGAAAGATCAACCAAGGCGAAGAAGCACGAGAAGCAGAAGGAGAAGGTTGAGAAAGGCTCGGGGGCTCTAGCAGCACCAGAGGCAAACACATCGGAAGATGAGGAGGAACCACACGTGATAATGGTGGTACAAATTCCTTGGATGCAAGCTTATGTAACATACATCTCAAGGAAAGAATTACCCGAAGATCCAGTTGAAGCAAGGCGAGTTATCAGACGTTTTAAAGCCTTTACTATGATCAAAGGAGAGCTATACAAACGCAGTATCTCGGGAGTATTACAGAGATGTGTCACACCCGAAGAAGGAAGGCTTATTCTGAAGGATGTACACGAGGGGGTGTGTGGACATCATGCAAGCAGTCGAGCTATAGCAGCCAAAGTTTTCAGGACAGGATTCTACTGGATGACAGCAATAGAAGATGCAAAAACGTCATACGTACTTGTGACGCGTGTCAGAGATTTGCGGCAAAACCCCATTCTCCGGCAGCAGAATTGATGCCAATACCCTTGTCATGGCCTTTTGCTCAGTGGGGCCTTGATATGGTAGGAAAATTACATAAGGCGTGGCCAGGAGGTTACGAGTATATGCTGGTGGCTGTCGACAAGTTTACCAAGTGGATTGAGGCAAAACCAATAAACTCGCCAGACGCAGCATCGGTGGCCAGTTTCGTCAAAGGCGTTGTCTTTCGATTCGGTGTTCCCAATAGCATTGTCACAGACAACGGCAACAACTTTACTTCCAAGGAGTTCAAAGCATACTGCGCAGAGGTAGGCATCAAACTACACTTTGCGTCGGTAGCGCATCCGTAAACTAATGGTCAAGTCAAGAAAGCAGACAGTATCATATGCAATGGTATTAAGAAACAATTGATAACACCTATGGAGAAAGCTCAACATACCTGGCCAGAAGAATTGCCAAGTGTCTTATGGAGCATACGAACAACACCCAATACAGCAACGCAAGAAACCCCGTTTTTCATGGTCCATGGAGCCGAGGCAGTGCTCCCGATAGAAATAGAGCACAACTCCCCGAGAGTGGCGGAGTATAATGAAGAAACCTCGAGAAAGGCGCTAGAAGATGATGTCGATGCACTTGATGAAGCTAGAGAAGAGGTGCTGTCTAGAGTCACCAAGTACCAGCAAGACTTGAAAAATTACCACAGTCGACGTTTACGACCAAGGTCTTTTCAAGTGGGAGATCTAGTTCTTCGGCTTTCCCAGGACAGCCATGAAAAGTTCGAGTCGCCATGTGGTTGGACTGTACATCGTCACAGAAGTAATCGCGGGAGGAGCATACAGGATAAAGGATAAGAAGTCCGGGGTCCCAGAGAAGAATCCATGGAACGTGGCGCAGCTTCGGCGTTTCTACGCGTAGAAGTCAATATAGAAACATACATGTAAACATACATTATACTGAAATGCTCGCGAGTTTTCAGACGCACTCTTTTTCCTTTCAGGGCACCGAGTGGGACTGAAAGGTTTTTAATGAGACGGGCTCGCGATGCTGCAATATAGTAAAGATATTGATATACATCTTTTTCTTCGAAAGATTCAGAAGTTTGCAACTCGCAAAATCAATATATATGCATAAATCTTCGCAATATACGGACTACAAGATATTTGTCTTGGTTCAAAATACCTCGCAAAATAATAATGATAAAAACAATGGCTACCGAAAAAGCTCGGGGGCTAGGGGAAAGAAAAATCATATAAGTTGCGTTACAATATACAAGTACTTACAACACAAAGGTTTCCCTTTCAACAGACTTTCAGTCACATCCTATCAAGTCATCTATGTTTATTCTTTCATCATCAGCAGAGGTACCCATGTGCTCAGCATAGTTACCCTTGACGAAAAATTCAGCATCCAGTCGAAGTAAATCGTCCATCATTTCCTCGGCTACAGGAGTTACAACATCAATGATTTTATCGATATTCCTCCTCCGTTTCTCTACCTTGGAATGATAAATTTCAACGACTTTGGTCATATTTAGCTTCGGGTAGCAGACCTGCAACATGGTCAGAGCAAACTTAGCCCCGACAACTAATTGGGCCTTCACAAACTCGTGTATCCGAGGAGCATCCCTGAACTTATTCATCAAGACAGGAAGAGTCTTCGGCTGGGAGTTTCAAGGAAACATGGTGTTGTAAACCAGGGCCAGCGTCTTCGTGCAGAAATCAAGAAAATCGCGAACTTGACCTGCGCGGTCTTGAAATCTGACAATTTGTCGAGTCCGATCGGGCGTAGCCCAAAAGTCCAAACCATGCTGCAAAGCAAGTTTGATGAGTACATCCGATCTGGCGTCCACTCGTTGGTCTTCGGCAGCAGAATCCAGAAAAGAACCTACTCAACAGGAACATCATAGTGAGAGATGGAAAACAAGTAAATAAAGTAGAGTTCAAACTCATGAAGCATACCCACCATATCCAGGCTAGCATCAGTCATCAATTGAAGCATATAATCTTCTCGCGAAGTGGCTCGCGTGGCTTCAGCGATTGCAGTCTCCTTTAAAGCTAAGGCTTCCTGGGCCTGTTGAAGAGCAATTTTTCCCCTTCAGACAATTTTCGAGATTGTTCCATCATCATAAGTGTTTGTTTCTTCATCGACTGGAGTTGTTGTCAAAGTTCGTTCAATTCTTGTGTCTGATCAGCAGCCGATGAATCTTCAACAAAATCACCAGCGGAATTTTTCTTCGAGTAAGAAGAAGCGGGCACAACATCCGAAGAACCAGGAATTGCGATATAGTTGTCAAAAACCAACTGGAGAATTTTTTGACATCAATCACTTTGCAAAATAAGCATTCCATTAATATTTTGGATATTTACACGTTCATTACAAGAAATGGTTCCTATTGAACCAAGGGCAAGCTGCCGCAATACATAGCTAAGGCGATAGCATCAAAAGGAGCAAAAACAGAAAAAAAAGGACAGGATGGTCTACTTGACCTCCGGCTTGGCGGAACTGGAAGGAGTAGCTGACTTGTATCCGAGGAAGGAGAGGATCTTCTTCGAGTGCGGCTTGGCAGCCTTGATCAAGCCTTGCCACCTCTCCCTACTGATCTTCTTCGTCTCGCTAGCCTTTGCCCAGTCGAGGTTTTGTTGGCTCGCGGCAACCAAAGCTATAGTGCCTTCAACGCCAATCTTCAGGTTCTCTTGTCAAAAAGCTAGCCCAAGATATTCTTCGGGAGTATAGCACTTGACAAGCTCAGAGAATGGCTCAGGCACGCTTTTCTTCGGGAAGAAATAAGGAAAAAGGCGCGTGAAGGCGGTTCGCGCATCGACAATACTGCGACGCGCCAGGTCCCCGTGAATCTCAAGGAGAGAAAGGGCGTCGAGAAGACGGTCCCCTTCAGGCCTTTCAAGTTCAAAGTCATGAACCATCCTTCCTGCTGAAACGAATTTTGGGTGAACAATAAATACATGAAGAGCCAATCTTGGAAGAAATCCGAAGAAAGGGATTAGTTAACTTATTGACGAAGCGCCGATTCTGCGACTCCAGACGGCCAATGACATCTTCCTCGCGCGCAGTTTGCCGAGATATGTTTTCGCTTAAGGCAGTTTCAGCTTGGTGGAGTATCTTCCGCAGATCTCCAATAGAGGCAGCGTCTTGTTCGGCCTTCTCGTGAGCTTTCTCACTCTATTCAAGCTTACTAGCGAGGTCATCGGCCAGCTTGTTAGCTTTGGCGAGAGACTCTAGAAGAAGGGAACATGGTAGTAGTGTTAAAAGATATACATCAAGATAGATCATTGCGTGCAAAATAAAGGCAGTAGAATGGTGTACCTTTCAAATTATTGACAGTGTCGCGGTACCCAACAAATTGAGTACCAAGGAGGATGAATTCCTTCATCAGAGGTTGATCGAAGGAAAGTTGCGAGGACGGTTACAAGGAGAAAAACTCGACAGAAGATAAAATAATTGCAACAGTACTCACGTCATCCAAAGGAGGAGTCGTCGAACTTCCAGCCAAGAGGTTCATTTCTTCGCCAAGTTCAACCCTCGCTCTTTTCGACGAGGGGGCTCGGGGCGTGGCGACAGGAGTCGACGTTTCCAGAACCTGTTGAGGAGGTGAAGTTTCCTCCGTTGCGCGACGAGTTTCCGAAAGAACCAAGGTTTGGGACGTGCTCGTGGGAGCAGTCACATTGGCAGCGGTTTCTTCTTCTGCGCCACTGTCAATAAAAGATAGTATGAGAAAATGCACAAGTATATATAAAAAAAGAGGCAGGGTAGCTTACGAGCTAACGAGGGCCTCTTCGTAAGGATTGAAGGCTTGTTCCTCCTCCTCAGGATCGGTTCCTTCGACAGGAGATTCGCCGACTTTGGAGGTGCCAAAATCTTCGACATCACCCCTTTTCCCTTTGTTCCGGGGGGAAACGGCGGAAGGGAGAGAATGCGCTGACACGGTAGCCTCAGAATCAGTTTCTCTTTCAGAGGAACCCGCGGATTTATGGGATCCAGCGGTTTCACTCTCAGGGCGAGAAGTACCCTGTGCGTCATCAGTAATGACGGTACGTTCGTCTACCTCCCCACCTTCAGGAAGGGGAGGTAGGGAGGATAAAATTTGATGTTTCTGAAGAAAGAAATCACCAATAGAAAGTTCAGCAAGATAGTAGTCGAAAAGATAAAAACTCGGGAAGACATACCTTGGGAAGGGGGTTGGAGCCGCTATACGGTTCCACGCGACATGACGATGGAATCGTATCCTTCTTGCTCAACGACGAAATACGTCGTATAAGCTTCTCCAAAACCTTCACTGATAGATCCTTGGATATGCGATTCGCGTTTTGTCACCGGCATACATCCAGAGGGGGTTTTTGCGAGCCTGCAGAGGCCGCACCCTGATCCTAAGGAAATATGCGGTAATCTGAATACCTGATGACCCACAATTATAGGGGGTGTATCGTAGTATCTTCGATAAGTAAGAATGTCGATCCCAACGAGGAGCAGAAGGTGTTGACAAGCAGTTTCGATGAAGGATTCACTGTAAATGCTCACAGACAAGTATTCAGGGGGTTTTGATGTAGCAGATGAATAAAGTACGAGTAAGTAAAATGCGAGAGTAATAATTGCAGCAAGTGGCCCAATCCTTTTTAGCACAAAGGACAAGCCGGTTTGTTTACTTATAATGACCAAACATTCTCGAGGACACACGGGATTTTAGTCTAGTGCTTTCGCTACATACGACTAATTAATCTTCATTGTTTTGATAAGTGTTGTGTGGATGAACCTATGCTAATGTACCGCCCTTCCTAGGACCAATACATACTTGTGATTATACCCCTTGCAAGCATCCGCAACTACAAGAAAGTAATTAAGATAAATCTAACCACATCCTTAAACTCTGAGATCCTGCTATCCCTCCTGCATCGATATACCAACGGGGGTTTAGGTTTCTGTCACTCCGGCAACCCCGCAATTGGCAAACGAGTACAAGATGCATTCCCCTAGGCCCATAAAGGTGAAGTGTCGTGTAGTCGACGTTCACACGACACCACTAGAAGAATAACACCACAACTTAAATATCATAACATTGAATATTACTCAACCATACTTCACTACTAACATTTAGACTTCACCCATGTCCTTAAGAACTAAATGAACTACTCACGAGACATCATATGGAACATGATCAGAGGTGATATGATGATGAATAACAATCTGAACATAAACCTTGGTCCAACGGTTTCACTCAATAGCATCAATAACAAGTAGAAATCAACACCGGGAGAGTTTCCCTATCAAACAATCAAGATCAAACCCAAATTGTTACAGCGGTGATGATGTGCAGCGGTGGAGACGGCGGTGATGATGATGGAGATGATGATGATGGTGATGGAGATGATGACCAGCTCGATGACTGTGACGATGGCGTCGATTTCCCCCTCCGGGAGGGAATTTCCCCGGCAGATCTCAGCCTGCCGGAGAGCTCTTTTCTCTCTGGTGTTCTCCGCCCCCCAGAGGCGGCTGTGACTCTTCGCGACTTATCCCCCGGAGCTTAGGTTTTCGGGATGAAGAAATACGCAAAGGAGAGGAGGCCAGAGGGGGCTGTGGGCCCCTCCCCACATGGCGGCGCGGCCAGGGCAGGGCCCGCGCCGGCCTGTGAGGGGGGCCCATGGTGGCCCTCCTCGGCTCCTCCTTCTGGCTCTCGTCATCTTCTGGAAAAATAGGATTTTTCATATAACTTTCGTCAATTGTTGATCTTCCGAAATATTGCATTCTGACGGCGCTTTTTCCAGCAGAATCCTGACTCCGGTGCGCGATCCGCCAATAATCATGAATCATGCAAAATAGATGAAATAACATAAGTATCATCTCCAAATATGAAATATATCAATGAATAACAGCAAATTATGATATAAAATAGTGATGCCAATTGGACGTATCAACTCCCCCAAGCTTAGACTTTGCTTGTCCCCAAGCGAAACTGAACTCGGTAAACAGGACCACATGTTTATGGAGTGAAGAGTCGATAAATAAAATACGGACAAGAAGCATCATATTCATTCACACAAGACATTCTAGTAAACAACTTCCTCATATAATTCAACTTGAAACAAGTATAAGGTAATCACAAATAAAGGTGCATAAGAAATCATAGCTGGTGATGGCAAACTTCGTCCTTGGTCAAAGAACAGTTAACAGGTTATACTTATCTATCGAGCAACGCTCTTATGTTAAAGTTTATATGGCACAACTTGCATACTCAATCATAATAATCTCCTCATAATCATTGATAACTTTCAAAGCTATATTCATTCAGATAAAACTTATACTAAACAGGGAAGAGTAAAAGACATGATGAAGTAAATCACAATATAATGGTTTGATCACAACAACTCAAATGCTTGCTTAAGATGGAGGGAAATAGGTTTACTGACTCAACATAAAGTAAAAGACAGGCCCTTCGCAGAGGGAAGCAGGGATTAAATCATGTGCTAGAGCTTTTTCAGTTTTGAAATCATATAAAGAGAATGAAAGTAACATTTTGAGAGGTGTTTGTTGTTGTCAACGACTGGTAGCGGGTACTCTAACCCCCTTGCCAGACAAACCTTCAAAGAGCGGCTCCCATTTTATTTTTATTTTTGTGTGGCACTCCTTCCAACCTTTCTTTCACAAACCATGGCTAACCGAATCCTCGGGTGCCTGCCAACAATCTCATACCATGAAGGAGTGCCTTTTTATTTTAGTTTTATTATGATGACACTCCTCCCCACCTTTGCTTTCTCAAGCCATGGCTAACCGAATCCTTCGGGTGCCGTCCAACAATCACATACCATGGAGGAGTGCCTATTTAGGTTACTTAATTTGGGACTGGGAATCCCATTGCCAGCTCTTTTTGCAAAGTTATTGGATAAGTGGATGAAGCCACTAGTCCATTGATGAAAGTTGCCCAACAAGATTGAAAGATAAAACACCACATACTTCCCCATGAGCTATAAAACATTGACACAAATAAGAGATAGTAAATTTTGAATTGTTTAAAGGTAGCACACGAAGTTTTTACTTGGAATGGCAAGAAATACCATGTAGTAGGTAGTTATGGTGGACACAAATGGCATAGGTTTGGGTTAAGGTTTGGATGCACGAGAAGTATTTCCTCTCAGTACAGGTCTTTGGCTAGCAAGGTTAATTAGCAAGCATAAGAGTCGAGGGAAAACAAACAAATATACATGTGATAGAAACAATCATGCATCTTCCTTGTAAGCACAAACAATTTTAACTTCAGAATAATAAGCTATGAGCTAACAAGAAAGGAAGACAATGAAACAACTACATGTATTTCTCTTTTCTACTTAAACCTCAAAGTGTTGTTGCTATTGACCAATGCTAAGTTTGCCAAAACCAAATAGATTTATTCAATGCTCCCAAAGTGATACCAATACTAATAACAAGATCAATCATATAATAAGGATTGCAAACTAAAATAAGATGTGCAATATCTAAATGATAAGACTTCTCATTAATATTCCATAACGATAACTCACACCAAGGGATACATAGACAACCAACTAAAGGAGAGATACTTCCACACTGCAACCCATCTTATATGATAACTTCCCTACTCATGATATGACACTACTTGATAGTAAAAAGTAAAAGGTAGTGATGATGTGATACCGCGGCACTCCCCCAAGCTTGGAACAAACCAAGGGGATGCCAATACCGATGATGAATCACTCCTTCGGCGATGGTGGTGATGAATTCGCATCATCAGATTTCCAAGGAAGAGGCTCTCCATCAACAAACGACATCTTGGTCTCGGGAATCCTGAAACTAGCAGCATAGCTTATGTGTTTAAACCTGTTTTCATACTCACAGTTCTGATTCTGAACGTCATAGAGTTGAGCTTGGAGTTTGTTGGTGGTGTCGTGAAGTGAGAGGATGTCGCCCCATAGCTTTGCAGTCTCCTTCTCGTGTGCATCAATAAGTTCAGACACAATCTTGTGGAAGATGTCCACCTCACGCTCAGCCATCTTCTTGTAGTTGAAAACCTCTTGTTCTAGCTTCTCCATCCTGTCTTCCAAGCTTCCTTCTCCTTTAGGACCCTGGACATCTTTGATCTGCAGCTCTCCATCAACGAGCAGCAACTCCTTAGGGTGCATCCTGTGGTGACCCTGCATACCACTGCATGTTGTAGTATGCCAGTCGTTGATATAACATTCACGAAGTACCATTCCGCAAATATTACATCCCTCAAAGTAGTACAACAGAACATTGCAGGTCCATAACTCATTCATTTAATATTACAAACATGATACACATATTGTCTCGGAGCTCCTCTTGGGTCCTAAGGGGGATACTCCTGGGTTCGAGGCGAACCCAACTTAGCTTACAATATAAAAGTCTCATTAAGTTATACATTTATTCTCCCGAGCAGCTAAATACTAAGAGTTCGGGCTGCTCGGCTACTACTACTACTCAATGTTTCTAGGCTTGATCTCCTCCGGAAGCCTCCCCGGTTCCGTAGACTATGAGGTAGTCTACGCCCTCAATACCTCCAGAGAGGTCTGGTTCTTCATAGCCGATGATCTCGGCTCCTTCAGTGTTGTCGTAGTCCTCCTCCAGACGATTCAGACAATCTAAGCAAGGGATTTAAGAGTGGGATGAGTACGAGCGTACTCAACAAGTTCATTATAGATAAGAGGTGTTTAATGCACTAGCTACGATATTAGACCAGAAAGTCTAATACCAATGCAGGTTTTGATAAACATTTCTTCAAGAGATTGCTTTTATTTCAAAGAGCTATGTCCGTCAGCCTTCACCGGTTTACTAGAACTTCATGGAGCTCCTTTCTGGCCGCGTTCGCAGTTCCATATCCCGGAACAGGGAGTGACAGGTCACGGTTCTTTACACTCTGCAGAGGTGTGTTGCTTTACCCATAAGAGATCTTAACCTTGGTGCCAACCGGGCAGCTCTCCCGTCCACACTTCCTATGGTGTGAGGCCCGGTATAAGGTCTAGCCAATCATGTTCCTCCGCTACCTCGAACACCCACCCTTTGTTGCATTCCCCGACCCTAGGTCCTCGCCGGTCCCATTATTCCCACTCACGGGTGGACCCCGACCACGACAACAGTTTGGGACTCGTTAACCAAACTTCTTCGCCGGTAGCTGCAACCCATCATAGACCGCAATACCGTGGGGACTTAAGGCTTCCCCAGCCAACCGCTTGCTCTTCGAGCGACAAGTGTCTACGGACTATGCCGTGGGGACTTAAGGCTTCCCCAGCCAACCGCTTGCCCTGACAGATACAAGTGTCTACGGTAAAGCGCATCCGTTGATGAACGAGAGGTGGAAACACTTTTGACTACTCCGTCCCACTCCGGATCTTATGGTTAACACGGGTATTACGGCACAAGAATCACTGGCGACATTTGTTGTTTAATCCTAGATGGATATAAACCCTTGCAATGGAACCTCCACCATATCAACACAATCCATGGTTCAATTGCCAACCACATAGTCATATTCATAGTTATGAAAATAGTGGTTTTGGTTTTTATGCAATAGTGATAACCATAGTACTTTGCAAGTAATTTGATAGAAATACACAAATGACATGAGCAAGTGATGAACTTGCCTGAACACTGCAAAGTTTTGCAGTTGGATGGTGTGGACTGACCCTTGTCCTCTGTCTCTGAAAAATAGCATCATTGTCCGATAAGGGCAATGGTTAAAGAAGCAATTATGCATGATTCCAGTTTTAGGGTTTGTTCCCCCCTTCCGATGTCGTTATTATTTCATGTGAGAGGTTAATACTAAGAACAATTTGGAGATACTTAATTTAGGGTAAATACAATCCTTGAAATGTTGTCAAGGTGTTTTTAAAGTCCAAATGCATTAATGGACTTATTTTTATTGTTGAAAATAATAGGTGTGATTTAAATGATTATTTAAATCATCAAATTGGGACTTATTCTTAATTGTCTTCAAAAATTCTCTTTGATATTTTATTTAGATAGAGAATTTTATGCTGATCAGTTTTCATATTTTTAATTATTTTTTAGAGCTTTTATACAATTTTTACTTAATTTCAAAGTTTCTGGTTTTAATGGATTTATGAAAAGACCAAATTGCCCCTTGGGCCCCACCTGTCAGGGTGGCCCAACGGGTTAGGTCGGCCGACCCACCTGGTCCGGCCCGACCACCTCACTCTCTCTCCCTTTCTCTCTCGCGCGTGCCCGAACCCTAACCCTAACCCCCTCTGGCGATTCTCGTCGCCGCCGTCTTCTCAGAATTGTTTCGGCCATCTCCGGCCGTCGCCGCCGGCGAGGTATGGCGCATCTGAACCACCGTTCAACGGTGCTTCAGATCCACCGCAGCAATTTGTGATGCGCCGCCTGCTCGTCTCGCCCCCTTCGTCTCTGGTCTCCTGGCGTGGAGTGCCGTGGCGATCTCGTCGCCGCCGACGCTCCAGGTGCCGTGGCGCCACCGTGCTTGTCCGTGGTGCTGCCGTGGATGCTGCCGTGGAGCGCTCGCACTCGGCGACGCCAGGCCAGGCGCGGCTTGGCGCTGTCGTGGGTGACCCGTGCCGCCGTGCCGCCATGGCACGCCCTGTGCTGCTGCTCCAGGTATGTGCGCCGCCTATTCTTCTACTTGATCTACTTCTTCTCCTCTTCTTCTTCGTCTAGCTTGGCCACTGGCCTGCTGGTCCTCGTAGAGGTGCTGGCCGTGCTTAGCTGCTGTGCTGCTGCTTTGCCGTTTGTGTTGCTGCGGTGCTGCCTGTGCTACTGCCATGAATCCTAGCTACTGTGCTGCCCTATTCTGCCTAATGGCCATGCTTAATTCCTGCTATCTTGGTTGTGCACGTTTCTGTGCAATGTTCCTGAACCATGTGCTTGTTTAATCTTGCATTTCTTGCTTGAATCCTTCCCTGTGCCTCTGTTCTAGTTACTATTCTTGCTAGATACTCAAGTGTATTCAATTAGGCTGCACTGGCTTGATTACTATGTGTATTCCTTGCAATTTGCAAGTGCCAGTGTTATCTGTGTAGTGCTCTTGGGCTTTTCTTCACTGTAAAGCTCAGTTTAGCTTGTGTATTGGCTAAATAACTCCACATCTTGTTGGTGTGCTACTGGTTACAATTATATTTCATGTATTTGATTATCTGTGATGCAATGGTTGGTTAATTTGTGGCTTTGGATGATCCTGTGATCATCAGGGCTTCCTGTTGGTTTATAAATTTGTATGGATTCATTTCAAATGCTGCTGTTGCTTGTGGATCCAGCTCCTCACCAAGTACTGGTGGTTGCTGTTGCTTGTGAAAGCAAAACTGGTGGTTGATTGAGGAATTTGCTACCTCTGGATGTATCTGTGTGTGTGTTGTTTTATTTATCTATGCTTGTCAGTGAAGCTTGGCTTCCTATTTCTGACAATAGACATGATCTACCTGATGCAGTAGTGATCTGGTGCATCCTATGCCCTATCTGGATGGAAACCAACATGTGTTGGCACCTCCTGTGATGCATGAACTGCTTGGAGTGATGATATGCTTCTCTTGTGGCTTTTCTGTGTGGCTAGGTAGTTGTTGTGACCCTAGCAATGCTTGGTGTGCTAGTAAAGGTTGCTCCTACCTCTTCTGTATGCTACTGTGCAATATTACTGGTAGTCATTCATGGGCTTCCAGTATAATTGATGTTGAAATGAAAATAGACATATAAATGTCTATATTCTGATGGTCTTAAAAGGGCTAGTGTGGTCTGGTTATACTTGGATAAGTCTCTGGGATGGTTTTCTTTCCTGTTTCCATTTGGAAGATGCTACCACTATTCTGGTTGGCATAACCATGGGTATAGGCTTGATTGATCCCTGGTCCTTGCCATTTCTACCAGGTTACACTTGGTCTCTGACCAAATGATGATCAAAACAGGGTTACCCCACCCTTTGTGTGCTTGTGATCATGCCTGTGCAATTTATGAACAAAACCATCTGGTTTGTTCATGATGATGTGTATACCTCACTCCAACTCCTAGTATGAGTTGTTGGTGTAGAGGATTGCTTCTGGTGGTTTTGGTTTGCTTGCCCTGCTCCTCCTTGCAAGCTTGTGAATCTTGGTTAGTTTCTGGTGGTGACTGGAATAGGTGGAGCAGCCCTAGCTGTTCACCTGTTCTTGCTGTTCTTGCTGTGTTCTTACCCTGGTACTCCTTGTCGATGGAATGGCTAGGGTTTGCTGGTGAAAAGCTTATATTTGGTCCTCTACTTGCTCTCCTGGTCGACAAAGACCTTGCTGGCTGTTTTGGTGACTCCCCCTGGCCTTGTGTGTTGTTACACATGCAGCAGTCCTTGTGTGCTGCCTGTGTGTGTGTGGCTTGGGACTTGGGTTGGAAAGGATCAGCTCGGCTGATCCCTGGTCATATCCTCTTCATTCAATTGTTTGCTAACCTGCCAAGTGGCTTTGCCACTTGGCATAACTAGTTCTTTGTTGTGTTTGTGTGCAGGGATCAAGAAAATGATCAAGAGAAGATCAAGATCTTCTTGATCAAGAATTACATGATGATCAACAATGTAGTTTAGGATATTTAATTGACTTGTAAATTTCCTTTTTCTTTTTCTATTTCTTCAATTCTTGTAATGTGTTGTAAATTCATATATCTATTCTGGATATTGTAATGACATTGTATTATGTGTGTGATTATCAATAAAGCTCAAGTTTTCCTTAATGAGCTTTATGTAATTGTTGTATTACTTATAATCTTGATTAATGATAATTGTTTATTAAATTATCTCAAATTTGAGTTATGTGATAACCATTTGATGTTTGAATTTGAAATTCAAATTCAAATTTGGTTTGAATTCAATCATACAACTTAATTTTAGAATTCAATCATGCAACTTAAGATTTCAATGCAATATCACTTCTCTCTTCTCAAAACCCTAATTTAGATAAGTAGGAACAAGTTCATCGCACTCTCGAAACCCTAACCCTGTAAGGTGTCGAGAGAGAAACCTGTCCCCCTTCGATGCAGTTTTGTTTTAAAAACGCGAAATTTCCCCGTAATTTACAATGCAATGCACATCCCTTTCTAAAATCTACCCCTCGATCGTCTCTAAACCTGGGACATTACACATCCTCAGCTCGTTCATGTACAAGTCCTTCGGAGTTTCCGATGAAGACATGATGGCTCTAGGTCCGAAGCAAATCCTGGCAGAAACAACTCAAAACAAAAAACACGTCGAGAAAACGATATACGGACCTCCAGGGGTCCGGGGGATTATATAGCAGGAATTTGTATGTCATAAGGAAAGTACCAGGTCGAACCAGAGTCGGAGAGGGGCGACAAGGTGGCCAGCTCATAGGGCGGCGCGGCCAGGCTGGGGCCCGCGCCGGCCTATGGGGGCACGCCCTCGTGCGTCTCCTCCACTCCGTTACGATCTCGTAATTTTTCATATTTTCCAAAAATACCAAAAACATTGTTCGGAAAGTAAATTGCAAACTTTTTATTACCAGTATTGTTACCTATTCGAAGTCGGGTTCTGGCGGACTATCAATTTGACCTTTAATGAAAGCCTCCGGTGTTTCCACTCGAATAACATCAACATCTACATTGTAAGAATCACCTGAGATATAATGCTTGAATCTTTGTCCATTCACCACTTGTGTGGCATTGCCTTGGAGAGAGCTAATTTTAATTGCTCCTGAACGATACACCTCCTCAACAACATATGGTCCTTCCCATTTCGAGAGTAATTTCCCTGCAAAGAATCTGAGACGAGACCGATACAATGAGACTTTATCTCCAATATTAAATTCTCTTTTGATAATCCTCCTATCATGCCATTTTTTAACTTTCGCTTTAAAGAGTTTAGCATTTTCATAGGCTTCACTTCTCCATTCATCTAGAGAACTCAATTGTAGCAATCTCTTCTTACCGGCTAGTTTAGGATCTTTATTTAGTTCTCTTACAGCCCAATAAGCTTTGTGCTCTAGTTCTAAAGGTAAATGACAAGCTTTTCCATAAACCATTTTATAAGGTGACATTCCCATGGGATTTTTATAAGAAGTTCTATAAGCCCATAGTGCTTCCTTCAATTTACTAGCCCAATTCTTTCTAGTTTTATTAACAGTCTTTTGCAAGATAGATTTAATTTCTCTATTCGATAGTTCTACCTGCCCACTAGTTTGAGGATGATAAGCGGAAGCAATTCTATGATTAATACCATATTTAGCAAGAGTTTTTCTAAAACCACCATGAATAAAATGAGAACCTCCATCAGTCATAATATATCTAGGAACTCCAAAACTAGGAATAATAATATCTAAGAGCATTCTTAAAGAGGTCTCACCATCAGCACTTTTTGTAGGTATGGCTTCCACCCATTTAGTAACATAATCAACAGCAACAAGTATATGAGTGTTACCTTCTGAAGAGGGAAAAGGTCCCATGAAGTCAAATCCCCAATAATCGAGCGGTTCAATAACAACAGTATAATTCATAGGCATTTCATTGTGTCTGGAGATATTACCAACCCTTTGACATTCATCACAAGATAAAATAAACTTCCTTGCATCTTTGAAGAGAGTTGGCCAATAAAAACCTGATTGTAGAACCTTTTGCGCGGTTCTATCTCCGGCGTGATGTCCTCCATAAGCACTACCATGACATTTACTCAATATCACTTGCTGTTCATATTCGGGAACACATCTTCGCAGAATACCATCCACTCCTTCTTTATATAAGTGTGGGTCATCCCAGAAATAATGCCTCAAGTCATAAAAGAATTTCCACCTTTGCTGGGCTGAAAAGGTTGGAGGCAAGTACTTGGAAACAATAAAGTTAGCATAATCAGCATACCAAGGACTGTCTCGCGAGCTCACCTTTATTACAGCCAATTGTTCATTTGGAAAACTATCATTAACAGGAACATGATCATAAGCAATATTTTCCAATCTAGACAAATTATCAGCTACAGGATTATCAGCACCTTTCCTATCTACAATATGTAAATCAAATTCTTGCAACAGAAGTACCCATCTAATAAGCCTTGGCTTAGCATCTTTCTTTTGCATAAGGTATCTGATTGCAGCATGATCAGTATGTATAGTAACTTTTGAATCAACAATATTGGATCTAAACTTATCACAAGCAAAGACTACAGCTAACAATTCTATTTCAGTAGTAGCATAATTTCTTTGAGCAACATCAAGGGTTTTACTAGCATAATGAATAACATTCAATTTTTTATTTACCCGCTGTCCAAGAACAGCGCCTACAGTAAAATCACTAGCATCACACATAATTTCAAATGGTAAGTTCCAATCAGGAGGTTCAACTATAGGAGCAGTTGTTAAGGCTTTCTTTAGAGTTTCAAAAGCTTCCTTACAATCATCATCAAAAACAAAGGGTACATCTTTTTGAAGAAGATTAGTAAGAGGCTTTGAAATCTTGGAGAAGTCTTTAATAAACCTCCTATAAAACCCAGCATGACCAAGAACACTACGAATACCTTTAACATCCCTAGGATAGGGCATCTTCTCAATTGCTTCAACTTTAGCTCTATCAACTTCAATACCTCTCTCAGAAATCCCCTTCAAGTCATCAAGAGTGTAGCCAATAGCACCTCGGTGTTTCTTCAATATTTCCAATAACCTTTCTTCTTCAAACTCTGAAAGCTTAGAACTAATAATAACAGGATATATTTTCTTATCATCAATATGAGCATATTTAAGATTATCAGGCAATGGTTTTAAATCAAAGACAGGATCTTCCTTTGGTGGCGGTGTTGTACCCAGATCTTCTACCGGTAAATCATGCTTAATAATAGGTTGACGAAGGAAAATTTCATCAAGCTCATCTCTTTCTTCCCTAAAAACTTCACTCTCACTATTCTCCAAATGTTGCTGCAAAGGTGTTATCACCAGAATTTGACCGAGTCAGAGGTGGGCCACGATTGAGAAAGACTTGAAGATATACATGGAAGGAAAAACAAGAATTGGCCTTATACACGAAAATTGGGCTGGATTGCCCATTGTATCTGTAATATAGTAGATCGTATCTTTAGATTAAAAGTTAGAGTTTTACTCGTGCACGGTTATGTGCACGTCCGAATTAGAAAGTCCGCTGGACTATAAATATGTATCTAGGGTTTATGGAATAAACAACAACACAACGTTCACCCCAAAACAAACCAATCTCGGCGCATCGCCAACTCCTTCGTCTCGAGGGTTTCAATCAGGTAAGCGACATGCTGCCTAGATCGCATCTTGCGATCTAGGCAGCACAAGCTCCACGTTGTTCATGCGTTGCCCGTACTGAAGCGTCTTTGATGGCGGGCAACGTAGTTATCATAGATGTGTTAGGGTTAGCATTGTTCTTCGTATAAACATGCTTACATAGTGCAACCCTTGCATGTCTAGCCGTCCTCACATCTATCTCAGATGTGGGGGCGGCACCCTGCTTGTTCATCATCTAGTAGATCTGATCCGTTACGATTGCTCCTTGCTCTGCAAGGATTAGTTTAATATCTGCAATAGTTAGGCCTTATGAAGGGGGGGAGGATCCAGTGGCACGTAGGGTGGCGTTCGCAAGTCCTAAACAGGATGTTCCGCGGATCAACATCATTGTTGGTTCTTTGGCCTTGTTTAGGATCGGCTTATGAGCACCGTGCGTGGCCGCGAGGCCCAACCTGGAGTAGGATGATCCGATTATGCGGTGAAAACCCTAAATCGTCGTAGATCTCATTAGCTATATCTTGATCAAGCAGGATCACCAAGTATTCGTGCACCCCGCACGGATCATGGGTGGATCGGCTCTTTGAGCCGATTCACAGGATAACCTAAGAGCCGATCGAGGCTCGTATTTAATGTTTACGTGTATGCCATGCAGGAACTAAGCGAGGCATCCCCATCACCTTCCTGACCAGGTATAGGTCAGGTGGCACGCCCTTGCACTTCGCATCGCCGCGTGTGACCAGAAGAGCATTGCGGGCCGTCGCTCGGAGGGGTCTCAGCCAGCCGCAGCTCTAGGCTCTTCCCGGCTCTACGGTGTTGACAGGCCACTGCCCGCCGGTGGGTTTTGGCGATCAACACATTCTGGCACGCCCGGTGGGACGATCGTCTACATCAACCACATCGCCATCTACATCTGAGATGGCGACGGACGGCACGCCAGTCACCTACGAGGAGCTGCCTGCTGAGCTCAAGAAGAAACATGACGAGATCAAGGCCACCCTCGAAGCCGACCTCATCGGCTCTTTTCAGAGAACCCGTACCCATGGCATCAGATGGAAGGGATTCTCACCACAAGGTGCACTCGATGGGATAGATCTCTCCGCCCCGTCGGAGGAACGCACCATGGCCCTACGGCAGGAGATCAACTACTTGGTGGCTCACTCGCTACACCGCCACTCTGAAAACTTGGTCAACGTGTTGGAGCGTCTCGCTCTGCGCGTGATCCAGGAGATCATGAGCCACCAGTACTCGCCGTCAGGACCAGCTCTCGGGACGCACCAAGGAGAGTTGCCACTCCAGCCCCGTCCACCGCTGCCATATGCGTTGGCAGCACCACCTGGAGTGCCGGCTACACCGGCATTCGTCGTCTACAAGATTGGTGGCGATCCTAGCGACTACCAGTTCTTGACGGAGGCGCCTAAGGAGATCCCTCAAGGATACTCGTGCACGTATGTGCCAGATTGTGGCAACTGGGCACTCTCAAACCAGGCCACAACGTCAGGGACTCCGGCGCAGACAGGAGGAACGTCAGCAACAGAGCTTGAGAAGCAGACGTGGCTAACCAAGTACGCCACCCCGACGAAACTCCAGAGCCCAGCTCCTGCAGTTGGCTCAGAGCTGGAAAAGCAAACATGGCTGGCTAAGTACGCCACCCCGGCGAATCTTCAGAGTGCATCTCCTGCAGCCAGCACGGCGGATCGAATCGATCGCACTAATCGAGAGACCGATTCGGTATTATGCCGAAAAGGAGGGCAATCGGCTATTCCAAGCCGTACCCCGACGAGTACGAGATGATCCCGCTGCCACCTAAATATCGGCTCCCTGACTTCTCCAAATTCAGTGGATCAGATGGCTCCAGCTCCATCGAGCACATCGGCCGATATTTGGCGCAACTAGGACCGGCTTCAGTGTCGGATCAGCTACGTGTGAGGCTCTTTTCACAAATCCCTCACAGATCGGCTTTTGGATGGTATACCTCTTTGCCGGCAAACTCCATCCAGTCTTGGAAGCAATTGGAAGAACAGTTCCATATGCAATATCATTCGAAGCTTCCGAGTCTAGCATTGCCGATCTAGCACAACTACGTCGAAGCGGAGAAACGGTGACGGAGTACATCCAACAGCTTCAGAATCTTAGGAACCGATGTTATTCGGTTCGTATAACCTGAAAAGGAAGCAATGAATTGGCGTAGCTGGCCTTGCAACACAGCTCAAGGACATGGCCTCCCAAGCCATTATCCTCGCTGGCGCACATGGTTCGAAACTATCGCGCATATGAACAGCGCCACCCAGACCTGTACCAAGACAAGTTCAAGCGTGCAGTAGTCATGGTCGATACAGAGGAAGTTGAAGCGCCTGCGGGAGACCAAGAAGTAGCAGTGGCTGAGTGGACTCGGGGAGGAACCCCCGTGTCCTGCAAATGGGTAAAGCCACCAGGGCCGCCTAGGGGATTTGATTTTGACGTGACCAAGACTGAACAAATCTTCGACCTCCTGCTCAAGGAGAAACAGTTGACGATTCCTGAAGGTCTCAAGTTCCCTACGGCACAAGAGCTAAACGGAAAGCCGTACTGCAAATTCCACAACTCGCTTTCCCATGCCACCAACGACTGCAGGGTGTGGCGTCAGCACATCCAAGCGGCGATAGAGAAGGGGCGTTTAATTTTCAACCAGTACGCCATGAAGGTAGACACTCAGCCCTTCCCCGCCGTTAACATGGTAGAGGTCATCTACCCTGAGGATTGCCAGCCAGGTCCCACGTTCAGCATCAACATGGTAGGACCTGGGAACCACTCTGGCAAAGATGGAGATGAGGGCAGCTGCTCTCATAGCAAGGATACAGAGGAGGCCGCTCCACGCGATCGGCTCCATCATGATGGCAAGCGCTACGTCGCAGAGGGAGAAGTCAAGAACATAAGATATCAACGACCTCTCTCTGATCACCTCCTCAACAAATATGTGAGTCAGTATGACCAGCGCCGACGGTCCAACTATGATGATGAAGGAGATCGTCTGGCTAGAGAAGCCAGAAGACATCGTCGGCAGGATCGCGATGAGGAGGAGCACGAGCGCCGTGCCACGGACACATCAAGGGAGCAAGATGACAACGCCAGACACTGGGACTGCCCTTTCTTCGTACATCGCTGGGATTCAGGAATGAGCCGATTGCCTACAATCGGCAATTGCCCAGAATGCAACAAGAAGAAGAAGGAGGCAGCCAACGTGTCTGTGTTTGAGCGCTTAGGGCCTCTCCCGCCACCAAGCAAACGTGCTGAGTCACTTCGTTGGGCAGATCTTGAAGATTCCGAAGACGAAGGGCTAGAAGAAGAAGAAGACAGGTACCACCGTCCAAGGTGGTGCCCTGACGGACTCAGCCGTTCACAAAAACGCAGGGTTCAGCGGCTGCGCGGCTTGGAGGAAGCCGAAAGGTTATACCTGCATACGCTAAGGAAGGCACGGCCTGATCTGGCTGCAAAGGTTCAGCGAGCCCTGGATGAGGAGGGTCGTCCACGAAGAATGGAGTGGCGTCCCAAGCAAAAGAAAGCCGATGATGAAACATCGGCTGGCACGAACATGGTGTTCATCCTCCCTTCAGAGTTCAGTGCTCCGGGATTAGATGAGACATCCGTGGCACAACTTGACTGCGGCCCACGACCGGTTATCTTTGAGAAGCCACGGGATAAGAGCTACAGGCATCTGAAGGCCCTATATTTGCGAGGATATATCGATGGGAGGCCTGTAAACAAGATGCTGGTAGACACCGGAGCGGCAGTTAACATCATGCCGTACTCTATGCTACGTCGGCTGGGACGCTCTAGCTCGGATTTAATCAAGACCAACGTGACATTGAGCGATTTCAACGGCCAAGCATCTGAGGCACAAGGAGTGCTGAACGTGGATCTGACCGTAGGAAGAAAGACTATCCCTACAACGTTCTTTATCGTCGATAGCACGAGCAGTTATGCTGTGCTGCTGGGAAGAGATTGGATCCACGCCAACTGCTGTATTCCTTCCACGATGCACCAATGCATAATACAGTGGGATGGCGATGAGGTAGAGGTCGTCCAAGCTGACGACTCAGCCGAAGTTTCAACGGCTGGCATGAATGCATGGGAAGCAGCAGGCCAAGAACCCCTCTCAGGCATCAACTTGGACGATTGCGAGCGTATCGATGTGACAAAGGGAAGGGTTAAGCTGGTTTTATCCACTGGCCTGACCATGTAGTCGGAGCAAAGCGACGTGCAACTTGGCGAGGCTGATCCTTGTGATCGGCCCCAAAGGTCTATGAAGGGACATTACGAAACCTTCAGTCAGCGCTCCAATCATTATGGAGGCCGATCCCAGCAATCGGCCAAAATTATCCTCACCACATGTTCTGCTTGTGTTCACTTTTGACCCTATCAAGAGCCGACGTGCGAACTACAGAGCCGATATCTGCCATTCTTTAACAGATTCGGCTCGGGGGGCACCTAAATACATGAACGAGATGCAGGGGTACATGTGTGCAATGAATACTGGGGGCTGATAGGAGCAAATCGGCCAGTAGAAAAAAAAAATTTTTTTACAGCCGATGCAAGGGCATCGACTTTAGAATTGAGAGGCAGCCGATGCGCAGCCATCGACTTTAGTGGATTTATGCAATTTTTATCGAGTCTCCACCAGATCCAGGCCAACGGTGGTACCTTCTGTTGCCTCGAGTGAGTAAAACAATGGAAACTTCTTCAGCTACTTCGAGCCGATCCGGGTTCCTGAACCTCTTTGTCAAGGATTTCCAATCTTTGGGGCTAGTTCAGCTGAAATGGAGAATTATCGGCTGTTGGAGGAAGAAAGAGGATCGGCTGTGGTACATTCTCTCTGACATTCTCGCCCCGAGTAAGGCTCGGGGGGCAGCAGGCTCGAGTAAGACTCGGGGGGCAACAGGCCTAGTGGATACTCTGTTTAAAGAGCCGATGGGGATGCCATCGGCTGACTTTTCAGTGCAGCCTCCTTCACAGATGATAAGTATTAAAAGGGGCCATTGGTTTTGGTTGGAAGAATTCTAAGGTTTTCTTGAAGATTCTGCATTATCCGCCAGAATTAGAAAAAATCATCAGTTGAAGAAGGAAGGGACGAATTTCGAAGAACCGATGCGTTGTTATCGGTTTATTACGCATTGGCAAAGGGGGCGAATCGGCAAGGTCAGTAGAAGAGGGAATCGGCTAAATTGAACTAAGAAGAAATCGGCAAAATCAAATTGGGGAAGAGATCTTCATTGATAGGCGAGATTTCTTACATGAAGAGCTGATTGCTCTCAAAAGGAAACACCAGGGGATACATTGCCCCATCTACTACTACTGGCCCTATTCTAGAGGTCCTATCTATGGGCCATTACTGCCCTCGTCGTCGCCGTCGTCGCCGCTATCGGCGCTGCTCCCGCCGGGCTCGTCGTCGCTCCAATGGCCGCCGACCGGGCCCTCGTTGTCTTCATCTTCTTCGTCAGCGTCGTCCTCGTCGCTGTCGAAGTCGCTAAGATTGCCCGGCCAAGGGCAGAACCGCTTGGCCGGCGGCTCGTCGGAGGAGCTCTCGTCGTCGTCCTCCTCCTCCTCTTCCTGCTCCTCCTCCTCCTCGGAAGAGGTGAAGTCGCAGGAGAAGCTGTCGTCGGTGCTCTCCTCCTCCGTTTCCCCAACGGCGAGGAAGCGGAGGTCGCTCTCCCCGTCGGTCAGGGACTTGTCGTCCTCTGACCAGATGGAGAAGTCGTGGCTAGACTCCTCCCCGGCCGCAATGGCGCGGCGGGTGTTAGCCGCGTGGTCCTCCGCCGGATTGTACTCCGGCGTCGGCTCGCGGGACGTAGAGGACTGGCTGGCAAGATCCGATGGGGCAGAGGAGGAGGAAGACATGGTGGCGCAGGAGGGCTCTTGGAGTGCTAATGCGAAGGGGATGCAGAGGAGAACTGCTCATGGCGGTTAAATAAAAGGGGATATAGTGGAAAATCAATGCCACAGCAGTTTCCGAGGAAGTGGTGCCACGCGGAGAAGTTGAGAAGGCAAGGCATCATGATACTGCAACGGTTCTGCCACGACATGACCCGACGAAGGAAAACAGAGTGATTTTGGAATTACCAATTCCAAAACCAGGGGGGCATGTGTTATCACCAGAATTTGACCGAGTCAGAGGTGGGCCACGATTGAGAAAGACTTGAAGATATACATGGAAGGAAAAACAAGAATTGGCCTTATACACGAAAATTGGGCTGGATTGCCCATTGTATCTGTAATATAGTAGATCGTATCTTTAGATTAAAAGTTAGAGTTTTACTCGTGCACGGTTATGTGCACGTCCGAATTAGAAAGTCCGCTGGACTATAAATATGTATCTAGGGTTTATGGAATAAACAACAACACAACGTTCACCCCAAAACAAACCAATCTCGGCGCATCGCCAACTCCTTCATCTCGAGGGTTTCAATCAGGTAAGCGACATGCTGCCTAGATCGCATCTTGCGATCTAGGCAGCACAAGCTCCACGTTGTTCATGCGTTGCCCGTACTGAAGCGTCTTTGATGGCGGGCAACGTAGTTATCATAGATGTGTTAGGGTTAGCATTGTTCTTCGTATAAACATGCTTACGTAGTGCAACCCTTGCATGTCTAGCCGTCCTCACATCTATCTCAGATGTGGGGGCGGCACCCTGCTTGTTCATCATCTAGTAGATCTGATCCGTTACGATTGCTCCTTGCTCTGCAAGGATTAGTTTAATATCTGCAATAGTTAGGCCTTATGAAGGGGGGGAGGATCCAGTGGCACGTAGGGTGGCGTTCGCAAGTCCTAAACAGGATGTTCCGCGGATCAACATCATTGTTGGTTCTTTGGCCTTGTTTAGGATCGGCTTATGAGCACCGTGCGTGGCCGCGAGGCCCAACCTGGAGTAGGATGATCCGATTATGCGGTGAAAACCCTAAATCGTCGTAGATCTCATTAGCTATATCTTGATCAAGCAGGATCACCAAGTATTCGTGCACCCCGCACGGATCATGGGTGGATCGGCTCTTTGAGCCGATTCACAGGATAACCTGAGAGCCGATCGAGGCTCGTATTTAATGTTTACGTGTATGCCATGCAGGAACTAAGCGAGGCATCCCCATCACCTTCCTGACCAGGTATAGGTCAGGTGGCACGCCCTTGCACTTCGCATCGCCGCGTGTGACCAGAAGAGCATTGCGGGCCGTCGCTCGGAGGGGTCTCAGCCAGCCGCAGCTCTAGGCTCTTCCCGGCTCTACGGTGTTGACAGGCCACTGCCCGCCGGTGGGTTTTGGCGATCAACAAAAGGATTATTAGGAGCAAGAGCAATAGATGCACACTGTTCAACTCTAAAATCATTATTAGGCAAATCGGCTTTATAAGGAGTTTTGGCAAATTTAGAGAAGTTAAACTCATAAGATTCACCAGCAAATTTAGTCAAAATTTTCTCTTTCTTGCAATCTATAACAGCTCCACAAGTATTTAGAAAGGGTCTACCAAAAATGATAGGACAATATTTACTAGCAGCAGAACCAAGTACCAAAAAGTCAGCAGGATATTTAATCTTACTGCATAGAACTTCCACATCTCGAACAATACCAATTGGAGAGATAGTTTCTCTATTAGCCAGCCGAATAACCACATCAATATCTTCAAGTTCACAAGAACCAATTTCGTGCATAATCTCCGTGTAAAGCTCATAAGGAATAGCACTAATACTTGCACCAATATCACATAAACCATAATAACAAAGATCTCCAATTCTAACAGATAGCATAGGAACACTAGCTTCCTTAGACTTATTAGGATGTGAAACAATATTAGAAGCATCTTCACAGAAAATAATATGACCATCCTCCACATTTTCAGTCACAAGATCTTTAACTATTGCAACAACAGGTTCAACTTTTATTTGTTCTTCAGGTTCTATAGGTTTTTCTTTTCACTTTTATGAACCGCACTATTTATAACAGAGTACTCCTTCATTTTAGCAGGGAAAGGAGTTTTTTCAATATAAGCTTCAGGAATAACATGATCAACAGTTTCAACTACAACACATTTATTAATAGATGAATCGATTTTATCTTTATACGGTTCATGATACTTATCAAAGTTCTTCTTAGGCAATTCATAATGAGAGGCAAAAGCTTTACAAAGATTTGCAACAACTTGAGAATCAAGACCATAAGTAGCACTCATATTACGAAATTTATCAGTATCCATAAAAGCTTCAATGCATTTGTAATCATAATTTATACCTGATTCTCTATCTTTGTCGTTCTCCCATCCTTCAGTATTTTCCTGGATCCGATTAAGAAGGTCCCTTTTAAACTCTTATTTGTTGCGCGTGAATGATCCAGAACAAGAAGTATCCAGCAAGGTCTTGTCTTGAAAAGAAAGTCTTGCATAGAAATTATCAATAATAACATTACCAGGAAGCTCATGAATGGGGCATTTGAGCATTAAAGACTTCAATATCCCCCACGCTTGGGCAATACTCTCTCCATCATGAGGCCAAAAATTATATATGCGGTTCCGATCCTTGTGAATTTCACTTGGAGGATATAACTTAGAATAAACCGGGGCACAATATCATTCCATTCAAGAGAATCCCCATTATCCAGTAATTTATACCAATGTGCCGCTTTACCAGACAGCGATATAGAGAATAGTTTCTTCCTCACTTCATCCATAGCAATACCTGCACACTTGAATAAACCGCATAATTCATGTAAGAACAAGAATGATCTCCAGGGTGGACAGTTCCATCCCCTGTATAACGGTTATCCACTACACGTTCAATAATTTTCATAGGTATTTTGTATGGTATTTCTTCCTCACCTGGCGCCTCATCCACTACCTTTGCAGTAGTAGTAGATTTTCCAAATAAAAACTCAAGAGAAGATCTCTCCATAATGAATTATGGCAGCAGGCAGAAATAAAATCAGCACAAACAGTAGAAATTTCCCTTACCAATTCCACTTACCAATAGCGCTTCACTCCCCGGCAACGGCACCAGAAAATAGTCTTGATGACCCACAAGTATAGGGGGTGTATCGTAGTATCTTCGATAAGTAAAAATGTCGATCCCTACGAGGAGCAGAAGGTGTTGACAAGCAGTTTCGATGAAGGATTCACTGTAAATGCTCACAGACAAGTATTCAGGGGGTTTTGATGTAGCAGATGAATAAAGTACGAGTAAGTAAAATGCGAGAGTAATAATTGCAGCGAGTGGCCCAATCCTTTTTTAGCACAAAGGACAAGCCGGTTTATTTACTTATAATGACCAAACGTTCTCGAGGACACACGGGATTTTAGTCTAGTGCTTTCGCTACATACGGCTAATTAATCTTCATTGTTTTGATAAGTGTTGTGTGGGTGAACCTATGCTAATGTACCGCACTTCCTAGGACCAATACATACTTGTGATTATACCCCTTGAAGCATCTGCAACTACAAGAAAGTAATTAAGATAAATCTAACCACAGCCTTAAACTCTGAGATCCTGCTATCCCTCCTGCATCGATATACCAACGGGGGTTTAGGTTTCTGTCACTCCGGCAACCCCGCAATTGGCAAACGAGTACAAGATGCATTCCCCTAGGCCCATAAAGGTGAAGTGTCGTGTAGTCGACGTTCACACGACACCACTAGAAGAATAACACCACAACTTAAATATCATAACATTGAATATTACTCAACCATACTTCACTACTAACATTTAGACTTCACCCATGTCCTCAAGAACTAAATGAACTACTTATACGTCTCCGACGTATCGATAATTTCTTGTGTTCCATGCCACATTATTGATGATATCTACATGTTTTATGCACACTTTATGTCATATTCGTGCATTTTCTGGAACTAACCTATTAACAAGATGCCGAAGTGCCAGTTGTTGTTTTCTGCTGTTTTTGGTTTCAGAAATCCTAGTAAAGAAATATTCTCGGAATTGGACGAAATCAACGCCCAGGGTCCTATTTTGCCACGAAGCTTGCAGAAGACCGAAGAGGAGACGAAGTGGGGCCACGAGGTGGCCAAACCATAGGGCAGCGCGGCCCAGGCCTTGGCCGCGCCGACCTATAGTGTGGGCCCCTCGTGTGGCCCCCTGACCTGCCCTTCCGCCTACTTAAAGCCTCCGTCGCGAAACCCCCAGTACCGAGAGCCACGATACGGAAAACCTTCCAGAGACGCCGCCGCCGCCAAGCCGATCTCGGGGATTCAGGAGATCGCCTCCGGCACCCTGCCGGAGAGGGGATTCATCTCCCGGAGGACTCTACGCCGCCATGGTCGCCTCCGGAGTGATGTGTGAGTAGTCTACCCCTGGACTATGGGTCCATAGCAGTAGCTAGATGGTTGTCTTCTCCCCATTGTGCTTCATTGTTGGATCTTGTGAGCTGCCGAACATGATCAAGATCATCTATCTGTAATTCTATATGTTGTGTTTGTTGGGATCCGATGAATAGAGAATACTTGTTATGTTGATTATCAATTTATATCTATGTGTTGTTTATGATCTTGCATGCTCTCCGTTACTAGTAGATGCTCTGGCCAAGTAGATGCTTGTAACTCCAAGAGGGAGTATTTATGCTCGATAGTGGGTTCATGTCTCCGTGAATCTGGGGAAGTGACAGAAATCTCTAAGATTATGGATGTGCTGTTGCCACTAGGGATAAAACATTGGTGCTATGTTCAAGGATGTAGTTACTGATTACATTACGCGCAATACTTAATGCAATTGTCTGTTGTTAGCAACTTAATACCGGAAGGGGTTCGGATGATAACTCAAGGTGGACTTTTTAGGCATAGATGCATGCTGGATAGCGGTCTATGTACTTTGTCGTAATGCCCAATTAAATCTCACAATACTCATCATAATATGTATGTGCATGGTCATGCCCTCTTTATTTGTCAATTGCCCAACTGTAATTTGTTCACCCAACATGCTGTTTATCTTATGGGAGAGACACCTCTAGTGAACTGTGGACCCTGGTCCAATTCTCTATACTGAAATACAATCTCGCAATATCTGTTCTCATTTTCTGCAAACAATCATCATCCACACTATACATCTAATCCTTTGTTACAGCAAGCCGGTGAGATTGACAACCTCACTGTTTCGTTGGGGCAAAGTACTTTGGTTGTGTTGTGCAGGTTCCACGTTGGCGCCGGAATCTCTGGTGTTGCGCCGCACTACATCCCGCCGCCATCAACCTTCAACGTGCTTCTTGACTCCTACTGGTTCGATTAAACCTTGGTTTCTTATCGAGGAAACTTGCCGCTGTGCGCATCACACCTTCCTCTTGGGGTTCCCAACGGACGTGTCAACTACACGCATCAAGCAAATTTCTGGCGCCGTTGCCGGGGAGATCAAGACACGCTGCAAGGGGAGTCTCCACTTCCCAATCTCTTTACTTTGTTTTTGTCTTGCTTTATTTTATTTACTACTTTGTTTGCTGCACTAAATCAAAATACAAAAAAAAATTAGTTGCTAGTTTTACTTTATTTGCTATCTTGTTTGCTATATCAAAAACACAAAAAAATTAGTTACTTGCATTTACTTTATCTAGTTTGCTTTATTTACTACTGCTAAAATGGCCACCCCTGAAAATACTAAGTTGTGTGACTTCACAACCACAAATAATAATGATTTCTTATGCACACCTATTGCTCCACCTGCTACTACAGCAGAATTCTTTGAAATTAAACCTGCTTTACTGAATCTTGTTATGCGAGAGCAATTTTCTGGTGTTAGTTCTGATGATGCTGCTGCTGTTATCACCAGATTTTGGACAAATCCAGAGGTGGGCCGTAAGAGAGATGGGCTTAGAGGACTACACGTGGAAGATCTCTGAAGCGGCCTTGCACGGAGAATTTGGGCTAGTTTGCCCGTGTATCTTTAATTATAGTAGGTTATATCTTAGATCAAGATTTAGAGTTTGTATCGCACACGGTGGGATATTCCCACGTTAGAAAGTCCGCTGGACTATAAATATGTATCTAGGGTTTATGGAATAAACAACAACACAACGTTCACCCCAAAACAAACCAATCTCGGCGCATCGCCAACTCCTTCGTCTCGAGGGTTTCAATCAGGTAAGCGACATGCTGCCTAGATCGCATCTTGCGATCTAGGCAGCACAAGCTCCACGTTGTTCATGCGTTGCCCGTACTGAAGCGTCTTTGATGGCGGGCAACGTAGTTATCATAGATGTGTTAGGGTTAGCATAGTTCTTCGTATAACATGCTTACGTAGTGCAACCCTTGCATATCTAGCCGTCCTCACGCCTATCTCAGGCGTGGGGGCGGCACCCTGCTTGTTCATCGTTTAGTAGATCTGATCCGTTACGATTGCTCCTTGCTCTGCAAGGATTAGTTTAATATCTGCAATAGTTAGGCCTTACAAAGGGGGGGAGGATCCAGTGGCACGTAGGGTGGCGTTCGCAAGTCCTAAACAGGATGTTCCGCGGATCAACATCATTGTTGGTTCTTTGGCCTTGTTTAGGATCGGCTTATGAGCACCGTGCGTGGCCGCGAGGCCCAACCTGGAGTAGGATGATCCGATTATGCGGTGAAAACCCTAAATCGTCGTAGATCTCATTATCTATATCTTGATCAAGCAGGATCACCAAGTATTCGTGCACCCCGCACGGATCATGGGTGGATCGGCTCTTTGAGCCGATTCACAGGATAACCTGAGAGCCGATCGAGGCTCGTATTTAATGTTTACGTGTATGCCATGCAGAACTAAGCGAGGCATCCCCATCACCTTCCGACCAGGTATAGGTCAGGTGGCACGCCCTTGCACTTCGCATCGCCGCGTGTGACCAGAAGAGCATTGCGGGCCGTCGCTCGGAGGGGTCTCAGCCAGCCGCAGCTCTAGGCTCTTCCCGGCTCTACGGTGTTGACAGGCCACTGCCCGACGGTGGGTTTTGGCGATCAACACATTCTGGCACGCCCGGTGGGACAATCGTCTACATCAACCACATCGCCATCTACATCTGAGATGGCGACGGACGGCACGCCAGTCACCTACGAGGAGCTGCCTGCTGAGCTCAAGAAGAAACATGACGAGATCAAGGCCACCCTCGAAGCCGACCTCATCGGCTCTTTTCGTAGAACCCGTACCCATGGCATCGATGGAAGGGATTCTCACCACAAGGTGCACTCGATGGGATAGATCTCTGCCCCGTCGGAGGAACGCACCAGGGCCCTGCGGCAGAGATCAACTACTTGGTGGCTCACTCGCTACACCGCCACTCTGAAAACTTGGTCAACGTGTTGGAGCGTCTCGCTCTGCGCGTGATCCAGGAGATCATGAGCCACCAGTACTCGCCGTCAGGACCAGCTCTCGGGACGCACCAAGGAGAGTTGCCACTCCAGTCCCGTCCACCGCTGCCATATGCGTTGGCAGCACCACCTGAAGTGCCGGCTACACCGGCATTCGTCGTCTACAAGATCGGTGGTGACCCTAGTGACCACCAGTTCTTGGCTGAGGCGCCTAAGGAGATCCCTCAAGGATACGCGTGCACGTATGTGCCGGATTGTGGCAACTGGGCACTCTCAAACCAGGCCACAACGTCAGGGACTCCGGCGCAAACAGGAGGAACGTCAGCAACAGAGCTTGAGAAGCAGACGTGGCTAACTAAGTACGCCACCCCGACGAAACTCCAGAGCCCAGCTCCTGCAGTTGGCTCAGAGCTGGAAAAGCAAACATGGCTGGCTAAGTACGCCACCCCGGCGAATCTTCAGAGTACATCTCCTGCAGCCAGCACGGCGGATCAGATCAGTACCATACTGAGAGACCAGTTCGGCATTATGCCGAAAAGGAGGGCAATCGGCTATTCTAAGCCGTACCCCGACGAGTACGAGATGATCCCGCTGCCACCTAAATATCGGCTCCCTGACTTCTCCAAATTCAGTGGATCAGATGGCTCCAGCTCCATCGAGCACATCGGCCGATATTTGGCGCAACTAGGACCGGCTTCAGTGTCGGATCAGCTACGTGTGAGGCTCTTTTCACAGTCCCTCACAGGATCGGCTTTTGGATGGTATACCTCTTTGCCAGCAAACTCCATCCAGTCTTGGAAGCAATTGGAAGAACAGTTCCATATGCAATATCATTCAGAAGCTTCCGAGTCTAGCATTGCCGATCTAGCACAACTACGTCAGAAGCGCGGAGAAACGGTGACAGAGTACATCCAGCGCTTCAGGAATCTTAGGAACCGATGTTATTCGGTTCGTATAACTGAAAAGGAAGCAGTCGAATTGGCAGTAGCTGGCCTTGCAACACAGCTCAAGGACATGGCCTCCCAAGCAGATTATCCCTCGCTGGCGCACATGGTTCAGAAATTATCAGCATATGAACAACGCCACCCAGACCTGTACCAAGACAAGTTCAAGCGTGCAGTAGTCATGGTCGATACAGAGGAAGGTGAAGTGTCTGCGGGAGACCAAGAAGTAGCAGTGGCTGAGTGGACTCGGGGAGGAACCCCCGTGTCCTGCAAATGGGTAAAGCCACCAGGGCCGCCCAGGGGATTTGATTTTGACGTGACCAAGACTGAACAAATCTTCGACCTCCTGCTCAAGGAGAAACAGTTGACGATTCCTGAAGGTCTCAAGTTCCCTACGGCGCAAGAGCTAAACGGAAAGCCGTACTGCAAATTCCACAACTCGCTTTCCCATGCCACCAACGACTGCAGGGTGTGGCGTCAGCACATCCAAGCGGCGATAGAGAAGGGGCGTTTAATTTTCAACCAGTACGCCATGAAGGTAGACACCCAGCCCTTCCCCGCCGTTAACATGGTAGAAGTCGTCTACCCCGAGGGCTGCCAGCCAGGTCCCACGTTCAGCATCAACATGGTAGGACCTGGGAACCACTCTGGCAAAGATGGAGATGAGGGCAGCTGCTCTCATAGCAAGGATACAGAGGAGGCCGCTCCACGCGATCGGCTCCATCATGATGGCAAGCGCTACGTCACGGAGGGAGAAGTGAAGAACATAAGATATCAACGACCTCTCTCTGATCACCTCCTCAACAAATATGTGAGTCAGTATGACCAACGCCGACGGTCCAATTATGATGAAGGAGATCGTCTGGCTAGAGAAGCCAGAAGACATCGTCGGCAGGATCGCGATGAGGAGGAGCACGAGCGCCGTGCCACGGACACATCAAGGGAGCAAGATGACAACGCCAGACACTGGGACTGCCCTTTCTTCAGACACTGCTGGGATTCAGGAATGAGCCGATTGCCTACAATCGGCAATTGCCCAGAATGCAACAAGAAGAAGAAGGAGGCAGCCAACGTGTCTGTGTTTGAGCGCTTAGGGCCTCTCCCACCACCAAGCAAACGCGCTGAGTCACCTCGTTGGGCAGATATTGAAGATTCCGAAGACGAGGGGCTAGAAGTAGAAGAAGACAGGTACCACCGTCCAAGGTGGTGCCCTGACGGACTCAGCCGTTCACAGAAACGCAGGGTTCAGCGGTTGCGTAGCCTGGAGGAAGCCGAAAGGTTATACCTGCATACGCTAAGGAAGGCACGGCCTGATCTGGCTGCGAAAGTTCAGCGAGCCCTGGATGAAGAGGGTCGTCCACGGAAAATGGAGTGGCGTCCCAAGCAAAAGAAAGCCGATGATGAAACATCGGCTGGCACAAACATGGTGCTTGTCTTGCCGACAGAGCTTAGTGCTCCACGATTATACGATGCACTCAAGGTGGACGACAGCAGGCGCATCAAGTCAGAAGTTGGGTTGGTCTTATCCAGCCTAACCGAGTAGCAAGATTAAACCAATGAGCGAACCCGGCGAGACTGATCCTTGTGATCGGCCCCAAAAAGCTTATGGAGGGACATTACAAAACCTTCATCGAACAAGCAGTGTGGAGGCCGATTCCAGCAACCGGCCAAAATTATCTTCTGCACATATTCTGTTTATGGTCAGCAACGATCTACTGGGCAGCAGCCACGTCGGCAGATGAAAGCCAGCTTGAATCTTTGCGAAGACGACGTGCAAGTACAGTGCCCTGACTAACCAAGAAAGCCGATATCTGCAGTCATTCGGCAGATTCGGCTCGGGGGGCATATAGTCAGATGAACATATGCAGATAAACATGTGCAGACATGCGTGCAGTGGAACATTGGGGGCTGGTTAAGGAAAAATCGGCCAAATAAAAAAAAAAATTCAGAAGCAAAGCCGATGCGCAGCCATCGACTTTAGTACAGTTGCACAGGACCAAGACCTACTGGCTATGTGCTCAAGGGTTTACATCAACGTCGATGTTCAGTAGAAAGAAAGCTGATCAACGACTTATGCATCCTCGCCGGTATTCTTGCCTTGATGAAAGCTCGGGGGGCAGCTCGCCCTGGAAGTTCTTCAGAGAGCCGATTTTGATGGAATCGGCTGATTCTGCGTTACGATTCGGAGGCTGATGGTGACACATGTGGTTGGCTCACGACTGTCCTCGCCTTGATGAAGACTCGGGGGGCAACGGACTACATGAAGATTTGGTTCTTTAGAAACCAATTGGAGTTGCATCGGTTGATCCTGCGTCGTGATCCTCTCTGGAAGCAGTTCTGGTCGCGAAAGAAGATTTCTGAAGCTATGGAGAGGAATCAGGAAGGGAGGCCGTCGGCTTTTACAGATTTTGGACTGTCCTGTCGCTGCAAAGGGATTGGATTCTCAAAATAGCCGATGAGTGGTCATCGGCTAAGGGATTGCGAAGAAAATATGGTCAGATACCAAATCGTAGCCTGAAATTGAGAAGTTCTCGGCCTACGAGCTAATCGACATGAGAATCCAGCTTCATGGGCGTCCAAAAGAAGAAAAAATTGATACATTGCTATCGGTCTTGATATGACAGGCGGAAGGAATGAAATTGGGGCAATTGAAGGATGAATCAAAAGAACAATTTCATTAATTCAGAGGAGCGGACTTACAAGAAAGAGCCGATGGCTCTCAAAAGAGGGATCTAGTGCCTAGCGCACTGCTACTACTAGTCCTATTCTACTAGTCGTCGCTGTCCTCGTCGTCACCGCCGTCGATGTCGTCGGCGCTGCTCCCGGGGAGCTCCTCGTCGCTGCTACCCCAGCCCATGGCCGGAGCCTCTTCCTCCTCGTCATCATCATCGTCCTCGCTGTCCGCCCAGGAGCGGAAGCGCTTGGTTGGCGGGTACCCGGCGGAAGAGGAAGATTCATCTTCCTCCTCCTCTTCTTCTTCTTCGTCGTCATCTTCATCCTCGCTGTCCGCCCACATGCGGGAGCGCTTCTTCAGCGGGAGCTTGGCGGAGGGGAAGGTCTTGGCCTTCGCTACTTCTCCTTCTTTCTTCTCATCATCGGAGGGGAGGGGGTTCACTTCGGAAGAAGGTTTGTCCTCGTTCTTCTTCGGCGAGAATGGGGGGAAGAGGTTTGAGAAGGAGGAGGAAGAGGAAGACATTGCTGAGGGAGAAGAGGGTTTTTTGGGTGCCGATGGCTGGAACAGAGGAAGGGGATGAAGAAAGCTAATCGATCGGCACAGTTAAATAATGAGGAGCCTGGTGTAAATTTACTCACACATAGCTTTCCAAGGAGATGACGCGTAGCTATCGAATTTTGCAGAGAAGCTGAGAAGACAGGGCATAATGGTAACGGATACTGCAACAGCTCTGCTCTGCCACGACATGACCCGACGGAGGAACGCTTAATGATTTTGGAAAAATTATTTCCAAAACCAGGGGGGCATGTGTTATCACCAGATTTTGGACAAATCCAGAGGTGGGCCGTAAGAAAGATGGGCTTAGAGGACTACACGTGGAAGATCTCTGAAGCGGCCTTGCACGGAGAATTTGGGCTAGTTTGCCCGTGTATCTTTAATTATAGTAGGTTATATCTTAGATCAAGATTTAGAGTTTGTATCGCACACGGTGGGATATTCCCACGTTAGAAAGTCCGCTGGACTATAAATATGTATCTAGGGTTTATGGAATAAACAACAACACAACGTTCACCCCAAAACAAACCAATCTCGGCGCATCGCCAAATCCTTCGTCTCGAGGGTTTCAATCAGGTAAGCGACATGCTGCCTAGATCGCATCTTGCGATCTAGGCAGCACAAGCTCCACGTTGTTCATGCGTTGCCCGTACTGAAGCGTCTTTGATGGCGGGCAACGTAGTTATCATAGATGTGTTAGGGTTAGCATAGTTCTTCGTATAACATGCTTACGTAGTGCAACCCTTGCATATCTAGCCGTCCTCACGCCTATCTCAGGCGTGGGGGCGGCACCCTGCTTGTTCATCGTTTAGTAGATCTGATCCGTTACGATTGCTCCTTGCTCTGCAAGGATTAGTTTAATATCTGCAATAGTTAGGCCTTACAAAGGGGGGGAGGATCCAGTGGCACGTAGGGTGGCATTCGCAAGTCCTAAACAGGATGTTCCGCGGATCAACATCATTGTTGGTTCTTTGGCCTTGTTTAGGATCGGCTTATGAGCACCGTGCGTGGCCGCGAGGCCCAACCTGGAGTAGGATGATCCGATTATGCGGTGAAAACCCTAAATCGTCGTAGATCTCATTATCTATATCTTGATCAAGCAGGATCACCAAGTATTCGTGCACCCCGCACGGATCATGGGTGGATCGGCTCTTTGAGCCGATTCACAGGATAACCTGAGAGCCGATCGAGGCTCGTATTTAATGTTTACGTGTATGCCATGCAGGAACTAAGCGAGGCATCCCCATCACCTTCCTGACCAGGTATAGGTCAGGTGGCACGCCCTTGCACTTCGCATCGCCGCGTGTGACCAGAAGAGCATTGCGGGCCGTCGCTCGGAGGGGTCTCAGCCAGCCGCAGCTCTAGGCTCTTCCCGGCTCTACGGTGTTGACAGGCCACTGCCCGACGGTGGGTTTTGGCGATCAACAGCTGCCCATCTTAATAATTTTGTTGAACTATGTGAAATGCAAAAGTATAAGGATGTAGATGGTGATATTATTAAATTGAAATTGTTTCCTTTCTCATTAAGAGGAAGAGCTAAAGATTGGTTGCTATCTCTGCCTAAGAATAGTATTGATTCATGGACTAAATGCAAGGATGCTTTTATTGGTAGATATTACCCCCCTGCTAAAATTATATCTTTGAGGAGTAGCATAATGAATTTTAAACAATTAGATACTGAGCATGTTGCACAAGCATGGGAAAGAATGAAATCTTTGGTTAAAAATTGCCCAACCCATGGACTGACTACTTGGATGATCATCCAAACCTTCTATGCAGGACTAAATTTTTCTTCGCAGAATTTATTGGATTCAGCTGCTGGAGGTACCTTTATGTCCATCACTCTTGGTGAAGCAACAAAGCTCCTTGATAATATGATGATTAATTACTCTGAATGGCACACGGAAAGAGCTCCACAAGGTAAGAAGGTAAATTCTGTTGAAGAAACCTCTTCCTTGAGTGATAAGATTGATGCTATTATGTCTATGCTTGTGAATGATAGGACTAATATTGATCCTAATAATGTTCCATTAGCTTCATTGGTTGCACAAGAAGAACATGTTGATGTAAACTTCATTAAAAATAATAATTTCAACAACAATGCTTATCGGAACAATTCTAGTAATAACTATAGGCCATATCCTTATAATAATGGCAACGGTTATGCTAATTCTTATGGGAATTCTTACAACAATAATAGGAATTCTCCCCCTGGACTTGAAGCCATGCTTAAAGAATTTATTAGTACACAAACTGCTTTTAACAAATCTGTTGAAGAAAAGCTTGGGAAAATTGATATACTTGCTTCTAAAGTCGATAGTCTTGCTGCTGATGTTGATCTTTTGAAATCGAAAGTAATGCCTAATAGGGATATTGAAAATAAAATTGTTACTACAGCAAATGCCATCCAAGTTAGAATTAATGAGAATATAAGATTGATGGCCGAATTGCGTGCTAGGTGGGATAGAGAAGAAAATGAAAAACTAGCTAAAGAAGATAATATAGCTAAAGTTTGGACTATTACCACCACAAGTAATGTTGATTCTTCACATGTTGCTGCACCTCCTACTATTAATGGTAAAATAATTGGTGTTTGGCAATGTTTCTACTCCTAGTGCAAAGCGTACAAAATTGCCTGAAATTGCTAAAACTGTTGAAATTGCTTGTGATAAAACTGCTGAAATTTTTTCCAACCTTGGGGATGATGATCCCATTGCTGTAGCTCATAATGATTTAGATTTTGATGATTGCCACATCTCTGAAGTTATAAAGTTCTTATAAAAACTTGCTAAAAGTCCTAATGCTAGTGCTATAAATTTGGCTTTCACGCAACATATTACAAATGCTCTCATAAAAGCTAGAGAAGAGAAACTAGAACGCGAAGCCTCTATTCCTAGAAAGCTAGAGGATGGTTGGGAGCCCATCATTAAGATGAAGGTTAAAGATTTTGATTGTAATGCTTTATGTGATCTTGGTGCAAGTATTTCCGTTATGCCTAAGAAAATTTATAATATGCTTGACTTGCCACCGCTGAAAAATTGTTATTTGGATGTTAATCTTGCTGATCATTCTACAAAGAAACCTTTGGGGAAAGTTGATAATGTTCGCATTACCGTTAACAATAACCTTGTCCCCGTTGATTTTGTTGTCTTGGATATTGAATGCAATGCATCTTGTCCCATCATATTGGGAAGACCTTTTCTTCGAACCGTTGGTGCTATCATTGATATGAAGGAAGGTAATATTAAATATCAATTTCCTCTCAAGAGAGGTATGGAACACTTCCCTAGAAAGAGAATGAAGTTACCTTATGATTCTATTATTAGAACAAATTATGATGTTGATGCTTCGTCTCTTGATAACACTTGATACACACTTTCTGCGCCTAGCTGAAAGGCGTTAAAGAAAAGCGCTTATGGGAGACAACCCATGTTTTTACTACAGTACTTTGTTTTTATTTTGTGTCTTGGAAGTTGTTTACTACTGTAGCAACCTCTCCTTATCTTAGTTTAGTGTTTTGTTGTGCCAAGTAAAGTCGTTGATAGTAAAGTTCATACTAGATTTGGATTACTGCGCAGAAACAGATTTCTTTGCTGTCACGAATCTGGGCTGTTTTCTCTGTAGGTAACTCAGAAAATTATGCCAATTTATGTGAGTGATCCTCAGATATGTACGCAACTTTCATTCAATTTGAGAATTTTCATTTGAGCAAGTCTGGTGCCTCAATAAAATTCGTCAATACGAACTGTTCTGTTTTGACAGATTCTGCCTTTTATTTCGCATTGCCTCTTTTGCTATGTTGGATGAATTTCTTTGATCCATTAATGTCCAGTAGCTTTATGCAATGTCCAGAAGTGTTAAGAATGATTGTGTCACCTCTGAACATGTTAATTTTTATTGTCCACTAACCCTCTAATGAGTTGTTCTAAGTTTGGTGTGGAGGAAGTTTTCAAGGATCAAGAGAGGAGTATGATGCAATATGATCAAGGAGAGTGAAAGCTCTAAGCTTGGGGATGCCCCGGTGGTTCACCCCTGCATATTCTAAGAAGACTCAAGCGTCTAAGCTTGGGGATGCCCAAGGCATCCCCTTCTTCATCGACAACATTATCAGGTTCCTCCCCTGAAACTATATTTTTATTCCATCACATCTTATGTGCTTTTCTTGGAGCGTCGGTTTGTTTTTGTTTTTGTTTTGTTTGAATAAAATGGATCCTAGCATTCACTTTGTGGGAGAGAGACACGCTCCGCTGTAGCATATGGACAAGTATGTCCTTAGGCTCTACTCATAGTATTCATGGCGAAGTTTCTTCTTCGTTAAATTGTTATATGGTTGGAATTGGAAAATGATACATGTAGTAAATTGCTAAAATGTCTTGGATAATGTGATACTTGGCAATTGTTGTGCTCATGTTTAAGCTCTTGCATCATATGCTTTGCACCCATTAATGAAGAAATACATAGAGCATGCTAAAATTTGGTTTGCATAATTGGTCTCTCTAAGGTCTAGATAATTTCTAGTATTGAGTTTGAACAACAAGGAAGACGGTGTAGAGTCTTATAATGTTTTCAATATGTCTTTTATGTGAGTTTTGCTGCACCGGTTCATCCTTGTGTTTGTTTCAAATAGCCTTGCTAGCCTAAACCTTGTGTCGAGAGGGAATACTTCTCATGCATCCAAAATACTTGAGCCAACCACTATGCCATTTGTGTCCACCATACCTACCTACTACATGGTATTTCTCCGCCATTCCAAAGTAAATTGCTTGAGTGCTACCTTTAAAATTCCATCATTCGCCTTTGCAATATATAGCTCATGGGACAAATAGCTTAAAAACTATTGTGGTATTGAATATGTACTTATGCACTTTATCTCTTATTAAGTTGCTCGTTGTGCGATAACCATGTTCACTGGGGACGCCATCAACTACTTTTTGTTGAATTTCATGTGAGTTGCTATGCATGTTCGTCTTGTCTGAAGTAAGAGCGATCTACCACCTTATGGTTAGAGCATGCATATTGTTAGAGAAGAACATTGGGCCGCTAACTAAAGCCATGATCCATGGTGGAAGTTTCAGTTTTGGACAATATCCTCAATCTCAAATGAGAAAATTAATTGTTGTTACATGCTTATGCATAAAAGAGGTGTCCATTATCTGTTGTTTATGTTGTCCCGGTATGGATGTCTAAGTTGAGAATAATCAATAGCGAGAAATCCAATGCGAGCTTTCTCCTTAGACCTTTGTACAAAGTGACATAGAGGTACCCCTTTGTGACACTTGGTTAAAACATGTGCATTGCGATGATCCGGTAGTCCAAGCTAATTAGGACAAGGTGCGGGCACTATTAGTATACTATGCATGACGCTTGCAACTTGTAAGATATAATTTACATGATACATATGCTTTATTACTACCGTTGACAAAATTGTTTCATGTTTTCAAAATCAAAGCTCTAGCACAAATATAGCAATCGATGCTTTTCCTCTATGGAGGACCATTCTTTTACTTTTATTGTTGAGTCAGTTCACCTATTTCTCTCCACCTCAAGAAGCAAACACTTGTGTGAACTGTGCATTGATTCCTACATACTTGCATATTGCACTTATTATATTACTCTATGTTGACGATTATCCATGAAATATACATGTTATAAGTTGAAAGCAACCGCTGAAACTTAATCTTCCTTTGTGTTGCTTCAATACCTTTACTTTGATTTATTGCTTTATGAGTTAACTCTTATGCAAGACTTATTGATGCTTGTCTTGAAGTACTATTAATGAAAAGTCTTTGCTATATGATTCACTTGTTTACTCATGTCATATACATTGTTTTGATCGCTGCATTCACTACATATGCTTTACAAATAGTATGATCAAGGTTATGATGGCATGTCACTCCAGAAATTATCTTTGTTATCGTTTTACCTGCTCGGGACGAGCAGAACTAAGCTTGGGGATGCTGATACGTCTCCGACGTATCGATAATTTCTTGTGTTCCATGCCACATTATTGATGATATCTACATGTTTTATGCACACTTTATGTCATATTCGTGCATTTTCTGGAACTAACCTATTAACAAGATGCCGAAGTGCCAGTTGCTGTTTTCTGCTATTTTTGGTTTCAGAAATCCTAGTAAAGAAATATTCTCGGAATTGGACGAAATCAACGCCCAGGGTCCTATTTTGCCACGAAGCTTCCAGAAGACCGAAGAGGAGACGAAGTGGGGCCACGAGGTGGCCAAACCATAGGGCGGCGCGGCCCAGGCCTTGGCCGCGCTGACCTATAGTGTGGGCCCCTCGTGTGGCCCCCTGACCTGCCCTTCCGCCTACTTAAAGCCTCCGTCGCGAAACCCCCAGTACCGAGAGCCACGATACAGAAAACCTTCCAGAGACGCCGCCGCCGCCAATCCCATCTCGGGGGATTCAGGAGATCACCTCCGGCACCCTGCCGGAGAGGGGATTCATCTCCCGGAGGACTCTACGCCGCCATGGTCGCCTCCAGAGTGATGTGTGAGTAGTCTACCCCTGGACTATGGGTCCATAGCAGTAGCTAGATGGTTGTCTTCTCCCCATTGTGCTTCATTGTTGGATCTTGTGAGCTGCCGAACATGATCAAGATCATCTATCTGTAATTCTATATGTTGTGTTTGTTGGGATCCGATGAATAGAGAATACTTGTTATGTTGATTATCAATTTATATCTATGTGTTGTTTATGATCTTGCATGCTCTCCGTTACTAGTAGATGCTCTGGCCAAGTAGATGCTTGTAACTCCAAGAGGGAGTATTTATGCTCGATAGTGGGTTCATGTCTCCGTGAATCTGGGGAAGTGACAGAAATCTCTAAGATTATGGATGTGCTGTTGCCACTAGGGATAAAACATTGGTGCTATGTTCAAGGATGTAGTTACTGATTACATTACGCGCAATACTTAATGCAATTGTCTGTTGTTAGCAACTTAATACTGGAGGGGGTTCGGATGATAACCTGAAGGTGGACTTTTTAGGCATAGATGCATGCTGGATAGCGGCCTATGTACTTTGTCGTAATGCCCAATTAAATCTCACAATACTCATCATAATATGTATGTGCATGGTCATGCCCTCTTTATTTGTCAATTGCCCAACTGTAATTTGTTCACCCAACATGCTGTTTATCTTATGGGAGAGACACCTCTAGTGAACTGTGGACCCCGGTCCAATTCTCTATACTGAAATACAATCTCATCGTAATACTGTTCTACTGTTTTCTGCAAACAATCATCATCCACACTATACATCTAATCCTTTGTTACAGCAAGCCGGTGAGATTGACAACCTCACTGTTTCGTTGGGGCAAAGTACTTTGGTTGTGTTGTGCAGGTTCCACGTTGGCGCCGGAATCTCTGGTGTTGCGCCGCACTACATCCCGCCGCCATCAACCTTCAACGTGCTTCTTGACTCCTACTGGTTCGATTAAACCTTGGTTTCTTACTGAGGGAAACTTGCCGCTGTGCGCATCACACCTTCCTCTTGGGGTTCCCAACGGACGTGTCAACTACACGCATCAACTACTCACGAGACATCATATGGAACATGATCAGAGGTGATATGATGATGAATAACAATCTGAACATAAACCTTGGTCCAACGGTTTCACTCAATAGCATCAATAACAACACCGGGAGAGTTTCCCCTATCAAACAATCAAGATCAAACCCAAATTGTTACAGCGGTGACGATGTGCAGCGGTGGATACGGCGGTGATGATGATGGAGATGATGATGATGGTGATGGAGATGATGTCCAGCTCGATGACGGTGATGATGGCGTCGATTTCCCCCTCCGGGAGGGAATTTCCCCGACAGATCTCAGCCTGCCGGAGAGCTCTTTTCTGTCTGGTGTTCTCCGCCCCCCAGAAACGGCTGTGACTCTTCGCGACTTATCCCCCGGAGCTTAGGTTTTCGGGACGAAGAAATACGCGAAGGGGAGGAGGCCAGAGGGGGCTGTTGCCCCCCTCCCCACATGGCGGCGCGGCCAGGGCAGGGCCCGCACCGGCCTGTGAGGGGGGCCCATGGTGGCCCTCCTCGGCTCCTCCTTCTGGCTCTCGTCATCTTCTGGAAAATAGGATTTTTCATATAACTTTCGTCAATTGTTGATCTTCCGAAATATTGCATTCTGACGGCGCTTTTTCCAGCAGAATCCTGACTCCGGTGCGCGATCCTCCAATAATCGTAAATCATGCAAAATAGATGAAATAACATAAGTATCATCTCCAAATATGAAATATATCAATGAATAACAGCAAATTATGATATAAAATAGTGATGCAAATTGGACGTATCAATACCCGACAATTCTTTGCCTCGGGTATTCTGGATCTCGTGGATGCGCTTCATCAGTGCATCAATCGCCGCCTTTTCTTCGGCAGTAGCTTCAGCATCCCACGACTGGCGTCGAAGAATCTTTTCGCTACCATCAAAAGGCGCGATGTTGTAATCCTGCAAGTTGATGTGCTCCTCACGGATGTACAACCATCTTTTGCGCCTTCCTTGGACAGAATCAGGGAATTTGACATCGAAGTATTCGACATCAGCGCGGACGCAGATAACAACACTGCTCACATTGTAGGCGATGTTGTGGGAGCTATTGCGGCGGACAAGGAAGATGCGTTTCCACAGGCCCCAATTCGAAGGGGTCCTGATACGTCTCAAACGTATCTATAATTTCTTATGTTCCATGCTAGTTTTATGACAATACTCACATGTTTTACATACACTTTATATCATTTTTATGCATTTTCCGGCACTAACCTATTAACAAGATGCCGAAGTGCCAGTTCCTGTTTTCTGCTGTTTTTTGTTTCAGAAATCCTACACAGGAAATATTCTCGAAATTGGACGAAACAAAAGCCCACGGTCTTATTTTCCACGGAGTCTTCCAGAACACCGAAGAGGAGACGAAGAGGGGTGATGTCTACGTTCCCCCTCCTTTCCTGTAGACAGTGTTGGGCCTCCAAGAGCAGAGGTTTGTAAAACAGCAGCAAGTTTTCCCTTAAGTGGATCACCCAAGGTTTATCGAACTCAGGGAGAAAGAGGTCAAAGATATCCCTCTCATGCAACCCTGCAACCACAAAGCAAGAAGTCTCTTGTGTCCCCAACACACCTAATAGGTGCACTAGTTCGGCGAAGAGATAGTGAAATACAGGTGGTGTAAATAAGTATGAGCAGTAGCAGCGGTGCCAGAAAATAGCTTGCTGGCGTGTAGTTGATGGTGGTAGTATTGCAGCAGTAGTAACGCAGTAAAACAGTAAACAAGCAGTAGTAACGCAGCAGTATTTAGGAACAAGGCCTAGGGATTAGACTTTCACTAGTGGACACTCTCAACATTGATCACATAACAGAATAGATAAATGCATACTCTACACTTTTGTTGGATGATGAACACATTGCGTAGGATTACACGAACCCTCAATGCCGGAGTTAACAAGCTCCACAATAATGCTCATGTTTAAATAACCTTATAGTGTAAGATAGATCAAAGGACTAAACCAAGTACTAACATAGCATGCACACTGTCACCTTCATGCATATGTAGGAGGAATAGATCACATCAATATTATCATAGCAATAGTTAACTTTGCAATCTACAAGAGATCATGATCATAGCATAAACCAAGTACTAACACGGTGCACACACTGTCACCTTTACACACGTGCAGGAGGAATAGAACTACTTTAATAACTTTGCTAGAGTAGCACATAGATAAATTGTGATACAAAACTCATATGAATCTCAATCATGTAAAGCAGCTCATGAGATTATTGTATTGAGGTACATGGGAGAGAGATGAACCACATAGCTACCGGTACAGCCCCGAGCCTCGATGGAGAACTACTCCCTCCTCATGGGAGCAGCAGCGGTGATGAAGATGGCGGTGGAGATGGCAGCGGTGTCGATGGAGAAGCCTTCCGGGGGCACTTCCCCGCTCCGGCAGCGTGCCGGAATAGAGACTCCTGTCCCCCAGATCTTGGCCTCGCGATGGCGGCGGCTCTGGAAGGTTTCTGTGGGTTTCGTCAATCGCATCAGGGTTTTCGATCCAGGGGCTTTATATAGGCGAAGAGGCGGCGCAGTAGGGTTTCTGGGGGGCCCACACCATAGGGCGGCGCGGCCCCCCCTCTGGCCGCGCCAGGGTATGGTGTGGGGCCCCCAGGGCTCCCCTCTGGCGGCTCTCGGGTGTTCTGGATGGTTCCGGGAAAAATAGGAACCTGGGCGTTGATTTCGTCCGATTCCGAGAATATTTCGTTACTAGGATTTCTGAAACCAAAAACAGCAGAAAACAGGAACTGGCACTTCGGCATCTTGTTAATAGGTTAGTTCCAGAAAATGCACGAATATGACATAAAGTGTGCATAAAACATGTAGATAACATCAATAATGTGGCATGGAACATAAGAAATTATCGATACGTCGGAGACGTATCAGCATCCCCAAGCTTAGTTCTGCTCGTCCCGAGCAGGTAAAACGATAACAAAGATAATTTCTGGAGTGACATGCCATCATAATCTTGATCATACTATTTGTAAAGCATATGTAGTGAATGCAGCGATCAAAACAATGTATATGACATGAGTAAACAACTGAATCATAAAGCAAAGACTTTTCATGAATAGTACTTAAAGACAAGCATCAATAAGTCTTGCATAAGAGTTAACTCATAAAGCAATAATTCAAAGTAAAGGCATTGAAGCAACACAAAAGAAGATTAAGTTTCAGCGGTTGCTTTCAACTTGTAACATGTATATCTCATTGATATTGTCAACATAGAGTAATATAATAAGTGCAATAAGCAAGTATGTAGGAATCAATGCACAGTTCACACAAGTGTTTGCTTCTTGAGGTGGAGAGAAATAGGTGAACTGACTCAACATTGAAAGTAAAAGAATGGTCCTTCATAGAGGAAAAGCATCGATTGCTATATTTGTGCTAGAGCTTTGATTTTGAAAGCATGAAACAATTTTGTCAACGGTAGTAATAAAGCATATGTATCATGTAAATTATATCTTACAAGTTGCAAGCCTCATGCATAGTATACTAATAGTGTCCGCACCTTGTCCTAATTAGCTTGGACTACCGGATCATCACAATGCACATGTTTTAACCAAGTGTCACAATGGGGTACCTCTATGCCGCCTGTACAAAGGTCTAAGGAGAAAGCTCGCATTGGATTTCTCGCTATTGATTATTCTTCAACTTAGACATCCATACCGGGACAACATAGACAACAGATAATGGACTCCTCTTTTATGCATAAGCATGTAACAACAATTAATAATTTTCTCATTTGAGATTTGAGGATTATTGTCCAAAACTGAAACTTCCACCATGGAGCATGGCTTTAGTTAGCGGCCCAATGTTCTTCTCTAACATATGCATGCTTAACCATATGGTGGTAGATCTCTCTTACTTCAGACAAGACGGACATGCATAGCAACTCACATGAAATTCAACAATGAATAGTTGATGGCGTCCCCAGTGAACATGGTTATCGCACAACAAGCAACTTAATAAGAGATAAAGTGCATAATTACATATTCAATACCACAATAGTTTTTAAGCTATTTGTCCCATGAGCTATATATTGCAAAGGTGAATGATGGAATTTTAAAGGTAGCACTCAAGCAATTTACTTTGGAATGGCGGAAAATACCATGTAGTATAGGTAGGTATGGTGGACACAAATGGCATAGTGGTTGGCTCAAGTATTTTGGATGCATGAGAAGTATTCCCTCTCGATACAAGGATTAGGCTAGCAAGGCTTATTTGAAACAAACACAAGGATGAACCGGTGCAGCAAAACTCACATAAAAGACATATTGAAAACATTATAAGACTCTACACCGTCTTCCTTGTTGTTCAAATTCAATACTAGAAATTATCTAGACCTTAGAGAAACCAAATATGCAAACCAAATTTTAGCATGCTCTATGTATTTCTTCATTAATGGGTGCAAAGCATATGATGCAAGAGCTTAAACATGAGCACAACAATTGCCAAGTATCACATTACCCAAGACATTTATAGCAATTACTACATGTATCATTTTCCAATTCCAACCATATAACAATTTAACGAAGGAGAAACTTCGCCATGAATACTATGAGTAGAAACCAAGGACATACTTGTCCATATGCTACAGCGGAGCGTGTCTCTCTCCCATAAAGTGAATGCTAGGATCCATTTTATTCAAACAAAACAAAAAACAAAAACAAACCGACGCTCCAAGAAAAAGCACATAAGATGTGATGGAATAAAAATATAGTTTCAGGGGAGGAACCTGATAATGTTGTCGATGAAGAAGGGGATGCCTTGGGCATCCCCAAGCTTAAACGCTTGAGTCTTCTTGATATATGCAGGGGTGAACCACCGGGGCATCCCCAAGCTTAGAGCTTTCACTCTCCTTGATCATGTTGCATCATACTCCTCTCTTGATCCTTGAAAACTTCCTCCACACCAAACTCGAAACAACTCATTAGAGGGTTAGTGCACAATATAAATTGACATATTCAGAGGTGATACAATCATTCTTAACACTTCTGGACATTGCATAATGCTACTGGACATTAGTGGATCAAAGAAATTCATCCAACATAGCAAAAGAGGCAATGCGAAATAAAAGGCAGAATCTGTCAAAACAGAACAGTTCGTATTGACGAATTTTAAAATGGCACCAGACTTGCTCAAATGAAAATGCTCAAATTGAATGAAAGTTGCGTACATATCTGAGGATCATGCACGTAAATTGGCTTAATTTTCTGAGCTACCTACAGGGAGGTGGACCCAGATTCGTGACAGCAAAGAAATCTGGAACTGCGCAGTAATCCAAATCTAGTACTTACTTTACTATCAAAGACTTTACTTGGCACAACAAAACACAAAACTAAGATAAGGAGAGATTGCTACAGTAGTAAACAACTTCCAAGACACATATATAAAACAAAGTACTGTAGCAAAATAACACATGGGTTATCTCCCAAGAAGTTCTTTCTTTATAGCCATTAAGATGGGCTCAGCAGTTTTAATGATGCACTCGCAAGAAATAGTATTTGAAGCAAAAGAGAGCATCAAGAGGCAAATACAAAACACATTTAAGTCTAACATGCTTCCTATGAAGAGGAATCTTGTACACAAATAAATTCATGAAGAGCAAAGTGACAAGATTAGGAAGATAAAACAAGTATAGGTTCAAAAATTTAAGCACATAGAGAGGCATTTTAGTAACATGAAAATTTCTACAACCATATTTTCCTCTCTCATAATAACTTTCAGTAGCAACATGAGCAAACTCAACAATATAACCATCACATAAAGCATTCTTATCATGAGTCTCATGCATAAAATTATTACTCTCCACATAGGCATAATCAATTTTATTAGTTGTAGTGGGAGCAAATTCAACAAAGTAGCTATCATTATTATTCTCATCATCAAATATAGGAGGCATATTGTAATCATAATCAAATTTATCCTCCATAACAGGTGGTAACAAAAGACTACTATCATTATAATCATCATAAATAGGAGGCAAAGTATCATCAAAGTAAATTTTCTCCTCAATGCTTGGGGGACTAAAAAGATCATGAAAACCAGCTTCCCCAAGCTTAGAATTTTCCATATCACTAGCAACAATGGTGTTCAAAGCGTTCATACTAATATGTTCCATAGGTTTTTTAATTTTCGCATCAAACCATCCATGTCTTAAATCAGGAAATAGAATAAGAAGCTCATTGTTGTCCATTATGCCAAACTAGTGTAAACAAGAAACAAAAAGATGCAATTGCAGGATCTAAAGGAAATAGCTTCGAGTACTTACAACGACGGGAAAATAGCTTAGTAGCCGAGATCCGGAGTGTGAGTACCTTTTACCTTTCCTCCTGCAAGAACGGCGCTTTAAAAGTGCTTGATGTCTATGTTCCCCCTCCTTTCCTGTAGACAGTGTTGGGCCTCCAAGAGCAGAGGTTTGTAAAACAGCAGCAAGTTTTCCCTTAAGTGGATCACCCAAGGTTTATCGAACTCAGGGAGGAAGAGGTCAAAGATATCCCTCTCATGCAACCCTGCAACCACAAAGCAAGAAGTCTCTTGTGTCCCCAACACACCTAATAGGTGCACTAGTTCGGCGAAGAGATAGTGAAATACAGGTGGTGTAAATAAGTATGAGCAGTAGCAGCGGTGCCAGAAAATAGCTTGCTGGCGTGTAGTTGATGGTGGTAGTATTGCAGCAGTAGTAACGCAAAGAAAACAAGAAACAAGCAAAGTAGTAACGCAGCAGTATTTAGGAACAAGGCCTAGGGATTAGACTTTCACTAGTGGACACTCTCAACATTGATCACATAACAGAATAGATAAATGCATACTCTACACTTTTGTTGGATGATGAACACATTGCGTAGGATTACACGAACCCTCAATGCCGGAGTTAACAAGCTCCACAATAATGCTCATGTTTAAATAACCTTATAGTGTAAGATAGATCAAAGGACTAAACCAAGTACTAACATAGCATGCACACTGTCACCTTCATGCATATGTAGGAGGAATAGATCACATCAATATTATCATAGCAATAGTTAACTTCGCAATCTACAAGAGATCATGATCATAGCATAAACCAAGTACTAACACGGTGCACACACTGTCACCTTTACACACGTGCAGGAGGAATAGAACTACTTTAATAACTTTGCTAGAGTAGCACATAGATAAATTGTGATACAAAACTCATATGAATCTCAATCATGTAAAGCAGCTCATGAGATTATTGTATTGAGGTACATGGGAGAGAGATGAACCACATAGCTACCGGTACAGCCCCGAGCCTCGATGGAGAACTACTCCCTCCTCATGGGAGCAGCAGCGGTGATGAAGATGGCGGTGGAGATGGCAGCGGTGTCGATGGAGAAGCCTTCCGGGGGCACTTCCCCGCTCCGGCAGCGTGCCGGAACAGAGACTCCTGTCCCCCAGATCTTGGCCTCGCGATGGCGGCGGCTCTGGAAGGTTTTTGTGGGTTTCGTCAATCGCATCAGGGTTTTCGATCCAGGGGCTTTATATAGGCGAAGAGGCGGCGCAGGAGGGTTTCTGGGGGGCCCACACCATAGGGCGGCGCGGCCCCCTTCCGGCCGCGCCAGTATGGTGTGGGGCCCCAGTGGCTCCCCTCCGGCGGCTCACGGGTGTTCTGGATGGTTCCGGGAAAAATAGGAACCTGGGCGTTGATTTCGTCCGATTCCGAGAATATTTCGTTACTAGGATTTCTGAAACCAAAAACAGCAGAAAACAGGAACTGGCACTTCGGCATCTTGTTAATAGGTTAGTTCCAGAAAATGCACGAATATGACATAAAGTGTGCATAAAACATGTAGATAACATCAATAATGTGGCATGGAACATAAGAAATTATCGATACGTCGGAGACGTATCAAGGGGCCACGAGGCGGCCACACCATAGGGGGGCGTGCCCCCACCCCTGGCCGTGCCGCCATATGGGATGGGCCCCTCGGGCGTCCCTCGACTCTGCCCCTTCGCCTATATAATCCTTCCGTCGCGAAAACCCTAGTACCGAGAGCCACGATACGAGAAAAGTTACTGAGACATCGCCGCCGTCAACCCCATCTCGGGGGGTTCTGAAGATCGCCTCCAGCACCCTGCCGGAGAGGGGAATCATCACCGGAGGGCTCTACATCACCATGCCCGCCTCCGGACTGATGCGTGAGTAGTTCATCCTTGGACTATGGGTCCATAGCAGTAGCTAGATGGTTGTCTTCTCCTCTTGTGCTGTCATGTTTAGATCTTGTGAGCTGCCTATCATGATCAAGATCATCTTATTGTAAAGCTACATGTTGTGTTTGTTGGGATCTGATGAATATGGAATACTATGTCAAGTTGATTATAGATCTATCTTATATGTGTTGTTTGTGATCTTGCATGCTCTCCGTTGCTAGTAGAGGCTCTGGCCAAGTTGATACTTGTAACTCCAAGAGGGGGTATTTATGCTAGATAGTGGGTTCATGCCTCCATTGAATCTGGGACAGTGACAGAAAGTTCTAAGGTTGTGGATGTGCTGTTGCCATTAGGGATAAAACATCAATGCTTTGTCTAAGATATTTGTATTGTTTACATTACGCACAGTACTTAATGCAATTGTCTGTTGTTTGCAACTTAATACTGGAAGGGGTGCGGATGCTAACCCGAAGGTGGACTTTTTAGGCATAGATGCATGCTGGATAGCGGTCTATGTTCTTTGTCGTATTGCCTTAAGTAAATCTCATAGTAGTCATCATGATATGTATGTGCATTGTTATGCCCTCTGTATTTGTCAATTGCCCAACTGTAATTTGTTCACCCAACATGTTATTTATCTTATTGGAGAGACACCACTAGTGAACTGTGGACCCCGGTCCATTCTTTTACATCTGAAATACAACCTACTGCAATCATTGTTCTCAGTTGTTCTTTGCAAGCAAACATCATTCTCCACACCATACGTTTAATCCTTTGTTTACAGCAAGCCGGTGAGATTGACAACCTCACTATTAAGTTGGGGCAAAGTATCTTGATTGTGTTGTGCAGGTTCCACGTTGGCGCCGGAATCCCTGGTGTTGCGCCGCACTACACTCCTTCACCAACAACCTTCACGTGGCCTGATGTCTACTCACGCTTCTTTTCCTGTAGACAGTGTTGGGCCTCCAAGAGCAGAGGTTTGTAGAACAGCAGCAAGTTTTCCCTTAAGTGAATCACCCAAGGTTTATTGAACTCAGGGAGGAAGAGGTCAAAGATATCCCTCTCAAGCAACCCTGCGATCATAATGCAAGAAGTCTCTTGTGTCCCCAACACACCCAATACACTTGTCAGATGTATAGGTGCACTAGTTCGGCGAAGAGGTAGTGAGATGCAAGTAATATGGATGAGTATGAGTGGTAATAGCAATCTGAATAAAATATGGCAGCGAGTAAACATGCAACAAAACAGTAAACAAACGGAGATTCGATGTGTGGAAACAAGGCCTAGGGATCCTGCTTTCACTAGTGGACACTCTCAACATTGATCACATAATAAAACTACTCTACACTCTCTTGTTGGATGATGAACACCACTAATTGTGTAGGGCTACAAGAGCACCTCAATGCCGGAGTTAACAAGCTCCACAACACACTACAAGAAAAGTTCTGATAGGCAACGTCTCAAAATCGTCCGCTAAGGGGTGTTTTTCGTCGCCTATGGGCCTAACCCGACGATATGGGTTCTGTTGTCGAAACTGCGTCAGGCAAAGTCCTACCACGTATTTTTCGGTCCGTCGCGCTTGGGTGCCCTTCCGCCACGGAAAATCGGACCGTTGCAGAAGTGTTTCCGGGAGCCCGTTGACTGCTGACGTCATACAAACTGCCATGTGGCAGACGCCGTTAATCGGGCAAGCTAACGGCGTTAATCACAACCCCGTGGTAGATTGTAGGCCCACACGAGGCCTGCCATGTCTTAAGCGGGCCGACCCATTAAGTTTGCGGGCCGGGCCAGCTGACTTAGTTTGACCGGTCAACTATATAGCTGGGCTGGTCCATTAGTTACGTGGGCCAGGCCTAACCTCTAAGGTTGACTGGTCAAAACATTAATGGGCCGGCCCACTAAGCATGTGGGCCGGGCCGAATGCACTCGTTTGACCGGTCAACAGGCAAAAAGGCCGGCCCACAAGACATGTGGGACCCACTTTCATGTTATCGGGCCGGCCCATTTACAAAGTGGGGTTCACCTTAAAGCAAGTGGGCCGACCCAAGAAGTTATTGGGCCGGCCCAATTAGCAGGTGGGTCCCACTTTCCTGCTAATCGGGCCGGCCCATTTAGTGCGTGGGGTCCACATTAGATCAAATGGGCCGGCCCACCAAGCCAGTGGGCCGGGCCAAAAGCACAGGTGGATCCCACTTTCCTGTTAATAGGCCAGCCCATTTAGTATGTGGGGTCCACCATATAGCAAGTGGGCCGGCCCAACAATATAGTGGGCCGGGCCAAAACACAAGTGGGTCCCACTTCCCAGATAAAGGGCCGGCCCATTTAGTATGTGGGGTCCACCATATAGCAAGTGGGCCGGCCCAACAAGATAGTGGGCCGGGCCAAAAGCACAGGTGGGTCCCACTTTCCTGTTAAAGGGCCGGCCCATTTAATATGTGGGGTCCACCATATAGCAAGTGGGCCGGCCCAACACGCTAGTGGGCCGGGCCAAAAACGCAGGTGGTCCCACTTTCCTCTTAAAGGGCCGGCCCATTTAGTATGTGGGGTCCATCATGTAGCAAGTGGGCCGGCCCAACAAGACAGTGGGCCGGGCCAAAAGCACAGGTGGGTCCCACTTTCCTGTTAACGGGCCGGCCCAGTAAGTAAGTGAGCCGACCCAAAATGAAAGTGGGTCCCACACTACTGTTAATGGGCCGGCCCAATCTGTTATAGGGCCCTGGTTGTTTGACTAGTCAACTTGCATTAAATTTCATGAGCCTAAAATCTGATATCAATGATACACACAATTACATACACAAATAAAATAACTAGGAAAATTACACGGCAATTAATGTGCCCAAATAAAAAAATTACATAGAATCATTGAGGACTTCTATTAGCATCATCAATAACATGTTGACATTTGGCAATCGCCTTGATTGAATCTTGTGTACTCTTGGTCAACATATCAGCTACAGACCTTAAAGCAGCAATACCATGTCTTTTATAAAGTACAGCCTTGAGATGTTCACTGTTTGATGAAAAGAATGGTCTAGGTTGACGGCTATGAGAGGATGCATCAGATAAAAGATCAGAACTTTTTGTGGGCCTCTCTTCTAATGAAGATTGCTTCATCAGAACTGCATTCTGATAATAATGCAAAAATATTAAACGATGAACTATGCAAACATGTATTAAGCATTGTCGATATGAGATAGTCACAAGTACTAAGCGCAGACTTACATTATATCGTTGCATAGGCTCACGCCGGAACCTTTTTTGCGCTCTATCTTCTACTAAGGACTTCTTCATTACAATCGCATTCTAGTAATATTGCAAACATAGTTACAACAGTGAACTATTCAAACATTTATTATGCAATGTAGATATAAGATAATAACAAGTTGCATAAATAAGACAATGTATGGAACTTGTACTAAGCAGACTTACATCATAATGTTGCACAGGGTCGCTTTGGCGACTATCTTCTAATGATGACTGCTTCACTAAAACTGCATTCTGGTAATATTGCAAAAATAGTTACAACAATTAACTATTCAAATATGTATTACGCAATGTAGAGATCAGATAACAGCATGTAGCAGAACATACTGGCTCGCTGCAGGTCCTTCTCTTGCGTGCACTAGTCGTGGTCAACATGCCTGTCATTTTAGGTTCAGCCATCAAGTGAAATGCTAATCCTCCTGCTCCATTGTCCTTAATCTGTGTTTAGATATCACATTTAAGACCAAGTCAGCTGGTTTCAAATAACAAAAAACTTGAGCTGCCAAATGAATAAGCCAATATTTAACAGATATCAGATTAAAACCAACTAGATGTTGCTTTGCATGAGATACGAATTTCAAACATTCAGATTTAGAGTAGGGTAATGCCAAGGTTTTCCACATAAAGTAAACTGGCATTAAGAATGACCAAATGTCAGGTTCAAATCACCTTCGCAGTTGCTCCAAGACAAGCATATCAAATAGGCGTAAACATAGTAAAGCATGGATGGCATTGCTATGGCAGTGGTTCCAAGTGTTTATCTCTTGAATAAGGAAAAATTCATATAGGTTATAGATAAAAACGGAAGTAAACTCCCAAAGTAAACAAACAAGAACTCAGATTCCAACCTTCCCTAGCGTCCCCGCTGTTAATGTTGGATATTCTAATAAGTGGTTCGCATGATCAATCCCTAGGAAAAATAACATTGACAAGTTAGTCTACGATAATACAAAGACCAGACATGCACGCATCAATAACTATACAAGCTGTGCAACAGGAGCATTCATGGAAAAAAATAGCTATAAGCTAAAGACGAGGTATAAGAGCAAGCAGATTGGAAATGCACATAGCATGATTATAAAAGCAGTAAAAGAATAGCAGACACGAGAAAACAGCTAGCGGCTAGCGGTGAGCTAATGACGTGGTATAAGAACAACCAGATTGGAAATGCCCATAGCATGACTATAAAAGGAATAGCATGCAGTACAAAAACAGTTGGCAGCAAATGAATGGGTCCCCTATAAATATGTGGATGCACACAAAGTGTCGAGAGAATGAACAGGATGGTAGCGACCGGATAATGCTTTGGTACTGTACAATATTTAAACGAACTTCATGCGAAGTAACACATCAAGAAATTTAATGGCATATGAGATCTGCAAATAACTACACAAAACATGGCTAAAGAAACACCGCGATCTAACGGGCCAGCGTACTAACCAAGCTGCGGCGGGGTGGACGGGGGCGGCAACTTGCATTCCAGCGGCGGCGAACGCGGGAGACGATGAGTCGACCCTGTTTCAATAGAAACAGGCGTTAGTGAAGCAGATCTGGTTGGCTGGCAAGGGATTCGGTGAAGTTGATACAGCCGCTGCGCCGAGGTAGTCGGTGGAATAGATCGGCTTCTGTGGAGGGGGGGCGCGGTGAAGTAGACACGGTTCCGTTGGAGAGGATCCGGTGCGTCGACTGGAAAGGCGTTGATTGCTACGCTGTGGATGAGGTCGGCGGTGAAGCAGATCCGTCGGTGGCAAGGTCGGCGGTGAAGCAGATCCATCGGTGGCGAGGTCGGCGGTGAAGCAGATCCATCGGTGGCGAGGGCGGCGGGGGAGCGGATCAGGTGGGTGGACAGCCAACACGATCAAGGCTAGGCTGTGGAGGAGTATGCCGGCGGCGAAGCAGATCTAGTACTGTAGAGAGTCAGAGCTTTGGCGTGTGAGAGTATTTTTGAGCTAATGGGGCGAATGGTTGGTGGGTGGGTGTGGGCCTGTGGGGAGGGTTCGGGATCTAGGCAAGATATTTCATTGTTACCGAATGAGCCCTCCATGGTCGGTGGGTTGTAGCTTCCGGACCAGGGTTAAAAGGGTAAAACTGGTCACGGGATTTTCGAATGGATGCGGCGGGATGATTTGGCGCGTGGCCAAAATTTTCAGTTTCAAGCTACGAGCAGAACGACAAAAATAATGTTCTTCCCCAGGGAGCTCTCATTTCTTCCTCTTCTCTTTCTCTCTCGAGTCTCTCCCACTCCCCTGGCTCCTCTCCCCCTTCTCTCCGGCAGCCTCGCCGGCCGGAGACGAGGCCGACTTCTCTTTGTATATCGTACACCCTCCGAACTAAATTAATTGATTCAACTTTCCTTAGACGTGTATGTATCTCCAGTAAAAACATGTGTGGATACATCCATATTTAGATAAGCAAAGTTGAGTCAGTTAATTTGGATCCGAGGGAGTTCATGTTGTTGTAAGCTTAGATCCAGTGTTTCCCATGAGCAGAATGGCGCAATGGAGTCGGGGATCTCGTCATCGGCTTCAGATCTGGCCTACGGTGAATCTGGCGGATCTTGCCGGCCAAACCCCGATCTGGTGCCATCAAGGTGATGGCGCTAACGGTGAGGCTTGCTTTGGTCAGTGCTTCAGATCTGGTCAATGGGGAAGTCAAGCTGCTAACATTCACAAGCTCGGGGCATACGACGGCGTCATACGTCTTGCCCGTGAACATCTTGGCCTTTCAGCGGCCCTTCTCAGAGCCAATGTGCCGTTGCTGAGGCCCTTCTTCTCCTTCGTCCTGGCGACTACCGGTGACACCGTCCCAAGTGGTGCGTCCCCAGCGATGGAGTTGCTGGAAAGGATGCGGAGCAGAGATCTGATGTGCGGTCCAGAAGGACTCGATTGATTTTCTGCTATATGTTTTGGGGTCCTTTTTGTAAAGTTGCAGGTCCTATTAGTTATTGTCTAGTTCTCTTGGACCTCTATGTAATTTTTTGGACTAGTTTCCATTTGCACCGATAAACTTGAATTTTGACAAGTTCACGGGAAAAAAATTCCTTTGCACATATGGCCTATCATGTATGAACATTCTTGAGTTTTAAACTATATGTAATGGCCAGCACTTGCGCAAGGGGCTCGTCTAGTGCGCACTAGTTTCCATTAGCACCGATAAATTTGAATCTTGACAAGTTCTTGGAAGAAAAAATTGATTCACATATAGCCTATCATGTATGAACATTATTTGGATTCAAACTATACATAGATGGCCAACACGTGTAAGAGGGGATCCTCTAATGTGCACTAGTTTCCATTAGCACTGATAAATTTGAATCTTTACAAGTTCTCAAAAAAAAATTGCTTCACACCATATGCCCTATCATGTATGAACATTATTGGGATTCATATTATATATAGATGGCCAACACTTGTGCAAGGGGTCCTCTAATTCTTGGGGATTTCAATCTATCTATCTCTCTCGATCTATCGTTGGTGGCCAGAACAACACACATATGCATGCACTTTATGCGCAAAGGCGCGGGTGCCTCTAATAATTCATGTGTGTGCGTATATTTGAACATATTCTTGGGGATTTCAATCTCTATCTCTCGATCTATATATCGTTGGTGGACAAAAAACACACTTATATATACGCATGCACTTTATGCGCAAAGGCGCGGGTGCCTCTAATAATGTGTGTGTGCACTCGATCGATGATCCCTAAACCTTAAACCCTAAAACCCTAATCCCTAATTATACCCTAAACATACACCCTAAACACCCTAAACACTAAACCCTAGACCCTAAAACCTGAACCCTAATTAAACACTACATATATATAGGCCAACGACACTTAATTGCACATCAAGCAGGCGACCAAATAATTAGCGCTGATAAATTAATTAACTTGAATCTTGACAAGTTCTCTCGAATGAAAACACATTTGATTAAGTTGCCTCATAATATATATACAATTAGTGTGCATGCGCGCATGCCATACCATGGACATATCATTCGTGCATATATATATCTCAATATATATCTGAACATACTCTTGGGGATATATATATATATTTCAATCTCTCTCTCTCGATCTATATATATCGTTGGTGGCCAAGAAACAAACTTATTATATATATACGCATGCACTTTATGCGCAAAGGCGCGGGTGCCTCTAATAATGTGTCTGTGCACTAGCTCGATCGATGATCCCTAAACCTTAAACCCTAAAACCCTAATCCGTGATCCCTAATTATACCTTAAACATACACCCTAAACACCCTAAACACTAAACCCTAAACCCTAGACCCTAAACCCTAAACCCCAAACCCCAAACCCCAAACCCTAAACCCTAAACCGTAATTAATTAACCTTAACCCTAACCCTACCCCTAAAACCCTAGCTAGCTAATCCTAAATCCTAAACCCTAATTAAACCCTACATATATATAGGCCAACGACACTAAATTGCGCATCAAGCAGGCGACCAACTAATTAGCGCTGCTAAATTAATTAACTTGAATCTTGACAAGTTCTCTCGAATGAAAACACATTTGATTAAGTTGCCTCATAATATATATACAATTAGTGTGCATGCGCGCATGGCATACCTTGCACATATCATTTGTGCATATATTTCAATATATATCTGAACATATTCTTGGGGATAAATATATATATATTTCAATCTTTCTCTCTCGATCTATATATATATATCGTTGGTGGCCAAAAAACACACTTATATATACGCATGCACTTTATGCGCAAAGGCGCGGGTGCCTCTAATAATGTGTGTGTGCACTCGATCGATGATCCCTAAACCTTAAACCCTAAAACCCTAATCCCTAATTATACCCTAAACATACACCCTAAACACCCTAAACACTAAACCCTAGACCCTAAAACCTAATCCCTAATTAAACACTACATATATATAGGCCAACGACACTTAATTGCGCATCAAGCAGGCGACCAAATAATTAGCGCTGATAAATTAATTAACTTGAATCTTGACAAGTTCTCTCGAATGAAAACACATTTGATTAAGTTGCCTCATAATATATATACAATTAGTGTGCATGCGCGCATGGCATACCATGGACATATCATTCGTGCATATATTTATCTCAATATATATCTGAACATATTCTTGGGGATATATATATATATTTCAATCTCTCTCTCTCGATCTATATATATCGTTGGTGGCCAAGAAACAAACTTATTATATATATACGCATGCACTTTATGCGCAAAGGCGCGGGTGCCTCTAATAATGTGTCTGTGCACTAGCTCGATCGATGATCCCTAAACCTTAAACCCTAAAACCCGAATCCATGATCCCTAATTATACCTTAAACGTACACCCTAAACACCCTAAACACTAAACCCTAAACCCTAGACCCTAAACCCTAAACCCCAAACCCCAAACCCTAAACCCTAAACCCTAAACCCTAAACCCTAATTAATTAACCTTAACCCTAACCCTACCCCTAAAACCCTAGCTAGCTAATCCTAAATCCTAAACCCTAATTAAACCCTACATATATATAGGCCAACGACACTAAATTGCGCATCAAGCAGGCGACCAACTAATTAGCGCTGCTAAATTAATTAACTTGAATCTTGACAAGTTCTCTCGAATGAAAACACATTTGATTAAGTTGCCTCATAATATATATACAATTAGTGTGCATGCGCGCATGGCATACCTTCCACATATCATTTGTGCATATATTTCAATATATATCTGAACATATTCTTGGGGATAAATATATATATTTCAATCTTTCTCTCTCGATCTATATATATATCGTTGGTGGCCAAAAAACACACTTATATGTACGCATGCACTTTATGCACAAAGGCGCGGGTGCCTCTAATAATGTGTGTGTGCACTCGATCGATGATCCCTAAACCTTAAACCCTAAAACCCTAATCCCTAATTATACCCTAAACGTACACCCTAAACACCCTAAACACTAAACCCTAAACCCTAGACCCTAAACCCTAAACACTACACCCTAAACCCTAAACCCTAACCCTAGACCCTAAACCCTAATTAAACACTAAACCCCAAACCCTAAACCCTAAACCCTAGACCCTAAACCCTAATTAATTAACCTTAACCCTAACCCTAACCCTAAAATCCTAGCTAGCTAATCCTAAACCCTAAACCCTAATTAAACCCTACATATATATATAGGCCAACGACACTAAATTGCGCATGAAGCAGGCGACCAACTAATTAGCGCTAATAAATTAATTAACTTTGTTGAATCTTGACAAGTTCTCTCGAATGAAAACACATTTGATTAAGTTGCCTCGTAATATATATACAATTAGTGTGCATGTGCGTGATGGCGTGTAACTCACACGTTCGTTGGGAACCCCAAGAGGAAGGTATGATGCGCACAGCAGCAAGTTTTTCCTCAGAAAGAAACCAAGGTTTATCGAACCAGGAGGAGCCAAGAAGCACGTTGAAGGTTGATGGCTGCGGGATGTAGTGCGGCGCAACACCAGGGATTCCGGTGCCAACGTGGAACCTGCACAACACAACCAAAGTACTTTGCCCCAACGAAACAGTGAGGTTGTCAATCTCACCGGCTTGCTGTAACAAAGGATTAACCGTATTGTGTGGAAGATGATTGTTTGCAGAAAACAGTAGAACAAGTATTGCAGTAGATTGTATTTCAGTAAAGAGAATTGGACCGGGGTCCACAGTTCACTAGAGGTGTCTCTCCCATAAGACAAACAGCATGTTGGGTGAACAAATTACAGTTGGGCAATTGACAAATAAAGAGAGCATGACCATGCACATACATATCATGATGAGTATAGTGAGATTTAATTGGGCATTACGACAAAGTACATAGACCGCCATCCAACTGCATCTATGCATAAAAAGTCCACCTTCAGGTTATCATCCGAACCCCCTCCAGTATTAAGTTGCAAAGCAACAGACAATTGCATTAAGTATGGTGCGTAATGTAATCAACAACTACATCCTTAGACATAGCATCAATGTTTTATCCCTAGTGGCAACAGCACAACACAACCTTAGAACTTTCTGTCACTGTCCCAGGTGTCAATGCAGGCATGAACCCACTATCGAGCATAAATACTCCCTCTTGGAGTTACAAGCATCTACTTGGCCAGAGCATCTACTAGTAACGGAGAGCATGCAAGATCATAAACAACACATAGATATAACTTTGATAATCAACATAACAAGTATTCTCTATTCATCGGATCCCAACAAACGCAACATATAGAATTACAGATAGATGATCTTGATCATGTTAGGCAGCTCACAAGATCCGACAATGATAGCACAATGGGGAGAAGACAACCATCTAGCTACTGCTATGGACCCATAGTCCAGGGGTAGACTACTCACACATCACACCGGAGGCGACCATGGCGGCGTAGAGTCCTCCGGGAGATGATTCCCCTCTCCGGCAGAGTGCCGGAGGCGATCTCCTGGATCCCCCGAGATGGGATCGGCGTTGGCGGCGTCTCTGGAAGGTTTTCCGTATCGTGGCTCTCGGTACTGGGGGTTTCGTCACGGAGGCTTTAAGTAGGAGGAAGGGCAAGTCAGGAGGGGGCACGAGGGCCCCACACCACAGGCCGGCGCGGCCAAGGGGGGGGGGGCCGCGCCGCCCTAGGGTTTGGGCACCCCGTGGCCCCACTTCGTTTCGTCTTTGGACTTCTGGAAGCTTCGTGGCAAAATAGGCCCCTGGGCGTTGATTTCGTCCAATTCCGAGAATATTTCCTTACTAGGATTTCTGAAACCAAAAACAGCAGAAAATAGCAACTGGCACTTCGGCATCTTGTTAATAGGTTAGTTCCAGAAAATGCACGAATATGACATAAAGTGTGCATAAAACATGTAGATAACATCAATAATGTGGCATGGAACATAAGAAATTATCGATACGTTGGAGACGTATCAGCATCCCCAAGCTTAGTTCTGCTCGTCCCGAGCAGGTAAAACGATAACACAGATAATTTCTGGAGTGACATGCCATCATAATCTTGATCATTCTATTTGTAAAGCATATGTAGTGAATGCAACGATCAAAACAATGTATATGACATGAGTAAACAAGTGAATCATATAGCAAAGACTTTTCATGAATAGCACTTCAAGACAAGCATCAATAAGTCTTGCATAAGAGTTAACTCATAAAGCAATAATTCAAAGTAAAGGCATTGAAGCAACACAAAAAAAGATTAAGTTTCAGCGGTTGCTTTCAACTTGTAACATGTATATCTCATGGATATTGTCAACATAGAGTAATATAATAAGTGCAATATGCAAATATGTAGGAATCAATGCACAGTTCACACAAGTGTTTGCTTCTTGAGGTGGAGAGAAATAGGTGAACTGACTCAACGTTGAAAGTAAAAGAATGGTCCTCCATAGAGGAAAAGCATCGATTGCTATATTTGTGCTAGAGCTTTGATTTTGAAAACATGAAACAATTTTGTCAACGGTAGTAATAAAGCATATGTATCATGTAAATTATATCTTACAAGTTGCAAGCCTCATGCATAGTATACTAATAGTGCCCGCACCTTGTCCTAATTAGCTTGGACTACCGGATCATCACAATGCACATGTTTTGACCAAGTGTCACAAAGGGGTACCTCTATGCCGCCTGTACAAAGGTCTAAGGAGAAAGCTCGCATTGGATTTCTCGCTATTGATTATTCTTCAACTTAGACATCCATACCGGGACAACATAGACAACAGATAATGGACTCCTCTTTTATGCATAAGCATGTAACAACAATTAATAATTTTCTCATTTGAGATTGAGGATATATGTCCAAAACTGAAACTTCCACCATGGATCATGGCTTTAGTTAGCGGCCCAATGTTCTTCTCTAACAATATGCATGCTTAACCATAAGGTGGTAGATCGCTCTTCCTTCCCACAAGACGGACATGCATAGCAACTCACATGAAATTCAACAATGAATAGTTGATGGCGTCCCCAGTGAACATGGTTATCGCACAACAAGCAACTTAATAAGAGATAAAGTGCATAATTACATATTCAATACCACAATAGTTTTTAAGCTATTTGTCCCATGAGCTATATATTGCAAAGGTGAATGATGGAATTTTAAAGGTAGCACTCAATCAATTTACTTTGGAATGGCGGAAAATACCATGTAGTAGGTAGGTATGGTGGACACAAATGGCATAGTGGTTGGCTCAAGTATTTTGGATGCATGAGAAGTATTCCCTCTCGATACAAGGTTTAGGCTAGCAAGGCTTATTTGAAACAAACACAAGGATGAACCGGTGCAGCAAAACTCACATAAAAGACATATTGAAAACATTATAAGACTCTACACCGTCTTCCTTGTTGTTCAAACTCAATACTAGAAATTATCTAGACCTTAGAGAAACAAAATATGCAAACCAAATTTTAGCATGCTCTATGTATTTCTTCATTAATGGGTGCAAAGCATATGATGCAAGAGCTTAATCATGAGCACAACAATTGCCAAGTATCACATTACCCAAGACATTAATAGCAATTACTACATGTATCATTTTCCAATTCCAACCATATAACAATTTAACGAAGAAGAAACTTCGCCATGAATACTATGAGTAGAAACCAAGGACATACTTGTCCATATGCAACAGAGGAGCGTGTCTCTCTCCCATAAAGTGAATGCTAGGATCCATTTTATTCAAACAAAACAAAAAACAAAAACAAACCGACGCTCCAAGCAAAGCACATAAGATGTGATGGAATAAAAATATAGTTTCAGGGGAGGAACCTGATAATGTTGTCGATGAAGAAGGGGATGCCTTGGGCATCCCCAAGCTTAGACGCTTGAGTCTTCTTAGAATATGCAGGGGTGAACCACCGGGGCATCCCCAAGCTTAGAGCTTTCACTCTCCTTGATCATGTTGCATCATACTCCTCTCTTGATCCTTGAAAACTTCCTCCACACCAAACTTAGAACAACTCATTAGAGGGTTAGTGCACAATAAAAATTAACATATTCAGAGGTGACACAATCATTCTTAACACTTCTGGACTTTGCATAATGCTACTGGACATTAGTGGATCAAAGAAATTCATCCAACATAGCAAAAGAGGCAATGCGAAATAAAAGGCAGAATCTGTCAAAACAGAACAGTTCGCATTGACGAATTTTAAAATGGCACCATACTTGCTCAAATGAAAATGCTCAAATTGAATGAAAGTTGCGTACATATCTGAGGATCACTCACGTAAATTGGCATAATTTTCTGAGTTACCTACAGGGGAAAACAGCCCAGATTCGTGACAGAAAAGAAATCTGTTTCTGCGCAGTAATCCAAATCTAGTACTTACTTTTCTATCAACGGCTTAACTTGGCACAATAAAACACTAAACTAAGATAAGGAGAGGTTGCTACAGTAGTAAACAACTTCCAAGACACAAAATAAAAACAAAGTACTGTAGGTAAAAACATGGGTTGTCTCCCATAAGCGCTTTTCTTTAACGCCTTTCAGCTAGGCGCAGAAAGTGTGCATCAAGTATTATCGGAGAGTGGTGTATCGTTATTATGAGCTCCCCCATCCGCAGTGGTACCAAGGGCTTTGTCAATTTTAGGCCTATAATAATACTTCTTTGGTTTAGGCACTTTAGAGACATACATAAACTTTTGCTCCTTACCCACATAAGCTTTCTCCTTATATTTAAGAGAAGAAAATGTTGAACCCAAGGTTCCCATAGCCTTTTCAAGTTCATCAATCCTATTGATTTGATCATCATGGACAACACAAGTTCCTAGGACACTAATTCTTTCATCAATTCCTCCTAAGGATTTATCAAGTTCATCAGTTTTATCAAGTAACATTTCCAATTCAGCTTCAATACTTGGAAAAAATTTCTCTATGGTTTCCAATTTTTTCATAACATCTTCAAGAGAGATTTCAGTTTTAACTTTATCAACAGGGGGTATTCCAAATAAACTCTCAATAATGCAACTAGCTTCTAATGCAGGAGTACTTAGGAAGTCACCTTTTGCGAGACTATCAAGAACATATCTATTCCAGCTAGAGATACCAACATAAAAATTCCTGAGTAAAATAATGGTGGAGTGTTTCTTAGTGCATCTATTATGGGCATCGCTAATTCTATACCAAGCATCTCTCAAACATTCTCCCCCTCGTTGCTTAAACGTACGAACTTCAACTTCAGGATTACTCATTTTAGTAGTAGTAAATAAAGCAAACTAGATAAAGTAAATGCAAGTAACTAATTTTTTTGTGTTTTTGATATAGCGAACAAGATAGCAAATAAAGTAAAACTAGCAACTAATTTTTTTGTATTTTGATTTAGTGCAGCAAACAAAGTAGTAAATAAAACTAAGCAAGACAAAAACAAAGTAAAGAGATTGAGAAGTGGAGACTCCCCTTGCAGCGTGTCTTGATCTCCCCGGCAACGGCGCCAGAAAAAGAGCTTGATGGCGTGTAACTCACACGTTCGTTGGGAACCCCAAGAGGAAGGTATGATGCGCACAGCAGCAAGTTTTCCCTCAGAAAGAAACCAAGGTTTATCGAACCAGGAGGAGCCAAGAAGCACGTTGAAGGTTGATGGCGGCGGGATGTAGTGCGGCGCAACACCAGGGATTCCGGCGCCAACGTGGAACCTGCACAACACAACCAAAGTACTTTGCCCCAACGAAACAGTGAGGTTGTCAATCTCACCGGCTTGCTGTAACAAAGGATTAACCGTATTGTGTGGAAGATGATTGTTTGCAGAAAACAAGAGAACAAGTATTGCAAGAGATTGTATTTCAGTAAAGAGAATTGGACCGGGGTCCACAGTTCACTAGAGGTGTCTCTCCCATAAGACAAACAGCATGTTGGGTGAACAAATTACAGTTGGGCAATTGACAAATAAAGAGAGCATGACCATGCACATACATATCATGATGAGTATAGTGAGATTTAATTGGGCATTACGACAAAGTACATAGACCGCCATCCAACTGCATCTATGCCTAAAAAGTCCACCTTCAGGTTATCATCCGAACCCCCTCCAGTATTAAGTTGCAAAGCAATAGACAATTGCATTAAGTATGGTGCGTAATGTAATCAACAACTACATCCTTAGACATAGCATCAATGTTTTATCCCTAGTGGCAACAGCACAACACAACCTTAGAACTTTCTCACATCGTCCCTGTGTCAATGCGAGCATGAACCCACTATCGAGCATAAATACTCCCTCTTGGAGTTACAAGCATCTACTTGGCCAGAGCATCTACTAGTAACGGAGAGCATGCAAGATCATAAACAACACATAGATATAACTTTGATAATCAACATAACAAGTATTCTCTATTCATCGGATCCCAACAAACGCAACATATAGAATTACAGATAGATGATCTTGATCATGTTAGGCAGCTCACAAGATCCGACAATGATAGCACAATGGGGAGAAGACAACCATCTAGCTACTGCTATGGACCCATAGTCCAGGGGTAGACTACTCACACATCACACCGGAGGCGACCATGGCGGCGTAGAGTCCTCCGGGAGATGATTCCCCTCTCCGGCAGAGTGCCGGAGGCGATCTCCTGGATCCCCCGAGATGGGATCGGCGTTGGCGGCGTCTCTGGAAGGTTTTCCGTATCGTGGCTCTCGGTACTGGGGGTTTCGTCACGGAGGCTTTAAGTAGGAGGAAGGGCAAGTCAGGAGGGGGCACGAGGGCCCCACACCACAGGCCGGCGCGGCCAAGGGGGGGGGCCGCGCCGCCCTAGGGTTTGGGCACCCCGTGGCCCCACTTCGTTTCGTCTTCGGACTTCTGGAAGCTTCGTGGCAAAATAGGCCCCTGGGCGTTGATTTCGTCCAATTCCGAGAATATTTCCTTACTAGGATTTCTGAAACCAAAAATAGCAGAAAACAAAGAATCGGCACTTCGGCATCTTGTTAATAGGTTAGTTCCAGAAAATGCACGAATATGACATAAAGTGTGCATAAAACATGTAGATAACATCAATAATGTGGCATGGAACATAAGAAATTATCGATACGTTGGAGACGTATCAGTGCGCATGGCATACCTTGCACATATCATTCGTGCATATATTTCAATATATATCTGAACATATTCTTGGGGATAAATATATATATTTCAATCTTTCTCTCTCGATCTATATATATATCGTTGGTGGCCAAAAAACACACTTATATATACGCATGCACTTTATGCGCAAAGGCGCGGGTGCCTCTAATAATGTGTGTGTGCACTCGATCGATGATCCCTAAACCTTAAACCCTAAAACCCTAATCCATAATTATATCCTAAACATACACCCTAAACACCCTAAACACTAAACCCTAGACCCTAAAACCTAAACCCTAATTAAACACTACATATATATAGGCCAACGACACTTAATTGCGCATCAAGCAGGCGACCAAATAATTAGCGCTGATAAATTAATTAACTTGAATCTTGACAAGTTCTCTCGAATGAAAACACATTTGATTAAGTTGCCTCATAATATATATACAATTAGTGTGCATGCGTGCATGGCATACCATGGACATATCATTAATGCATATATATATCTCAATATATATCTGAACATATTCTTGGGGATATATATATATATATTTCAATCTCTCTCTCGATCTATATATATCGTTGGTGGCCAAGAAACACACTTATTATATATATACGCATGTACTTTATGCGCAAAGGCGCGGGTGCCTCTAATAATGTGTCTGTGCACTAGCTCGATCGATGATCCCTAAACCTTAAACCCTAAAACCCTAATCCATGATCCCTAATTATACCTTAAACGTACACCCTAAACACCCTAAACACTAAACCCTAAACCCGGCCCTAGACCCTAAACCCCAAACCCCAAACCCCAAACCCTAAACCCTAAACCCCAAACCCTAATTAATTAACCTTAACCCTAACCCTACCCCTAAAACCCTAGCTAGCTAATCCTAAATCCTAAACCTTAATTAAACCCTACATATATATAGGCCAACGACACTAAATTGCGCATCAAGCAGGCGACCAACTAATTAGCGCTGCTAAATTAATTAACTTGAATCTTGACAAGTTCTCTCGAATGAAAACACATTTGATTAAGTTGCCTCATAATATATATACAATTAGTGTGCATGCGCGCATGGCATACCTTGCACATATCATTTGTGCATATATTTCAATATATATCTGAACATATTCTTGGGGATAAATATATATATTTCAATCTTTCTCTCTCGATTTATATATATATCGTTGGTGGCCAAAAAACACACTTATATATACGCATGCACTTTATGCGCAAAGGCGCGGGTGCCTCTAATAATGTGTGTGTGCACTCGATCGATGATCCCTAAACCTTAAACCCTAAAACCCTAATCCCTAATTATACCCTAAACGTACACCCTAAACACTAAACCCTAAACCCTAGACCCTAAACCCTAAACACTACACCCTAAACCCTAAACCCTAACCCTATACCCTAAACCCTAATGAAACACTAAACCCCAAACCCCAAACCCTAAACCCTAAACCCTAGACCCTAAACCCTAATTGATTAATTAACCTTAACCCTAACCCTAACCCTAAAACCCTAGCTAGCTAATCTTAAACCCTAAACCCTAATTAAACCCTACATATATATAGGCCAACGACACTTAATTGCGCGTCAAGCAAGCGATCAACTAATTAGCGCTGATAAATTAATTAACTTGAATCTTGATAAGTTCTCTCGAATGAAAACACATTTGATTAAGTTGCCTCATAATATATATATAATTAGTGTGCATGAGCGCATGGCATACCTTGCACATATCATTCATGCATATATTTCAATATATATCTGAACATATTCTTGGGGATAAATATATATAGTTCAATCTCTTTCTCTCTCGATCTATATATATATCATTGGTGGCCAAAAAACACACTTATATATACGCATGCACTTTATGCGCAAAGGCGCGGGTGCCTCTCTAATAATATGTGTGCGCACTCGATCGATGATCCTTAAATCTTAAACCCTAAAACCCTAATCCCTAATTATACCCTAAACATACACCCCCTAAACACCCTAAACACTAAACCCTAAACCCTAAATCCCTAAACCCTAAACCCTAAACCCTAAACCCTAAACCCTAACCCTAACCCTAACCCCTAGCTAACCCTAAACCCTAAACCCTACATATATAGGCCAACGACACTTAATTGCGCATCAAGCAGGCGACCAACTAATTAGCGCTGATAAATTAATTAACTTGATTCATGCATATATTTCAATATATTTTTGAACATATTCTTGGGGATATATATATATATTTAAATCTCTCTGTTATCTCGATCTATATATCGTTGGTGGCCAAGAAACACACTTATATATATACGCATGCACTTTATGCGCAAAGGCGCGGGTGCCTCTAATAATGTGTGTGTGCACTCGATCGTTGATCCCTAAACCTTAAACCCTAAAACCCTAATCCCTAATCCCTAATTATACCCTAAACGTACACCCTAAACACCCTAAACACTAGACCCTAAACCCTAGACCATAAACCCTAAATGTACACCCTAAACACCCTAAACACTAAACCCTAAACACTAGACCCTAAACCCTAGACTGTAAACCCTAACCCTAAAACCCTAGCTAGCTAACCCTAAACCCTAAACCCTAATTAAACCCTACATATATATATATAGGCCAACGACACTTAATTGCTCATCAAGTAGGCGACCAATTAACTAATTAGCGCTGATAAATTAATTAACTTGATTTTTGACAAGTTCTCGATCTCCAATGAAAACACATTTGATTAAGTTGTCTCATAATATATATAATTAGTGTGCATGTGCGCATGGCATACCTTGCATATCATTCGTGCATATATTTCAATACATGTTTGAAGATATTCTTGGGGATATATATATTTCAATCTCTCTCTCTCTCGATCTATATATCGTTGGTGGCCAAGAAACACACTTATATATATACACATGTACTTTAATTTATTTGCCTCACAATATATATAATAAATATGCATGCATGGCCTAACCATGTATGCTTATATATGTGTTTAATTTGGAGATTTCAATCGCTCTCTCGCCGCTCTCTCGTTGGTGGCCAACAACACACACATGCACTTTGTGCGCAAAGGCATGTGCCTCTAATAATGTGTGCGCAGTCGATCGGTCTAGTTTTGATTAATCATAGCACACAAATATAGAAGTTGTATTTGAATCCACACAACCCTAATCTAAAACACATAGCCCCTAACATGGCCTAATTAACTGACCCCTTCTCTCTAGCTAATTAGTGGAAATTGCACAAAATCAAAAGGGGTCCCTCACTAATTATACATATATATCTAGATTGTGATAAACTTTTGCCCCATATTTGGTGGATGGGTGCATCTTGGCATGTAAAACAATTAATGTTTGCAAATGGCGTTGTAAAAATTTATGTACAAATGATTTCTTTCCATCCAAAGTGCATAAAATGGGAGTTTTAATGAAGAAGGTACAAATAAAACAGCTCAACATGCCTCCACACCCGGATTTTCACAGGAAGTAGAGCATATTTAAAGGATAATTCCAGAGTTTTACTATTTTTCAAGCAACTTTGCTAATTTCCACCCACTCACATGACTTTATGTCGATTTAACGAAAATAGGACGAATTTAAACTACATGGGCGGGATAGTTTGAATTGTGCGCGCGGCAAAGGGAACCGCCTATTCCTCAACCTTGTGCACGGCAAATTACACACGCAACTCCATTAAACACCACCTACCAGGCGGCCCGGCCGCATGACCCCCCACCCACCGCTACACAACTTATCCCCGTCCGTGCGAAGAGCTTCCCCTCCCCGTCCCGTCCGTGCGAAGAAGAAGCTTCCCCTCCCCGTCATTCTTCTCGAGACGCACCGGCGGTCAAGTTGATCCACGGTAGGGTTGCTATCTCTAGCTCAATCATGCATCGGGCAAGACGGCCTAACGATTTATATTTTCTTGATGCTGCTAAAAAAATCGTCAGTATGCTCGAACTAATTGGCACTTTATAGTTTTCCGCTCGATTTGTCCTCGATCAATTTGTTCATTTGCGTGGGCATATAGAGTCAGTTCTGCACTCGATCCGTTAATTTGCTGAAATGCCATGGCAGAGATTTGTACACGATCTGTTTGCTAAAATGTCGATGGGCATTTTTTGTTTTGTACTCGACATGATTGCTAAAATGCATAATCATGTACTAGTATAGTTTTGTACTCGATGGATATACATTTCCTACTTCGCCTTAAATTAATCACCAACCATTGTATCTCATAATTCAACAGATGGACAAAACTTGGATACTGCATGGACACTTATGTTCCCCTTCATATATAAATGGTGTTCAACCCTTTATGGGGTTTATTAGAGCTCATGAAGGTCACGACCTGGACGTGTATTGCCCGCGCTGCACATGTATGAATGGTGAGAAGAGGCCTCACCATGTAGTGGAAGATCATTTACACATTTTTGGGATGGACCACACATATGTTAGGTGGGTTTATCATGGTGAACCACATAATGATCCTTCAGCGGGAGAAGCAGATCTTGCTCACACTGTATGTGTGCTGGCATATGTAGTTAATTATTTATATTGATGCTGCCGCTGTTTCGATCAATAGTTTGCATTGCTGTGCAAGTTCTGTACTCAAATTTAACTTGTTGCAGATGGATGGACGGGAAGGAGAGAAAAAGCGCTTGCTTCAGGAACCGGGTTTCAGCTCTGGGACATGTGATGTGCCAGATGAGAAGGTAAATATGTAAAACGACATTTGTTCAGGTTGCATCCCTTAGATGTTTGTCTAATCTGTTGATGTACTAATTGCAGAAGCATAGAGTTGAAGAGGTCTCTCAGTTTGATGGGAGATTTGAAGATGAATCTCAGTTTGATGCACCTGTGGATGGTACTGATGACGGGCCTTTCATAGACGAAGGTCCTGCACCTGAGATTATCCAACCTACAGAAGGAGGCCGTGGACCGAGTACACAGCTTTGCGTTGAAGTGGATGCATGCCCAGAGATCATCAGTTGCGTCCGGGTAGTCTCAAGACCACCCAGCCCTGATGCACTTGTGGATGGTACTGATGACGAGCCTTTCATAGACGAAGGTCCTGCACCTGAGATTATCCAGCCTACAGAAGGAGGCCGTGGACCGAGTACACAGCTTTGCGTTGAAGTGGATGCACGCCCGGAGATCATCAGGGGCCTCCCGGTAGTCTCAGGACCACCTAGCCCTGATGCAAAATGTTGAGCTACTTTATGATTCGTACTTTTATGTTCTGGTGCTGTAGTATGTACTATCTTTGTTATGATTTGTACGCCTTTGGCGCTAGAACTATAATTAAGTACTCAGTGGATGATCGCGTTGCAAAATTTGACACCCACACAATCAGTTCATCGTATGAGTAGTAGCACAATTACTTCTACAAACAGTCCCCGCCAGCATTAATTGGTAGCATGAAACACTTTCAGGCACTCCCCTCTGATTCATATTAATTGACTCAATTTTGTCTAGATATGGATGTATCTAGATGCATTTGTTAACTAGACTAACAAACTTGAGTCAGTTAATATGAATCGGTGTAAACCGCCCAAGTCCTCCAGCAGCTAGTTTATTGACTCTGGACTCCAAGCCTCTCGCAGCAAGCCATCGATGAAGCTTTGACCAGATCTTGGAACGCTTTTTTTTTGGCGAATAGCAAAGCTTTGACCAGTTCCTCTCGGGATACAGCACGCCGGTGAGCTTGCACGGTTGCCATGAGCACTTTCCGGTGGAACTTCCTCTGCAGCGCCCTCAAGCCGCCGCTGCGAGACAGCACGCAGTGCCTCGAGGTGGACAGAACAGACGAACTCGGGATCTCAGGGCAGGGGGTCCGCCTCGTCCGGGAACGATCTCCAGCGGGTTAACGAGGACATGCATGGCGGCCAGGGGATTTGGTTTTTTTTTTGTTGTTGTTTGAGCTTGGGATTTGGGGTTTTCTCGGATAGGGGAGGAGGAACCGAGGAAGAGGAAGGAACAACCCGCGTGCTTGGCGCGTGGCAGTGTGCTTGAATTTTGATTTTTTGTGAAATGTTTCATTTCCCCGCTACAATTCGGGGGTTTTCTTGACGCGCCAATGCGTCCCGCCGTGCAGGTTCAAGTGAATTTGGGGTGCCACACTATGGGCCCCAGTTTCAGTGAGACATGTAATGACTAGTCACAGCAGTAAGTTCACTGTGTAATAAAATATGTTACCCCTCCCCTTTATGTAGCCCCCTTTGTCTCTCCCGATCGAGTGCCGACAGCCGACGGATGCAAGCCGCTAGCTCGATCCCCTCCTTTCGCCTCTACCGTCCAGGCATCCAGCTTGGAGGGGCAAGCTGCATCTAGACCAAGCGGATTAGGTAGTACTAGTAATGCTCTTTCCTTTCTCGAGATCGGTTCTTTTTTCCTCACCTCGATATCTTGCGCATCTACTATTTCCTATTCTGGGCGAAGGGGTGTCTTTCTGGTCACCCTCGCGCTGGGAGTGATTGATGGGGGTGGGGGGCGGGGGCTACCTTTGCTTGGATTGGGGTGTTCTTCCTTTATTTGTCGACATTTGCAACCTTTGTAGTTTCTGCAGATCCTCAATGTATCTTTTGTCAGCTTGTACAGGAAAGGAAATACCTCGGTGGTGGTGGTGGGGGCAATGGAGCGTAAGGCCACCACGCATGTGGGCGATTGGCTGAGCCTCGAGCTGCGTCCCCACCTGCAAAGCGGTACTCCGTTTGCTTATCCACTATGTCCGTCTGCATCCTCAATCTGCTCCTGTTCGGAAGATGCTTAAATTAGCACATGTCTTCAGCTGTTTGTGCATAAAGCCTCTGTGACACCATGCTCTATATTCTCTGTATCAGGTTGGTACCTCCAGGTTCCGTGCTGAGGCTATGGGGAATGAGAATAGCGCCCCACCTGCTGCAGGAGCATGGCCCGATCTGCAGCACAAGAAGCGAAATGCCACTGCCGAGCTGGGCATGGACCGCCGAGGGGTAATTTTTTTTAACCAACTTACCATGATGTAGTCTGAATCTGATACTCCCTCAGATCCAAATTAATTGACTCAACTATCTGTAGATACGGATGTATCTAGATGTGTTTTTAGCTCTAGATACTACTACCTCCATCCCAAAGCTTAGGGATTATATTATTTTTAGAAAGTCAAACTATATCATGTTTGACTAAGCTTTTACCAAAAATCATTAACATGCAAAATACAAAATTAATATCATTAAATAGGTTGTGAAATATATTTTCCTACGGTATCTACACAATATTATATTTGTTGATAGAATGTTCTAAAATTTTGGTCAAACTTTACTTGTTTTGATTTATCAAAAATAAATAAGCCTTAAGCTTTGGGATGGAGGTATCTAGACAAAGCTGAGTCAACTGGAGTAGTTTTTTTTGTCTGTCCATAGCTAGTGTTCATGGTGCAAAAGGCTAAGAGCATCCACTATATGCATCAGTCTATCTCATACAGTAATTCAATATCACTGCTGAGGTCTGCCTTTTGTTTTGCTATTCATATGCAGATCGAAACTTTAGGGCCTTTACTCAAAAGGAAGATCAAAATCGCGGCTGATCAAAGCCGGTATGTTGATGCCGCCCCCATCTTCTAAATGCCTCCACAAGCACAAGGCCACGCGCCCGCTGGGTGGTGATCTTTTAATGAATATGGTATATTTTCTTAATCCACAAAACATGCCTTGATATTTGTCTGTTTATTGTCGGTTTTTTCTAATGCTTGCCAAAAGTTTACAACAACAACAACAACCAAGCCCTTTCAGTCCCAAACAAGTTGGGGTAGGCTATAGTTGAAGCCCATAAGATCTCGAAGCCAAAAGTTTAGAAACACCAAATTCGTTTGCTTACAATCATCATACAGTAATGTTCATCTACTCTCCAGTTCCCCTAACCCAACAAAAAATGATGTTAATTACGATTTTTAGATTAAAAGAGCACCATTAGGCATTGTTAATTACGATTTTGAGATTAAATGTCATTTGCAATTGCTAATTACAATTTTGAGGCAAATGATTAGTTTAACCTTGATCTGTTCCGCTCTCCATTTTTCCCAACCGAAAAAATGTAACCATTCCATTCCTCTGAAATGGAACCATTCCATTCCATTCCACGCTGTTTCAGAACTGAACACACCCTTGCATTGTTGTGAACTGTTGTCCATACACAGCCATACCCTTCCACTTACATCCAGCACTATATGCATCAGTCTGTCTCAGAGTCATTCAATATCACTGCTGAGATCTGTTCCCATTCTTATGCAGGCTAAAACTGCTGCGCCTTTACTCAAGTGGATGCAAAATGAGGCTGATGAGGCTGCTGTGAGGACGATGGTGCCGGCACCATCATCCGAAAACCTCTACAAGCACGAGGCCATGGGCCAGCTGGGTGGTGACCTTTTAATGAATCTGGTATATTTTCTTAATCCACATACATGATTTTATTATTATCTGTTTAATTACTGTTGGCTTTGCCTAATGCTTACCAAAAGTTCAGAAACACTGCGTTTGCTTACAATCATCATACACTAATTTTTCACTTTTCATTGTCTCATCCAAAGATATAAACCGTTGAGTTCCGTTGGCTTCTTTTGTAATCATTTGCATTGTTGTCAACTCGTTGTCTATGCACAACCCTATTCTTCCACTTACATCCCGCACTTTTTGCATCAGTCCATCTCATAGATTTATTAAATATCAATGATGAGTTCTGTTGCTATTCATATGCAGGATGAAGCTTCGTGCCTCTACTCAAATGGATAAAAAATGATCCCGATGAGGCTGCCGTGAAGATGATGGTGCCGCCACCATCTTCGAAAACCTCCTCAAGCACAAGGCCACGGGCCACTGGGTGGTATCCTTTTTAAGCAGGTATATTTTCTTAATCCTCATACATGATTTGATTTGTCTGCTTATTGCCGGCTTTGTCTAATTATGCTTACCAATAGTTCGTAAACACACACAAGCCTATTCTTCCACTTACATCCAGCACTATATGCATCGTTGTCTCATAGATTCATTTTATATATCATCATGATGTCTGTTGCTCATCAATTTTCATATGCAGATCGAAACCGCTAAGCCTTCATTGGTCAAAAGGATTGCAATCGCTGCCGATGAGGCATCTACAGAGGCTGCCACCAAGTTACCGCCAGCCCCACCTTCCTGGATGCTTATATAAGCTCAAGTCCAAGGACCAGCCGGGCCGTAACCATCCAAGGGTTCGGGTATATTTTCTTAAGCCACATATACATGCCATGATTTATTTCTCGATATTATCACCGGCTCTGTCTCATCGCTTCTTGGAATTCGGAAACGCCAAATTAGCATGCTTATATTCATCATACACTAAATTTTGACTGCTCAGCTTTGTAACATAGTGTTATGCACTCGCTTGTCAACATTTGCATTGCTCTGAACTATGCACTTTACACAACCTAATTCTTCCACTTACATTCAGCGCTGCGCACCAGTAGTACCTCCCATGTTTCCTTCACCATCCCGATGCCGAGCTTGCGGGAATATGGCGGGCCCATGTACATACCCCGCATATAACACCTCCTATGGCTCTATCTACCTTTCTAATAACTACTTCACGTAGTTACAGGTATGTATTCTCAGTGGTTTAGCATGAATTGGCATATAGTAAAGTCTTGTTTTTAGTCTTCCCGCTTCTTACATTAGTATCAATTTTCACCGCAGACCGTACCTTGTGAACTTCGTCCAATGATTAACCAGATGTGTCCGCATGAAGGGTCTTTCACTATGCAAGGCAAAGGCAAATTGATTAACACCTAAACGGTCTATGAGGTGTATGTCAACAAGACGCACGCCAACAAATAATTGTATCAACAAGATTGGAGAAAGTTTGCTTTTGACTACGGTCTGAAGAAGGGCGACGAGCCGAGGATCGAAACTCAAACGGGCAGATATACGTAATCGCTGCGTAGTTGGAGACACTTCCAAATATATAATATGTAACTCTTTTGTACTCATATCCTTTGATTACCGCATTCTCGAGCAGCTTGTTCTAAACCATTCCCTCTGTTCTAGCTTGCTGGGTTTAACATGATCAAAGCTGCAGATCCCCGATGGAACAGAGCGGATGTCACAAAGGGCACCCACACCAAGACCGGCACCGGCTTCCCACTCTCCTGCATCAGCACCGGTTCCTGTACCAGCACCGTTTATTGCATCTACCCAGAAGGCCCCTACATCAGCATTGGTTCCTGTAGAGGCCCCATATACTACACCTGCCCAGCAGGCTCCTGCATTAGCACTGGTTCCTCTAGCTGCACCGTTTACTGCACCTGCCCAACAATCTCCTGCATCAGCACCGGTTCCTCTAGAGGCACCGTTTATTGCACCTGCCCAGCAGTCTCCTGCATCAGCACCAGCTCGTGTACCAGCCTGTGCTCCCGCACCTGCCCCACCGGATCACCGAGGTCTCAGCTCATTGCCGTGGCCACCCGTGTGGTGACCAGGACGCATTTGAAGGCTATGTTCGTGAGTATATGACAGCATAACCGCTCTTATCTTGATGTCTTCTCTGCTCAAAGTCTCACATGGTTCAGTCTTCAGTGCATTGGTGCCATTGACTAATTTTTGTTGGTATCTCTTGCTTTGAATCAGAAATTGCCTAAAAGTATCGCCAAGGATCTCAATGCTGGCTGAAGGGGCAAGATTTCCCTCGTCATGGAGAGTGAAGGTCTCACCGTGGAGGGACGGTACTCCATCAGTCCCACAGATGGCCGCTTGGCTGTTACTTCCAGGTGGAAAAAGTTCATTGACGGTGCCAAACTTCGCATTGTATCAAAGTTGAAGGTCAAGATCTTTCGATGCCACTGTGACATGCTGGTCATCAAGTTTGCGGTTGTCTAGTTCTATTGTCCCATGAGCCCTTAGCAAATGCATTTGTAGTTATACTTATATAAGGTTATCTTATCTCGAATCGCTAATTAATTGTATGGGTGGTAAAACTCGGCAAGCTTTTGCTCTTAGCAAGTATGTATGTATGATCAGCTATTATGATAACTAATGTTTGTGTTCATCTTAATTTGCATTTCCGTTTTAGAAAAAAACTTAATTTCTATTTTGGCTGACCTGTTAGAGAACTATCAGATTGAATCCACAACATGATTCAAATAGATTCATTACACCAAGCCACATGTCTTGACCTTGCTATACACTAGTTCCATTAATCAGTGCAAGAAGGCTTACCTGAGCTACCTGAACCACGGCAGATTCGAATCCACCTTAGCTATCTAGCTAGAAATACAACCTTTGCAGAAAGAGGATTTGCAGTACGGGGAGGCTGACATTGGGGACCCATGAGCCAGAAATCGTCAACGTTTTAAAGGCGGCAGGAGATCGAAACAAAAAAATCCAAAAATCAGTTGGTAAACAAAATCCAAGAAATGAAACTTTTACCTTTCTCGAGAGGATGACATGCGGGACCCATGAGGCAAAGATCCTCAACTATTCCAAGGCGGCAGGGATCAAAATAAAAATAGGAAATAGCCAGAAATTAATTAGGGTAAAAAATAAATCTATCAAAGGAAACCTTTATTGTTCATAGAGGATGACATGTGGGACCGACCTGCCACCGCGTCGTCATGGTTTCAAAGGGGGCAGTGGGATCAAAAGAAAAAGGCAAATAACCAGAAATTAGGGGTAAAAAATAAATCCAACAAAGGAAACTTTTATTGTTCATAGAGGATGACATGCGGGACCCATGAGCCACAGCTTCCTCAACGTTTCAAAGTCGGCATGAGATTGAAAGAAAAAGGCAAGTGACCAAATATCGAGCCAAAAATAATCCAAGAAAAGAAATTTTATTGTACATAGAGGATGACATGCGGGTCCCATTTTGCAGCAGCGGTCTCAACATTTCCAAGGCGGCACAGACCAAAAGAAAAATGAAGTAGCCGTAAATCAGGGGTGAAAAAATCCAAGAAAAGAAAGATTTCAATTGGGCTGCATCTGGACATCTGGGCCTTCGAACTATCCCGCCGGGCCTTTTGACTCGTACAATTTCAGCCCACTCCAAAACAGGAAAGTTCGGATTTTTCTAAAAAACAGAAAGTCCTATGCTTCGCAAAAACATAAAACAAGGAGATTCAACATATAAGTTTGTTTATGTAAAAATAAAGATTTAATTTATCCGTTTGCGTAGCTCGCAGCGAAATACACTGTTTATTGTCTGCAAAATAATCAAGATATCATATGTTTCTTGTTCGGGGAGGCTGACATCGGGGACCCATGAGCCAGCAGCGTCGTCAACGTTTTAAAGGCGGCAGGGATGGAAAGAAAAAATAAACCAAAAATCTGTTGGTAAAAAATACAAGAAAAGAAACATTTTCGTTCTGAGAGGATGACATGCGGGACCCATGAGGCGAAAGCATCCTCGGCGTTTATTGTTCATAGAGGTTGACATGTGGGACCCGTGAGCCAGCCGCCACTGAACGTTTTAAAGGCTGCAGGAGATCGAAAGAAAAAATAAGCCAAAAATCGTTTGGTCAACAAAATCCAAGAAAAGAAACATTTACCGTTCTGAGAGGATGACATGCGGGACCCATGAGGCAGCAGCATCCTCAACGATTCCAAGGCGGCAGGGGATCAAAGGAAAAAAGGAAATATCCCGAAATTAATTAGGGGTTCAAAATAAATCCATCAAAGGAAACTTTTATTGTTCACAGAGGATGACATGTGGGACCGACCTGCCAGCTGCGTCGTCATCGTTTCAAAGGGGGCAGGAGATCAAAAGAAAAAGGCAAATAGCCAGAAATTAGGGGTCAAAAATAACTCCAAGAAAGGAAACTTTTATTGTTCGTAGAGGATGACATGCGGGACCCATGAGCCAGCAGCTTACTCAACGTTTCAAAGGCGGCATGAGATCGAAAGAAAAAGGCAAGTGACAAAATATCAGGAGCCAAAGATAATCCAAGAAAAAAACTTTATTGTACATAGAGGATGACATGCGGGTCCCAATTAGCAGCAGCGGTCTCAACGTTTCAAATGCGGCTTGAGATCAAAAGAAAAAGAAACTTGATTGTACATAGAGGATGACATGCGGGTCCCATGAGTCAGCAGCTTACTCAACGTTTCCAAGGCGGCAGGGGATCAAAAGAAAAAGGAAATAGCCAAAAATCAGAGGGTGAAAAAACCCCAAGAAAATAAATTTTTATAGCACATAGAGGATGACATGCGGGTCCCATGAGCCAGCAGGTTCCTCAACGTTTCAAACGTGGCATGAGATCGAAAGAAAAAGGCAAGTGACCAAATATCCGGAGCCAAAAATAATTCAAGAAAAGAAACTTGAGTGTACGTAGAGGATGACATGCGGGTCCCATTTAGCAGCAGTGGTATCACCGTTTGAGAGGCTGCACGGGATCGAAAGAAAAAGGCAAGTGACCAAATATCAGGAGCCAAAAATAATCCAAGAAAAGAAATTTTATTGTACATAGAGGATGACATGCGGGTCCCATTTTGCAGCAGCGGTCTCAACGTTTCCAAGGCGGCACAGGACCAAAAGAAAAATGAAGTAGCCAGAAATCAGGGGGTGAAAAAAAATCCAAGAAGAAAGATTTCAATTGGGTTGCATCTGGACATCTTGGCCTTCGAACTATCCTGCTTGGCCTTTTGACTCGTACAATTTCAGCCCACTCCAAAACAGGAAAGTTCGGAATTTTCTAAAAAAAACAGGAAAGTCCTATGCTTCGCAAAAACAAAAAAAACAAGGAGATTCAACATATAAGTTTGTTTATGTAAAAATAAAGATTTATTTTATTCGTTTGAAATAGCTCAGAGCGCAATACACTGTTTATTGTCTGCAAAATAATCAAGATATCACATGTTTGTTGTACGGGGAGGCTGACATCGGGGACCCATGAGCTAGCAGCGTCGTCAACGTTTTAAAGGCGGCAGGGGATGGAAAGAAAAAATAAACCAAAAATCTGTTGGTAAAAAATCCAAGAAAAGAAAAAAATTCGTTCTAAGAGGATGACATGCGGGGCCCATGAGGCAGCAGCATCCTCAGCGTTTATTGTTCATAGAGGCTGACATATGGGACCCGTGAGCCAGCAGCGTCCTCAACGTTTTAAAGGCTGCAGGAGATCGAAAGAAAAAATAAGCCAAAAATTGTTTGGTCAACAAAATCCAAGAAAAGAAAACATTTACCGTTCTGAGAGGATGACATGCGGGACCCATGAGGCAGCAGCATCCTCAGCGATTTCAAGGCGGCAGGGGATCAAAAGAAAAAAAGGAAATATCCAGAAATTGATTAGGGGTTCAAAATAAATCCATCAAAGGAAACTTTTATTGTTCATAGAGGATGATATGTGGGACCGACCTGCCAACAGCGTCCTCATCGTTGCAGAGGGGGCAGGAGATCAAAAGAAAAAGGCAAATAGCCAGAAATTAGGGGTAAAAAATAACTCCAAGAAAGAAAACTTTTATTGTCGTAGAACATGACATGCGGGACCCATGAGCTAGCAGCTTAGTCAACGTTTCAAAGGCGGCATGAGATCGGAAGAAAAAGGCAAGTGACCAAATATGAGGTGCAAAAAAGAATCCAAGAAAAGAAAGTTTTATAGTACATAGAGGATGACATGCGGGTCCCATGAGCCTGCAGGGTCCTCAACGTGGCATGAGATCGAAAGAAAAATGCAAGTGACCAAATATCAGGAGCCAAAAATAATTCAAGAAAAGAAACTTGATTGTACATAGAGGATGACATGCGGGCCCCATTTAGCAGCAGCGGTATCACCGTTTGAGAGGCTGCACGGGATCGAAAGAAAAAGGCAAGTGACCAAATATGAGGTTCCAAAAAAATTCCAAGAAAAGAAAGTTTTATAGTACATAGAGGATGACATGCGGGTCCCATTTAGCAGCAGCGGTATCACCGTTTGAGAGGCTGCACGGGATCGAAAGAAAAAGGCAAGTGACCAAATATGAGGTGCCAAAAAAAAATCCAAGAAAAGAAAGTTTTATAGTACATAGAGGATGACATGCGGGTCCCATTTAGCAGCAGCGGTATCACCGTTTGAGAGGCGGCAGGGGATCGAAAGAAAAAGGCAAGTGACCAAATATGAGGTGCAAAAAAAAACTCCAAGAAAAGAAAGTTGATTGCACATAGAGGATGACATGCGGGTCCCATTTAGCAGCAGCGGTGTCAACGTTTCCAAGGCGGCAAGGGATCAAAAGAAAAAGGAAGTAGCCGTAAATCGTGGTGTCAAAAATCCAAGAATAGAAAGAATTTTGGTTCATAGAGGATGACATGCGGGACCCATGATCCTGCATCGTAAACGGCTCGATCGGAGAGCGTTGAACGAGATGGCGCGATCGAGAAAAAAAACAATGCCAGAGAGGCTGCCATCTGGGCCCTACATCCCTCGGCGGTGCGGATTTGCGTTGACTCGGCCGGCGAACCCGAGAATTCGAGATGCACCACGTCCCGGGCCACCATACGCAACGTTTTGGCCGGTTTCGTCGGGCTAGGTGGCCTCAAAAACGAGAAAAAAAACATTTTGACATGCACAACGGACAGACCCAAAATCGTTGGCCATGGTACACCAGCAACCACGGCGCGACTTCAACTTCGTCGGCGATGGCAACTTTTCTTGTAGTGACATTCGATGTTCGTATTTAAATAACCTTAGAGTGCATGATAGACCAACGCAATTATACCAAGTACTAACATAGCATGCACACTGTTACCATCATACTATGAAAGGAGGAATAGATCACATCAATACCATCATAGTAATAGTTAACTTCATAATCTACAAGAGATCACAATCATAGCTTATACCAAGTACTTCATGATGCACACACTGTCAACATTACATCATGGAGGAGGAATAGACTACTTTAATAACATCACTAGAGTAGCACATAGATGATATTCAACTAGATCACAAAGAGAGAGAGAGATGAACCACATAGCTACAGCGGAGCCCTCAGCCCCGGGGGTGAATTACTCCCTCCTCATCATGGAGACAGCGATGGCGGTGAAGATAGCGGTGGAGACGGCGGTGGAGATGACTTCGGGGGCAATTCCCCGTCCCGGCGGGGTGCCGGAACAGAGACTTTTGTCCCCCGAATTGGAGTTTCGTGATGGCGGCGGCTCTGGAAGGTTTTCTCGGGTTTCGTCAATGGGTTAGTTCCGGAAAACGCATAAAAACGATATAAAGTGTGAACAAAACATGTAGGTATTGTCATAAAACAAGCATGGAACATCAGAAATTATAGATACGTTGGAGACGTATCAGCATCCCCAAGCTTAGTTCCTACTCGTCCTCGAGTAGGTAAATGATAAAAGAATAATTTCTGAAGTGACATGCTACCAACATAATCTTGATCATACTATTGTAAAGCATATAAGATGAATGCAGCGATTCAAAGCAATGGTAAATACAATGGTTAAACAATTGAATCATATAGCAAAGACTTTTCATGAATAGTACTTTCAAGACAAGCATCAATAAGTCTTGCATAAGAGTTAACTCATAAAGCAATAGATTCAAGGTAAAGGCATTGAAACAACACAAAGGAAGATATAAGTTTCAGCGGTTGCTTTCAACTTCAACATATTTATCTCATGGATAGTTGTCAATGCAAAGCAATATAACAAGTGCAATAAGCAAGCATGTAAGAATCAATGCACAGTTAACACAAGTGTTTGCTTCTAAGATAGAGAGAAATGGGTAAACTGACTCAACATAAAAGTAAAAGAATGGCCCTTCAAAGAGGGAAGCATCGATTGCTATATTTGTGCTAGAGCTTTTATTTTGAAAGCATAAAGAGAACATAAAAGTGAATTTTGAGAGGTGTTTGTTGTTGTCAACGAATGGTAGCGGGTACTCTACCCCCCTTGCCAGACAAACCTTCAAAGAGCGGCTCCCATGAAACATTTTTATTTTTGGGTGGCACTCCTTCCAACCTTTGCTTTCACAAACCATGGCTAACCGAATCCTCGGGTGCCTGCCAACAATCTCATACCATGAAGGAGTGCCCTTTTATTTTAGATTTATTTAGATGACACTCCTCCCCACCTTTGCTTTCTCAAGCCATGGCTAACCGAATCCTCTGGTGCCGTCCAACAATGACATACCATGGAGGAGTGTCTATTTTTGTAAAATTATGAAGGTTAATTAATTTGGGACTGGGAATCCCATTGCCAGCTCTTTTTGCAAAATTATTGGATAAGCGGATGAAGCCACTAGTCCATTGGTGAAAGTTGCCCAACAAGATTGAAAGATAAACACCACATACTTCCTCATGAGCTATAAAACATTGACACAAATAAGAGGTAATAACTTTTGAAGTGTTTAATGATAGCACTCAAGCAATTTACTTTGGAATGGCAGAGAAATACCATGTAGTAGGTAGGTATGGTGGACACAAATGGCATAGGTTTTGGCTCAAGGTTTTTGGATGCATGAGAAGTAATCCCTCTCAATACAAGGCTTAGGCTAGCAAGGTTGTTTGAAGCAAACACAAGTATGAACCGGTACAGCAAAACTCACATAAAAACATATTGCAAGCATTATAAGACTCTACACTGTCTTCCTTATTGTTCAAACCCTTACTAGAAAATATCTAGACCTTAGAGAGACCAATCATGCAAACCAAATTTTAGAAAGCTCTATGTATTTCTTCACTAATAGGTGTAAAGTATATGATGCAAGGGCTTAAACATGATCTATATGAGCACAACAATTGCCAAGTATCAAATTATTCAAGACATCATACCAATTACCACATGTAGCATTTTCTGTTTCCAACCACATAACAACTAACGAAGCAGTTTTCAATCTTCGCCATGAACATTAAAAGCTAAGAACACATGTGTTCATATGAACCAGCAGAGCGTGTCTCTCTCCCACACAAGGATGCTAGGATCCAACTTTATTCAAACAAAACAAAAACAAAAACAAACAGACGCTCCAAGTAAAGCACATAAGATGTGACGGAATAAAAATATAGTTTCACTAGAGGAACCTGATAATGTTGTCGATGAAGAAGGGGATGCCTTGGGCATCCCCAAGATTAGATGCTTGAGTCTTCTTGAAATATGCAGGGATGAACCACCGGGGCATCCCCAAGCTTAGAGCTTTCACTCTCCTTGATCATATTGTATCATCCTCCTCTCTTGATCCTTGAAAACTTCCTCCACACCAAACTCAAAACAACTCATTAGAGGGTTAGTGCATAATCAAAATTCACATGTTCAGAGGTGACATAATCATTCTTAACACTTCTGGACATTGCACAAAGCTACTGAAAGTTAATGGAACAAAGAAATCCATCAAGCATAGCAAAACAGGCAATGTGAAATAAAAGGCAGAATCTGTCAAAACAGAACAGTCCGTAAAGACGAATTTTTAAGAGGCACCAGACTTGCTCAGATGAAAATGCTCAAATTGAATGAAAGTTGCGTACATATCTGAGGATCACTCACGTAAATTGGCAGAATTTTATGAGTTAACTACAGAGAATTCAACCCAGATTCGTGACAGCAAGAAATCTGTTTCTGTGCAGTAATCCAAATCTAGTATGAACCTTACTATCAAAGACTTCACTTGGCACAACGATGCAATAAAGTAAGATAAGGAGTGGTTGCTACAGTAGTAACAACTTACAAGACACAAATATAAAACAAAAGTACTGTAGCAAAATAAACACATGGGTTATCTCCCAAGAAGTGCTTTCTTTATAGCCATTAAGATGGGCTCAGTAATTTCAATGATGCACTCCCAAGAAGTAAGAGTTGAAGCAAAAGAGAGCATCAAGAAGCAAATTCAAAACAAATTTAAGTCTAACCCACTTCCTACGCAAAGGAATCTTGTACACAAATGAATTCATGAAGAACAAAGTGACAAGCATAGGAAGATAAAACACAAGTAACTTCAAGATTTTCAACATAAAGAGGGGAAACTTAATATTATTAAGATGCATATAACCATGTTTCCCTCTCTCATAATAACTTTCAGTAACATCATTGATGAAATCCACAATATACCCATCACTTAAAACATTCTTATCATGGTTCATATGCATAGAAGTATCATTAATTTTGGCATAAGAAGAGTTCTTCTCATTAATAGTAACTGGAGCAAGATTATTATCAAGAATTTGAACATGGTAAACAAGTTGCATATTAAGGGAATTGTTTTTGGCAATCCAGTCATAACTATGACATGTTTCATAAGGATAGTTATAACCTATATCATAGCATTCTTTATAATAATCATCAAAGGTCGGAGGCATAGTGTCATCATAAGAAATAGAATAGTTATCTTTCACAGTCGGTTTATCTGTGACCATACCATCATTGTTATTAGAAGGAGATGTATCAAACACATAATGATCAGTAGCAAAAGGATTTTCAAACACCTCTTCCCCAAGCTTAGAGCTTTCTATATCATTATGGGAGGAAGCATGGATAATACTGATACTATGGCAATTATTAACATCATCATTTTCAGAATTAGTTTCCCAGAGATTTGCAATATCAAAAGTAGTGTGCTCTTTCAAATCATGATCACTAATGTAGGTAAAGGGCATAGGAAGATCATTGTACTCAGATTCATTATCATAATAATCATTAGGAGCAACATACTTACGGTTACCTAGCGTTATCTCATTCACGCGGGGATATGCCGTTACCCCTTTCTCTTTATTCTCCTTCTTCTTCTTCGTTCCCTTCTTCTTCTTCTTCTCTTCCTTCTCCTCGTTCCCTTCTTTAGGAGGAAGAGGCTTGAAGGGAGGCTTGTCCACATAACCTGATTTACTTTCAGAAACAATAGAAGAAACTTGGGAGGATTCCTCCTTTTCATTAATAAGTTCAAAACACACAGCGGTCCTATCATATTTTGGCAAGGTGTCATCTTCTAAAATATTTTGTATGTAAGTATTTGTATGGCTATTATCAATGCAATAAGAAAAACACCCATGCAGGACATCATCAATATCAAGATCACTCATATGTAACAAAGAGATTTTTCTTGATAGCTCTTCACACCATAAAAATAAAGTAAGTTCATCATGCTGATTAAGAGTAATTTCATCATCACAATGCAAATTTGCAGCACTCATGGGGTTCAAATTATCATTGGAGGAGCATTGAAAATTAAAATGACCCACTCTATGGCAAACTTCACAAATAAAAGGATAGAGGGCACAAACTTTTTTACCAAGATCATCTAGAGCCCTAGACCACTTTCTAGTTTTTTCATTAATATGATGGATACAATATTCATTTTCGATTTGATTAATTCCACAAGGTCTATGCATTCCACAAAAATTAACATGCTTATAGGAAATAGCAGTCTTAGGAGTTTGAGCATGTTTATTGCAATCATTAACAAAAATTTCATCCTTCATGCAAGCATCTTTAAAAGGTTCATTATACTTATCAAAATTCTTCTTAGGCAATTCAAAATGAGAGGCAAAAGCTTTATAAAGATTTGCAGCAACTTGAGAGTCAAGACCATAAGTAGCACTCATATTTCGAAATTTACCAGTATCCATAAAAGTTTCAATGCATTCATAATCATAATTTATACCTGACTCTTTACCTTCGTTGTTCTCCCATCCTTCAGCGTTCTCCTCAATCCGATCAAGAAGATCCCACCTAGCTTCAACCTCCTTGCTTGTGAAAGATCCCTCTGAACAGGCATCTAGATAGTCCTTGTGATGTCCTGAAAGCCTTGCATAAAAATTAGTAATAATAACATTACGGGGGAGCTCATGAATGGGACATTTGAACATTAGTGACTTCAATCTCCCCCATGCTTGAGAAATACTCTCTCCATCACGAGGATAAAAGTTATAAATGTAATTCCTATCAATATGCACTTCATGAGGAGGATAAAATTTAGAATAAAAGAGAGATACAATTTCCTCCCAACCAAGAGAATGACTATTCTTCAGCAATTTATACCAATGCGCCGCTTTACCGCATACAGAAATAGAGAATAGTTTCTTCCTCACTTCATCCATAGAGATACCTGCACACTTGAATAACCCGCATAATTCATGCAAAAATAGTAAATGATCTCCAGGATGGACAGTTCCATCCCCTTCATAGCGGTTATCCATAACACGTTCAATAATTTTCATGGGTATCTCGAAAGCAGTACTTGCAGTAGGTGGATTTAAAATATCACGAGCACCATTAGAGTTATCGCATATGGGAGATAAAGTATTATCAGAGCAAATTTTCTCCCCTAAAGGTGGGAAGCTAAAAAGATCATAAAAACTAGCTTCCCCAAGCTTAGACTTCTCCATAGCATTAGCAGTGATTGCGTTCATACTAATAACATTGTTACTAGCATGCAAATAAGGTTCCATAGGTTTTTTAATTTTCGCATCACACAATTCATGTCTTAACTTAGGAAATAAATTAAAAAGCTCACAGTTGTTTTCCATTATGCCTTACTAGTGTAAAACAAGAAACAAAAAGATGTAATTGCAGGATCTAAAGGAAATAGCTTCGAGCACTTACAACGGCACCAGAAAATAACTTAGTTACCTGGGACCGGAGTGTGAGTGCCTTTTACCTTTCCTCCCCGGCAACGGCGCCAGAAAATAGCTTGATGTCTACTCACGCTTCTTTTCCTGTAGACAGTGTTGGGCCTCCAAGAGCAGAGGTTTGTAGAACAGCAGCAAGTTTTCCCTTAAGTGGATCACCCAAGGTTTATCGAACTCAGGGAGGAAGAGGTCAAAGATATCCCTCTCAAGCAACCCTGTGATCACAATGCAAGAAGTCTCTTGTGTCCCCAACACACCCAATACACTTGTCAGATATATAGGTGCATTAGTTCGGCGAAGAGATAGTGAGATGCAAGTAATATGGATGAGTATGATTGGTAATAGTAATCTGAATAAAATATGGCAGCGAGTAAACATGCAACAAAACAGTAAACAAACGGAGATTCGATGTGTGGAAACAAGGCCTAGGGATCCTGCTTTCACTAGTGGACACTCTCAACATTGATCACATAATAAAACTACTCTACACTCTCTTGTTGGATGATGAACACCACTAATTGTGTAGGGCTACAAGAGCACCTCAATGCCGGAGTTAACAAGCTCCACAACATTCGATGTTCGTATTTAAATAACCTTAGAGTGCATGATAGACCAACGCAATTATACCAAGTACTAACATAGCATGCACACTGTTACCATCATACTATGAAAGGAGGAATAGATCACATCAATACCATCATAGTAATAGTTAACTTCATAATCTACTAGAGATCAAAATCATAGCTTATACCAAGTACTTCATGATGCACACACTGTCAACATTGCATCGTGGAGGAGGAATAGACTACTTTAATAACATCACTAGAGTAGCACATAGATGATATTCAACTAGATCACAAAGAGAGAGAGAGATGAACCACATAGCTATAGCGGAGCCCTCAGCCCCGGGGGTGAATTACTCCCTCCTCATCATGGAGACAGCGATGGCGGTGAAGATGGCGGTGGAGACGGCGGTGGAGATGACTCCGGGGGCAATTCCCCATCCCGGCAGGGTGCCGGAACAGAGACTTCTGTCCCCCGAATTGGAGTTTCGCGATGGCGGCGGCTCTGGAAGGTTTTCTCGGGTTTCGTCAATGGGTTAGTTCCGGAAAACGCATAAAAACGATATAAAGTGTGAACAAAACATGTAGGTATTGTCATAAAACAAGCATGGAACATCAGAAATTATAGATACGTTGGAGACGTATCATGGCCTTCATCTCCTACTGATTCGACAACCTTGGTTTCTTACTGAGGGAAAACTTGCTGCTGTATGCATCACACCTTCCTCTTGGGGTTCCCAACGGACGTGTGCTTCACGCGTCATCAAGCTATTTTTCTGGCGCCGTTGCCAGGGAGATCAAGACACGCTGCAAGGGGAGTCTCTCACACCCAATCTCTTTACTTTGTTTATTGTCTTGCTTTATTTTATTTTCTATCTTGTTTGCTTTCTTTATATCAAAAACACAAAAAAATTAGTTTCTTGTTTTACTTTACTTAATTCGGTTTGCTTTACTTATTTTTATTATTGCTAAAATGAATACTCCTGAGAACACTAAGTTGTGTGACTTCACTAGCACCAATAATAATGATTTTATATGCACTCCTATTGCTCCACCTGCTGCTACAGCAGAATTTTATGAAATTAAACCTGCTTTACTAAATCTTGTTATGAGAGAGCAATTTTCTGGTGTTAATACTGATGATGTTGCTGCCGATCTTAATAATTTTGTTGAACTTTGTGAAATGCAAAAGTATAAGGATGTAGATGGGGACATTATAAAACTGAAATTGTTTCCTTTCTCCTTAAGAGGAAGAGCTAAAGATTGGTTGCTATCTTTGCCTAAGAATAGTATTGATTCATGGACTAAATGTAAAGATGCTTTCATTGGAAGATATTATCCTCCTGCTAAAATTATATCTTTGAGAAGTAGCATTATGAATTTTAAGCAATTGGATAATGAACATGTTGCCCAAGCATGGGAAAGAATGAAATCTTTGGTCAAGAATTGCCCTACTTATGGACTAACTACTTGGATGATCATCCAAACCTTTTTATGCAGGATTTAATTTTTCTTCAAGGAATCTATTGGATTCAGCTGCTGGAGGTACTTTTATGTCCATCACTTTAGGTGCTGCAACAAAGCTTCTTGATGATATGATGATCAACTACTCTGAATGGCACACTGAAAGGACTCCTCAAGGTAAGAAGGTAAATTCTGTTGAAGAAACCTCCTCCTTGAGTGATAAGATAGATGTTATTATGTCTATGCTTGTTAATGGTAGATCTAATGTTGATCCTAATAACATTCTTTTAGCTTCATTGGTTGCTCAAGAAGAGCATGTTGATGTGAACTTCATTAAAAATAGTAATTTCAACAACAATGCTTATAGGAATAATTTTGGTAACAACAACTATAGGCCATATCCTTCTAATAATGGTAATGGTTATGGTAATTCTTATGGTAGATCTGTTTTGCCTAGTGAGGAAAAGATGCTAGAAATTGAAAGAGCTACTAAAAGCTTTATGCAATCACAATATGAGCAAAATCAATTGTTTACTAAAACTATGAATGAACAATCTGCCTTGTTGAAAAATATAGGGAATTGATACGTCGCAAACGTATGATGTTCCGTGCTTGTTTTACACCAATTACTATATGTTTTAAGGGACTAACCTATTAATAGTTTCAAAGTGCACAAGTTCTTGGTTTCAACTTTGTTGTGTAGGAAATAGGCAAATATGGAAGGAAATAGCTCATTATGGTGAAATCTGAAATTTCCCGGAATCTGTCCCTGCTGAACACTTTTCAAAGATCGCATCGAAACTCCATCAAAATGACGTCCAATGGAAAAGTCGTAAGCTACAAAGTTGTAGAGAATTTCAAACCAAACAATTTGGACATCTTATTGGTCTAGAACGGACAACGGATGCATCCGGCAGAGCAGAATTACTGCGGAGGTTCGTGCAGTCTCGGGACTCCGAAAGTTGGTGACGTATTTGACACAAACTCTTCCCATACCTGGATATTTCGGCCCAGCCACGAGTTGTGAGGCTCATGAAGGACAGAGAGGAGTCCTAGGAAGGTTATAGAGGTGCCCAAGAGCCCTTGGATCAAAGGGGCATCCATCTCATGGCCTAGATTGCATCTCTAACACTATATATTGATGGGAAACCCTATTTTTGGAGCCCCCAAAGCATTGTCACGAAAATCCTCCTCCTTGGCAGCCAAGGAGGGGAAAACACTCATCTACACCAGCACCAACTCAAGGAAGAAGAAGGCTAAGGGGCGGCGCTCCCCCATGATGTTGGCGGCGGGGAAGGAGTCCCCCGCGCCGCCGCCGGCGCCGCCCACGCCTCCGCCTCCCGGCGCTCCTCGCTGAGCCCCTCTCCGACTTCTTCACCGCCATCTCCATAACCAACTCCTCATTGTATTCAGTGGTCCATCCTCTCACAAACCTCTGTACCGCCCTATGTAAACATGGTGTTTGATGCTATAAGTTATAATCCTATGATCTATGTCATGTTGCCATAGTTTATTTGTTCATTGATTGATTGGTTGTTTCTCTTTGGTTCATTAGAGTTGTATGTTGATATGTTACTGTCCTTGGTGCCCATTATATTTGTGCGCGCATGGATCAAGCACCATAGGGTTGGTAGTACTTGTATACTAGAAGGGGGAAGTTCTGCCGGAGTGACAGAAACCTGAGGACGCGAACCGGATAGTTGCATGTATGGGAGTAAGCGGACCATTTACTTAAGGCTATGGTTGGGGAAACCTTAATGCTTGCTAGTATTTACGGATGTTTGCTAGCAAGCCAATCATATAGTACTTGTAATCCCGGAGGGAGAGCATGTACATTTAGCCTCTCCTACATAGAAAGCTGCATCGAAGATATTGAACCCAAGATCCTCACTAATTGATCTTGGACAAAGCCACCACTATTATCACTGCCTTTCCACACTCATGGTACTATTAGTTTAGTTTGTTTTATTGTTGCAGCATTAACATTTATTCCGTGTATTTTATTGTTCTGCAAAGTCACCTCTCATACCCGTTATCGCTCTAGTTTTATTTCCTAGATATTGCAAACGCTTAGTGTGCGTAGAGTTGTATCAGTGGTTGATAGAACTTGAGATAATGTTTATACTACCTTTAGCTCCTCGTTGGGTTCGACACTCTTACTTATCGAAAAGGGTACAAACGATCCCCTATACTTGTGGGATATCAAGACCTTTTCTGGCGCCGTTGCCGGGAAGCCATAGCGTACGTGAATATTTTCGTGTGCACTTGTTTGCTTTATCTCTAAGTAGTTTTACTTCCTGTACCTAGTTGTTCTCTATCTCTTGTATGGATAGGGAATGCGAATTACAAAAAAAATTAGTTGTACTTCTTATATAAAAAAATAAAAAAATGTTTTCAGAAAAGAAAAGTGATTGGAAAGATGAGTAATGGTGAAGTGGGGGTCGACTTTGAACACTTGTGTTCATGTCTGCGAAACCAAAACAATTCTTTCCATGGAAGCTTTTCATTAAAAACTTGTAAATAGTGTATATAGTGTATATAGTGTACATATCCCGCTGTAAATAGAATGTATAGATAACCCCTAGTTTGTTATGCAAGTTTGTCACTATGCTGTCTAGAAAACAGATTTCATGTGCTCCACTGTAGAAAATTTTAAAAATCACCAGAACATGATCTTGATCTGAAATTTCTTGAGTGCATAGTACTGCTTGCTATCTAACTTTCGTTAGTTCTGAATTTTCTGATTTGAGGTACGTAGACAGATCTAATAATTCAATCTTTACGGACTGATTCTGTTGAGACGAATTTCCTGTGTTGTGCTGCAAAAATTCGTGAAAAATCTCAGAATGACATTTTGATCTGAAATTTTTTTGTGCATAGACCTGAGGTTATGATCTGTCTTTCATTAATCATGAGTTTTTCGATTTGAGATACGTAACTATCTCATTGAGTGAAATCTTTACAGAGTGCTCAGTTTTGACAGATTTCTATTCTCTTTGTTTAAATATTGTACTTAGGATTCAAAAGTTTCCTTCGTTTTTGACGTACGATTGAAATAATAAGAAACCTCAGTATTACAGTGGCTAAATATTTGATAGATTTTATATAAATTAGGGATACTTGAACACTTGTGGATTTTATTTAATGAGTACTAACCTACTAATGAGTTTTGTGAAGCTTTATGTGGATGCAGTTTTTAAGTTCCAATCAATATGGTGATATGAGATGAGCAAGAGGATGCAAGAGCTCAAGCTTGGGGATGTGTAGATGGATCCCAAGAGAATATTCAAAAAGATGCAAATATCTAAGCTTGGGGATGCCCAATGCACCCCCCTATTCATCAACCAACATGAGGTTGTCTCCTTCAAACTCAATATTACCCATCCACATGTAAGCATTGTATATAGTTGCTTTTATTATCTTTGGTTTTATCCTATTTAGTTTTATTAGGTTATTTATTTGGTTCTTGTTTCTTTGTCAGTTTCACTTATAATTGGAAAACAACAAAAAAAGGGGGTTTGAGAGCTCCAACAAATAATCATGCCCATCTTAAATGGCTATAAAGAAACAGCTTTATGGGAGACAACCCAATATGTTTATATTTCTGTTATTTACTGCTTTGTTGAGTCTTGGAAGTCATTACTACTGTAATGACCTCTCCTTATCATGTTTGTTTTGTTTTTGTGCCAAGAATTGCCTCTAATGGTAAGAAAGTGGTATTTGGGGGATTTGCAATCTTGTTTACTGTTTCTGGTTCGTCACGAGAAAAAATCGCCAAAAAATCACCAGAACGTAAGTTTGAGCTGCCAATTTATGAGCATCTTCCCCAGGTATTTATCTAACTTTCATTAGTTCAGAGTTTTTGGAGTTACGCAGCGTAACTATTTTTTAAAAATCAATTTTTACGAACTATTCTGTTTTGACAGATTCTTGCACTGTTTTGCATTTGCATCTTTTTGCCCACCTTTTTGAATTCTCTTGATCAAAGAACCTTATTGAAGTTGTGCTACAGTAGCTAATGCTTATTAAAATGCTTTTCATATGTCATACTGAACTTTATAGATTTGATTAATATCATTGCACTAACGCTGCTAATGAGATTTGTCATGAGTTTTGTATGAAGGAAGTTTTCAAGTGTAGGAAAGAAGAATGATGAGATGAGATGAAGAATGGACAAAAGCTCAAGCTTGTGGATGCCCATTTCACCCCAAGATATATTCAAGAAGTACAAGCATCAAAGCTTGGGGATGCCCAAGGAATCCCCTTCTTCATCAATAAAAATATCAGGTCCTGTTTATGTTCACTATATTTTTATTGCTTCATATACTATGTGTTATTCTTGGAGCATCTTTATTTTCTGTTGTGTATTTTATTTTCAATAAAGTGGGCACCATCATACCATGTTTGTTTGGGAGAGAGACACGCTCCGTTTTAATTGTATGAACGCTCTAGTTTTCACTCTTATTGTTCAACGAGCGTTTTATTTTTGCTAGTACTGCGTTTAGCTCTGGTTTTTCACTCCTATTTTGTTCAGAGCTTGTTAGTATGCTTCAGTTATATATGATTAGCTCTCCGATCTTTAATGAATATTATAAATGAGAGTTGTTTCAAATAAGTTGATTGGTGTTGGATACGAGTAAAAAGGTTTCATATTAATAGTGATGCAAATGGAAGATCTACTCTGATGTTTCAATTGGGTTGAATTGATCATTTAGTTTAGACTTTTAATATCACCATATGCTTTAATTAATAAGTTTTGTCGCTATGCATGATTATGACCATTATTGCTCTCTTAGTTGGTCGCTATCTTTCTTTTTACTAGCCTTCATTCTGTACTGAGTATGATCTCTACTCGTGCATCCAACCACCAAAAACCAAAATATGTCAAAAGTGTCCACCATACCTACCTATATGTGGTATTTCACCGCCACTCCAAATAAATTTACATGTGCTACCTTTAAAACCTTTAAAATAATTCCTTGTTCTTGCAATACATAGTTCATGGGAAAGTAGCCTAAAAAAATATTGTGGTGAGGAATATGTCACTTATGTATCTTAGTTCTTATAAGTTGCTTGCTGTGTGGCAACCATGCTGACATGGGGACACCATCATCATATTTTTGATAAATATCATGTGAGTTACTATGCATGTCCGTCTTGTCTGAAGTAAAGGAGATAACCATAATAAAAGGTTAGAGTATGCATATTGTTAGAGAAGAACATTGGGCCGCTAACCAAAGCCATGTTTACATGGTGGAAGTTTCAGCATGGACATTAAAACCTCAAAAATCTCTTATGAGAAATTTATGTTGCCAAAAGCTTTAAGCTTAAAGAGGAGTCCATTTGTCTGTTGTCCGTGTTGTCCCGGTATGGATGTCTAAGTTGAGAATAATCAAAAGCGAGAAATCCAATGCGAACTTTCTCCTTAGACCTTTGTACAGGTGGCATGGAGGTACCCCTTTGTGAAACTTGGTTGAAACATATGTAATGCGATGATAATCCATGGAAATCCGAGCTAATTAGGACAAGGTGCGGGCACTATTAGTATTCGATGCATGAGGCTTGCAACTTATAGGAAGTTTTATAAATAACCTATATTACTTATTGCTACCATTGACATTTGCCTCTCTTAAAATTTTATATCTCTATGTTTTCAAAATAAAAAGCTCTAGCACATGTTTAATCTCTGCTTCCCTTTGCGAAGGGCCATTCTTTTACTTTTATGTTGAGTCTTCATCTTCTAAGTTATATGCACCGTCTTATGAGAGCATAGTTGTCATTCTTAGTTCTATGTGCATGGTCCCAAAATTATTATTGATTGAATCATGAATGTGTTATTACTTGTTCTTAAATTATTTGTATCTAGTCATCCTTTGAACTTTGAAGGTGCATGTCACCGCAAAAATTATTCTTTTTATCACTTACCTACTCGAGGACGAGCAGGAGTTAAGCTTGGGGATGTTGATACGTCGCAAATGTATCTATAATTTTTGATGTTCCATGTTTGTTTTACACCAATTACTATATGTTTTAAGGGACTAACCTATTAATAGTTGCAAAAGTGCACAAGTTCTTGATTTCAACTTTGTTGTGCAGAAAATAGGAAAATATGGAAGGAAATAGCTCATTATGGTGAAATCTGGAATTTCTCGGGAATCTGTCCCTGCTGAACACTTTTCAAAGATCGCTTCGAAACTCATTCAAAAAGACGTCCAATGGAAAAGTTGTAAGCTACAAAGTTGTATAGAATTTTAAACCGAACAATTTGGACATCTTATTCATCCAGAACGGACAACGGATGCATCCGGCAGAGCAGAATTACTGCGGAGGTTTGTGTAGTCTCGGGACTCCCAAATTTGGTGACATATTTGACATAAACTCTTTCCATACCTGGATATTTCGGCCCAGCCACGAGTTGTGAGGCTCATGAAGGACAGAGGGGAGTCCTAGGAAGGTTCTAGAGGTGCCGAAGAGCCCTTGGATCAAAGGGGCATCCATCCCATGGCCTAGATTGCATCTCCAACACTATATATTGATGGGAAACCCTATTTTTGGAGGTCCCCAAGCATTGTCACGAAAATCCTCCTCCTTGGTAGCAGCCAAGGAGGGAGAAACACTCATCTACACCAGCACCAACTCAAGGAAGAATAAGGCTAAGGGGCGGCGCTCCCCCATGATGCCGGCGGCGGGGAAGGAGTCCCTCGCGCCGCCGCCGGCGCCGCCCACGCCTCCGCCTCCCGGCGCTCCTCGCTGAGCCCCTCTCCGACGTCTTCACCGCCATCTCCATCACCAACTCCTCATTGTATTCAGTGGTCCGTCCTCTCACAAACCTCTGTACCGCCCTATGTAAACATGGTGTTTGATGCTATAAGTTATAATCCTATGATCTTTGTCATGTTGCCTGATACGTCTCCAACGTATCTATAATTTCTTATGTCCCATGCTACTTTTATGATGATACACACATGTTTTATACACACTTTATGTGATTATTATGCATTTTCCGGAACTAACCAATTGACGAGATGCCGAAGTGCCATTTCCTGTTTTCTACTATTTTTGGTTTCAGAAATCCTAGTAAGGAAATATTCTCGGAATTGGACGAAATCAACGCCCAGCATCTTATATTTCAAGGAAGCTTCCAGAGCACCGAAGAGGGACCAGAGGGGAGCCCTGGTGGCCCCACACGTGGTGGCGGCGCGGCCAAGAGGGGGGCCGCGCCCCCTTGTTGTGTGGCTCCCCCGTAGCCCTTCTGACTCCGACTCTTCGCCTATAAAAGCCTCCCTGACCTAAATCTTCGATAAGAAGAAGCCACGGTATGAGAAAAGTTCCAGAGCCGCCGCCATCGCGAAGCCAAGATCTGGGGGACAGGAGTCTCTGTTCCGGCACCCTGCCGGGACGGGGAAGTGCCCCCGGAAGGCATCTCCATCGACACCACCGCCATCTTCATCACCGCTGCTGTCTCCCATGAGGTGGGAGTAGTTCTCCCTCGAGGCTAAGGGCTGTACCGGTAGCTATGTGGTAATCTCTCTCTCCCATGTACTTCAATACAATGATCTCATGAGCTGCCTTACATGATTGAGATTCATATGATGAGCTTTGTATCACTATTAATCTATGTGCTACTCTAGTGATGTTATTAAAGTACTCTATTCCTCCTCCATGATGTAATGGTGATAGTGTGTGCATCATGTAGTACTTGGCGTAGTTTATGATTGTAATCTCTTGTAGATTACGGAGTTAACTATTACTATGATAGTATTGATGTGATCTATTCCTCCTTTCATAGTCTGTCGGTGACGGTGTGCATGCTATGTTAGTACTTGGTATAATTGCGTTGGTCTATCATGCACTCTAAGGTTATTTAAATATGAACATCGAATGTTGTGGAGCTTGTTAACTCCGGCATTGAGGTGCTCTTGTAGCCCTACACAATTAATGTTGTTCATCATCCAACAAGAGAGTGTAGAGTGGTTTTAATATGTGATCAATGTTGAGAGTGTCCACTAGTGAAAGTATGATCCCTAGGCCTTGTTTCCAAATACTGCAATCATCGCTTATTTACTGTTCTACTGCATCTTTACTTCCTGCAATATTACTACCATCAACTGCACGCCAGCAAGCTATTTTCTGGCGCTGTTACTACTGCTCATATACATTCATACTACTTGTATTTCACTATCTCTTCGCCGAACTAGTGCACTGATGACGCGTAAAGCACACGCCCGTTGGGAACCCCAAGAGGAAGGTGTGATGCGTACAACGGCAAGTTTTTCCCTCAGTAAGAAACCAAGGTTATCGAACCAGTAGGAGTCAAGAAGCACGTTAAAGGTTGATGGCGGCAGAGTGTAGTGCGGCGCAACACCAGGGATTCCGGCGCCAACGTGGAACCTGCACAACACAACCAAAGTACTTTGCCCCAACTTAACAGTGAGGTTGTCAATCTCACCGGCTTGCTGTAACAAAGGATTAGATGTATAGTGTGGATGATGATGTTTGCAGAAAACAGTAGAACGAGTATTGCAGTAGACTGTATTCGATGTAAAAGAATGGACCGGGGTCCACAGTTCACTAGTGGTGTCTCTCCCATAAGATAAATAGCATGTTGGGTGAACAAATTACAGTTGGGCAATTGACAAATAAAGATGGCATGACAATGCACATACATGTTATGATGAGTAGTGTGAGATTCAATTGGGCATTACGACAAAGTACATAGACCGCTATCCAGCATGCATCTATGCCTAAAAAGTCCACCTTCAGGTTATCATCCGAACCCCTTCCAGTATTAAGTTGCAAACAACAGACAATTGCATTAAGTATGGTGTGTAATGTAATCAACAAATACATCCTTAGACATAGCATTGATGTTTTATCCCTAGTGGCAACAGCACATCCACAACCTTAGAACTTTCTGTCACTATCCCAGATTTAATGGAGGCATGAACCCACTATCGAGCATAAATACTCCCTCTTGGAGTTACAAGTAACGACTTGGCCAGAGCCTCTACTAATAACGGAGAGCATGCAAGATCATAAACAACACATAGATGATAGATTGATAATCAACATAACATAGCATTCAATATTCATCGGATCCCAACAAACGCAACATGTAGCATTACAAATAGATGATGTTGATCATGTTAGGCAGCTCACAAGATCCAACAATGATATCACAATTAGGAAAAGACGACCATCTAACTACTGCTATGGACCCATAGTCCAGGGGTGAACTACTCACACATCACTCCGGAGGTGACCATGGCGGTGAAGAGTCCTCCGGGAGATGATTCCCCTCTCCGACAGGGTGCCGGAGGTGATCTCCTGAATCCCCCGAGATGGGATTGGCGGCGGCGGCGTCTCTAGAAGGTTTTCCGTATCGTGGCCCTCGGTACTGGAGTTATTCTCGACGAAGGCTTATGTAGGCGGAAGGGTAGGTCAGGGGGCGCCACGAGGGCCCCACACGCTAGGGCCGCGCGGCCCAAGCCCTGGCCGCGCCGCCCTGTTGTGTGGGCGCCTCGTCGCCCCACTTCGTTTCCCTTTCGGATTTCTGGAAGCTTCGTGGAAAAATAAGATCCTGGGCGTTGATTTCGTCCAATTCCGAGAATATTTCCTTAGTAGGATTTCTGAAACCAAAAACAGCAGAAAACAACAACTGGCTCTTCGGCATCTCGTTAATAGGTTAGTGCCGGAAAATGCATAAATATAACATAAAGTATGTATAAAACATGTAGGTATTGTCATAAAACAAGCATGGAACATAAGAATTATCGATACGTTGGAGACGTATCAACATCCCCAAGCTTAGTTCCTACTCGTCCCGAGTAGGTAAACGATAACAAAGATAATTTCTGAAGTGACATGCTATCATAATCTTGATCAATACTATTGTAAGCACATGTAATGAATGCAGCAATTCGAAGCAATGGTAAAGACAATGGTTAAACAATTGAATCATATAGCAAAGACTTTTCATGAATAGTACTTTTGAGACAAGCATCAATAAGTCTTGCATAAGAGTTAACTCATAAAGCAATAAATTCAAAGTAAAGGCATTGAAGCAACACAAAGGAAGATTAAGTTTCAGCGGTTGCTTTCAACTTGTAACATGTATATCTCATGGATAGTTGTCACATGCAGAGTAATATGATGAATGCAAATATGCAAGTATGTAAGAATCAATGCACAGTTAACACAAGTGTTTGCTTCTTAAGATGGAAGGAAATGGGTAAACTGAATCAACATAAAGTAGAAGAATGGCCCTTCAAAGAGGGAAGCATGGATTGCTATATTTGTGCTAGAGCTTTTATTTTGAAAACAAGAAACAATTTTGTCAACGGTAGTAATAAAGCATATGAGTTATGTATAAGATATCCTACAAGTTGCAAGTCTCATGCATAGTATACCAATAGTGCCCGCACCTTGTCCTAATTAGCTTGGATCTACATGGATTATCATCGCATAACATATGTTTTAACCAAGTATCACAAAGGGGTACCTCTATGCCGCTTGTACAAAGGTCTAAGGAGAAAGCTCGCATTGGATTTCTCGCTTTTGATTATTCTCAACTTAGACATCCATACCGGGACAACATAGACAACAGATAATGGACTCCTCTTTAATGCATAAGCATTCAACAACAAATAATATTCTCATAAGAGATTGAGGATTGTTGTCCAAAACTGAAACTTCCACCATGGATCATGGCTTTAGTTAGCGGCCCAATGTTCTTCTCTAACAATATGCATGCTCTAACCATTCAACTCATGATAAATCACCCTTACTTCAGACAAGACGAACATGCATAGCAACTCACATGATATTCAACAAAGATAGTTGATGGCGTCCCCAGGGACATGGTTATCGCACAACAAGCAACTTAATAAGAAATAAGATACATAAGTACATATTCAATACCACAATAGTTTTGAGGCTATTTGTCCCATGAGCTATATATTGCAAAGACAAAGAATAGAAATTTAAAGGTAGCACTCAAGCAATTTACTTTGGAATGGCAGAGAAATACCATGTAGTAGGTAGGTATGGTGGACACAAATGGCATAGTTCTTGGATCAAGGATTTTGGATGCATGAGAAGTAATCCCTCTCAATACAAGACTTAGGCTAGCAAGGTTATTTGAAGCAACCACAAGTATGAACCGGTACAGCAAAACTCACATAAAAACATATTGCAAGCATTATAAGACTCTACACTGTCTTCCTTGTTGTTCAAACCCTTACTAGAAAATATCTAGACCTTAGAGAGACCAATCATGCAAACCAAATTTTAGCAAGCTCTATGTATTTCTTCACTAATAGGTGCAAAGTATATGATGCAAGAGCTTAAACATGAGCACAACAATTGCCAAGTATCAAATTATTCAAAACATTCTACCAATTACTACATGTAGCATTTCCCGTTTCCAACCATATAACAATTAACGAAGCAGTTTCAACCTTCGCCATGAACATTATGAGTAAAGCTAAGGACATATTTGTCCATATGCAACAGCGGAGCGTGTCTCTCTCCCACACAATGAATGCTAGGATCCAACTTTATTCAAACAAAACAAAACAAAAACATACAGACGCTCCAAGTAAAGCACATAAGATGTGATGGAATAAAAATGTAGTTTCACTAGAGGAACCTGATAATGTTGTCGATGAAGAAGGAAATGCCTTGGGCATCCCCAAGCTTAGATGCTTGAGTCCTCTTGAAATATGCAGGGATGAACCACCGGGGCATCCCCAAGCTTAGAGCTTTCACTCTCCTTGATCATATTGTATCATCCTCCTCTCTTGATCCTTGAAAACTTCCTCCACACCAAACTCAAAACAACTCATTAGAGGGTTAGTGCATAATCAAAATTCACATGTTCAGAGGTGACATAATAATTCTTAAAACTTCTGGACATTGCACAAAGCTACTGAAAGTTAATGGAATAAAGAAATCCATCAAACATAGTAAAACAGGCAATGCGAAATAAAAGGCAGAATCTGTCAAAACAGAACAGTCCGTAAAGACTAATTTTTTAGGTGCACCAGACTTGCTCAAATGAAAATTCTCAAATTGAATGAAAGTTGCGTACATATCTGAGGATTACTCACGTAAATTGGCAGATTTTTCTGAGTTACCTACAGAGACTACTGCTCAAATTTGTGACAGCAAGAAATCTGTTTCTGCGCAGTAATCCAAATCTAGTATGAATCTTACTATCAAAGACTTTACTTGGCACAACTATGCAACAAAATTAAGATAAGGAGAGGTTGCTACAGTAGTAACAACTTCCAAGACTCAAATATAAAACAAAAGTGCAGAAGTAAAATCATGGGTTGTCTCCCATAAGCGCTTTTCTTTAACGCCTTTCAGCTAGGCGCAGAAAGTGTGTATCAAGTAACATCAAGAGACGAAGCATCAACATCATAATTTTCACAACTTGTCCCATTAGGTATCTTAGATGCTCCCTTATCTATAGTGGTATTAAGAGCTTTATCAATTTTAGGCCTATAATGGTTTTTTGGTTTAGGCACCTTAGAGACATACATGAACTTTTGCTCCTTACCCACATAAGCTTTCTCTTTAAACTTAATAGACGAAAAAGTTGAACCCAAGGTTCCCATTGTTGGGGGGATAACCCCCGGTATGCCAAAGGCATGCCAAACCGGATGGTTTGAGCCATCAGGATACCGGTTAGATGTTCATGCCGGAGTCTAAGATAGGCGTTTGGCTGAACAAGCTAAACCGGTATCCTCATAAGAGGGATACCGGAACCGGATAGAAAAGGTACCGGGCCACCGGTAGGAAGGGCTTGTCGGCAAAGCTGGTCAAAGATCCTCTCCAGAGCTAGAAGACAAAGATGAGCTAAGCAAAGTAGCTTTAAACGAAGGGCTGACGATAAAGAAGAAGGTGACGAAGAAAGAAGCCGGAGAACGTCAGCCTCCCTGATTAAAGAAGACCCCGGTGTCATCTATGATTAAAGTAGCTTTGTACAGTAGCCCGGTAAAGTAGTTTGTCCAGTCAAAGATGCCATTAGGGTTTCTTGCAATGTAAGCCACCCTCTCCCCTATATAAGGAGAGGGGGCAGCCCTTCTTCACGGGCACGCGTGTACGAGTGTAGGCAAGAGCACAGAACTTGTGTGAATCAATGAACATGGTGATCTAGAGGGAGTTCTTCCTTGTGCCTTTCTTCTTCAACCTCTGGCCTTGGCCAAGTTCTTGAGGAAACCATCCGGAATCTCTTCCCACCTGATCGCAAACCCTCCCCCGAATCCTCTTGCGTCCATTCGGCCCCAATCTAAGCCATCCTATGGCATCTGCTCGTTCACCACGACGACAGTTGGCGCCCACCGTGGGGCACAGAGTGGCGCTTGATGGAGTTCACATTCGGGCGGGCGTCCTCGAGATCTCCGGCGAACGTACGGTGTCCGCGTTGGTGCAGCGCATCTACGCCATGGACTTCATCAACGACAACGCGGGCTGCTTCGCCAACGGCGGCGTCTTCCCCAAGAACGGCCGCATCATCGAGTTCGGCAGCCACCGCATCTACTTCGGCACCGTCCCCGTGCGCCAGCACCTCTCGCCGGTGCTGGTGGCACCGGACCCGCCAAGATGGCTCTGTGCTGGTCGCGCCGCCGGCAGCGTCGAGGTAATGATGACCGGTGTGGCTGGTGCAGGAAAGGAGGTTGCGGCTGAAGGTGCTGGTCGCGCGGTTTCGACCCGTGCGGCTAAGCCACCGCTGGAGCGCGGCGCAGACGCAGCGGGAGCATCATCCGCGCCACCGGAAACACCGCTCCAGGCGGCGATGAACGTCCTCGCCACCCCCATCGCGCAGAACATCGACCCGGCAGCGGCTCAGGCGGAGCTGGAGGCGCAGCGCCAGAGGATGCTGGAGAGCGGCAAGGACATCGTCAGGGCGCAGCGCGAGCTGAACCTAACCGTACGTGAGTATAACGCTGCCCATGGCTTTGCTTCTGTTAGCGTGCATGCTGCTAGGATGCCGGAAAACCGGCTAAAAGAACGCAACCTAGATCAAGATTTGCGCAAAGAGATTCTTACCGGCAAGAGTGCCTCTGCATCTGTTAGCATCGTGGAAAAGCCTAAGTATAGCAGCCCGGATAAAACTATAAAAGCTGCTAAGGCTGCAGTAGAGCTATGCGAGTCGCTTTCCGGAGAGGCTCTGGTAAAGCAGCAAGAGCGTGTTAGAGAGCTGCTGGAAACCATAGAGCAGCAAAATGCTGAGCAGCTGGCTAAGCTGAACAAGGCAGCGGCCTCAAAATCCGCGCGTTCGACAAAGAATGCCGGTAGCAAGTCCCATGGGCAGGCATCGTCCCCCCATCCGGATAGAAGAAGAGAAAAAGAAGTGAATGCACAGCAGATGACTGTGTACGATCCGGTTCTTGCCGGAAAGCAACAAGCCGGGCAACATGATGCCGGTAGAAAAAGCCAAGGGGCAGAGCGAGGCTACGCCAGAGGCTATGCCGGAAACAATCATGCCGGTAGATATGAGACCGGGCAAAACTATCGAGCTGCAAGGGCAGCATACGATGAGGAGGAAATAGATCCCCCAAGGTACCGGCAGGCAAGGGCCGCGGTACCGGAATGTTATGATGAAGCCGATTCTACAAGACCGGCAGCGTACCGGAACCCATTGGGAGAACGCCTGGGAGAGAGATACCTACCGGAACGAGATGCGAGGCACCGTCTGGATAGAGTGTACTTGTCAGAAATGATCGAGGAGGAAGGTCCTCCAGGTCCAAAGTGCTTTGGCCCAAGGATCATGAAAGAAAAACCACCAGTTCGCAACTTTATGTTGCCCCGTGATACAAAGACATACGATGGCACCACGAAGTCGGAAGATTGGCTCGCGGATTACGTGACCGCGGTATACGTTGCAGGCGGTGGAGGAACCGTAGCAGGAGGAGGAAACCGGCGTTTGGCCGTGAGGATCATACCATCGTTTTTGGTTGGACCGGCAAGAATCTGGCTAAACAACTTGCCGGCAGGAAGTATAAATGGCTGGCTGGATTTTGAGGAGGCTTTTGTGAGCAATTTCAGCAGCACCTATCAGAGGCCAAACAGGCCGCAGCAACTTGCTCTGTGCGTGCAGCGCCCGAATGAAACAGACCGGGATTATCTGGCCCGGTGGAACACTACAAGGAACTCCTGTGAAGGGGTAATCGAGGCACAAGCCATTGCTTGGTTTAGCAGTGGATGCAGAAGAGGTTCACCGTTGTGGCAAAAGTTGCAGCGCAACATGCCGACAACGCTGGCAGAGATGATACGTGTGGCTGATAGCTATGCATTGGGAGACCCAACGCAGCCGGCAGTGCAACCGGAGCCGGAACAGCTGCGCCACGAGCAACACCGGGATAACCGGAATAACAAAAGAAGAGAAGATTTTCCGGATCGAAGGTACGGTCCGCAGCAAGTTGCTGCTGTGCAAGAAAACTTTGAGGCCAGCGACAGCCAGAGGCAAAAAACCGGATCGCAGCCATGGGCAGGTCCTAAGAAACAATGGGTGGAAAAGAAACCCTGGGTCCAGAAAAGGAACTGGCAAGAACCCGCAAAATACACCATGGAAGCTGCCATGGATCAACCTTGCCGGTGGCACACACCGAATCCGGCACACCCGTCAAACCATCTGACGAAGGATTGTACCTGGACCAAGTACTTGATGCAAAAGGGAACGGTAAAAGACGCACAGCCACCACAAGACATGCCGCGGCAGCAGCAACAGCTACCGCCACCACCGCCACTTACCGGGGCAAACGCCTTACCGGTGCAGCCAAACCGGCAGCAGTACCAGCAAGTTAACCGGGTGGAGCAAAACGATAACCAACCACCTCCACCGGCACCTTTAGGCCGGAATGTTTATGAAGATCCGCATCTGTGCTGTGTTGTCTTTGTCACTGAGCCAACAGACAGGCAAAGTGTGCACCGCCGCTCCATGGAGGTCAATGCTGTGATGCCGGCAGTTCCCAAATACATGATGTGGTCCAATCAGGAAATTACCTGGTCATCTAAGGATCACCCAAAGATCATGCCGAATCCGGGTGGATATGCTCTTGTTGTGGACCCAATTATGAAAGGGCCGCAAACTCGAGTGAAGTTCAGCAAGTTGTTGATAGACAATGGCAGTAGCATCAACATCATGTACAAGCACACCATGCATACGCTGGGCATAACAGAAAACATGCTTCAGCCAACGAGCACAACGTTCCACGGGATCGTTCCTGGCTTGTCCTGTGCCCCGATAGGAAAAGTTCGGGTGGACGTGGCATTTGGAGGACGTGACAACTGCCGGGTGGAAAATCTGGAGTTTGAGGTGGTGGATCTAGACAGTCCCTACCATGCATTGCTGGGGAGACCGGCATTGGCAGCCTTCATGGCCACAACTCATACGGCTTACCTCAAGATGAAGATGCCGGCACCTCGTGGACCATTGACTGTGGTGGGAAACTATAAGATCTCACTGGAAACTGCATCTGCCGGATCGAACCTAGCGGAATCGCTGGTGATCGCGGAGGAAAAGAAAAGAATGCAAACAGCTGTTGCGCTGGCTCAGTCCTCACAATTGAGCTTAGCGGCAATGAGTGAAAACATGGGCTCACCGGCATTCAAGCCGACAAATGAAACAAAGGACATCGTGCTGGATCCGGCTTACCCAGAGCGCACCGTTCGTATCGGTGCCGGCCTCGACCAAGCATAGGAAAGCGCGCTCGTCAGCTTCCTCCGTGAGAATCGGAATATCTTTGCCTGGTCAACTGATGATTTGGTAGGTGTTCCGAGGGAGCTGGCTGAGCACTCTCTAAACGTCCGGAAAGATGCCAAGCCGGTGCGGCAACCACTACGCCGGTTCGCTGAAGACAGAAGAAAGATCATAGGAGAAGAGGTGACAAAGCTGCTTGTTGCCGGATTCATCGTGGAGGTCACGCACACAGAGTGGCTGGCCAATCCGGTAATGGTTGAAAAGAAGAAAGATGAGAACCTGGAAGCAAAGGCTCCGAAGGTGTGGCGCATGTGCATCGACTACACCAACCTGAACAAGGCTTGCCCAAGAGATCCTTTTCCTTTGCCACGAATCGATCAAGTGATTGATTCAACTGCTGGGTGTGAGTTGTTGTCCTTCCTGGATGCCTATTCCGGTTTCCACCAGATTCCCTTGAAAAAGGAAGATCAAATAAAAACTGCGTTCATTACCCCGCACGGGGCTTATTGCTATGTTACTATGCCTTTTGGTTTGCGCAACGCTGGTGCAACGTACCAGCGCTGTATGCAAAAATGCTTGTTTGATCAAATCGGAAAGAATGTGCAAGTCTATGTGGATGACATTGTGATAAAAACTAAGGTAAAGAACACCTTAATCGATGACATCAGGCAAACGTTCGATAACCTAAGACGGTTCCGGATGAAACTCAATCCGGCAAAATGTACCTTCGGTGTCCCTGCCGGCAAGCTGCTCGGTTTCCTGGTATCAAGCCGGGGCATAGAAGTTAATCCGGTAAAGATCCGGGCAATAGAAAGAATGGCTATCCCTCGATAGTTAAAAGATGTGCAGAAGTTTACCGGAAGCTTGGCATCGCTAAGCCGGTTCGTGAGCAGGTTGGGAGAAAAAGCTCTACCACTCTATGCTCTGATGAAAAAATCTGACACGTTCGTCTGGACCCCTCAGGCAGACGCAGCGTTTAAAGAGCTAAAGACAATGCTAGCCACAGCACCCATACTGGCTTCACCTCTAGAAAGGGAGCCTATGCTGTTATACATAGCGGCAACAAACCGGGTTGTGAGTGTAGTGGTTGTAGTTGAAAGAGAAGAGGAAGAAAAAACCGTCCAGAGGCCGGTATACTACCTGAGCGAGGTGCTCTCCCTCTCAAAACAAAACTACCCTCACTTCCAAAAAATGACTTATGGCGTGTACATGGCCGCCACAAAACTCAAGCACTACTTTGAGGAGCACCCCATGAAGGTGGTGAGTGAAGCACCAATTTCCGACATCATGTGCAACAAAGACGCCAGCGGCCGGATTGCAAAATGGGCAATCCAGATATCACCGTACGTGCCGGTATATGAAAGAAGAGATGCCATAAAATCACAGGCTTTGGCTGATTTCCTTGTTGATTGGGCGGAGATGCAATACAAACCGCCGGATCAGAGGATAGAGTACTGGAAGATGCACTTTGATGGATCCAAGCTCAAGGAGGGTCTAGGTGCCGGTGTGGTGCTTACTTCACCAAAAGGAGACCACCTCCGGTATGTTTTGCAAGTACATTTCAGGGCATCGAACAATGTCGCTGAATATGAAGCTTTGATCCATGGGCTTAAGGTCGCAAAAGAAATCGGTGCACACCGGATCATTTGCTATGGAGATTCAGACCTTGTGGTACAGCAGTGTTCCGGAGATTGGGATGCAAAAGATGCCAACATGGCCTTGTACCGGTTTCACGTGCAAAAGATTGCCGGATTCTTCGAAGGTTGTGAGTTTCACCATGTGCCGCGAGCAGAAAATGAAGCCGCGGATGCTTTGTCCAAGCTGGGCTCATCTAGGCAGGAAATTCCTCCCGGAATAGCTTTGGCTCACTTAAGAGTGCCATCGATCAAACCAAGCCCGGAATCGGAATCAATTTTTGTACCGGAATCACACGTAGTACCCATGGATATCGATGAAGGGAACCCGGGGACTGTTCCGGCAAGCTCGGGGACTGCTCCGGTAGGCTCGGGGACTGCTGTACCCGTACCGGAAGAGATGATGCTGGTGGATAGCATGGAGATAGATGCGCCGGTGTTTTTGGTTCGAGAGATACCGTCATGGGTTAAACCTATTAAGGAATTCCTGATCAACGGCACCTTGCCGGCTGATGAAAATGAATCAAGGAGGATACAAAGAAGGTCCAAAGCTTACACATTCATCAATGGGGAGGTGTACAAGAGAAGCGTTACCGGTGTCCTTCAAAGATGTGTGGAACCGGAGGAAGGAAAAGAAATGCTTGAGGAAATTCACCAAGGAGAATGTGGGCATCATGCTTCATCAAGGGCGCTAGTAGCAAAAGTATTCCGGCATGGGTTTTATTGGCCCACTGCTTTGGAAAATGCTGAGGATTTGGTAAGAAAATGCAACGGCTGCCAGAGGTACGCCAAACAAAATCATACCCCAGCATCCGGTTTAAAGACAATACCGCTAACATGGCCATTTGCCGTTTGGTGCCTTGACATGGTTGGACCATTCAAAACTGCAAGAAGCAGCATGACTCACATCTTGGTCATGGTGGACAAGTTCACTAAATGGCTAGAAGTAAAACCTATCGCAAAGTGTGATGGGCATACAGCGGTAAAATTCCTAAAAGATGTCATTTTGCGGTATGGGTACCCGCATAGCATCATTACTGATAATGGAACCAACTTTGCTCAAGGTGAGTTCAAAAGGTTCTGTGAAGACAACAACATCCGGTTGGATTTGTGCTCAGTGGCACACCCACAAGGCAATGGCCAAGTGGAAAGAATGAATGCCTTGGTGCTTTCCGGTATCAAGCCTAGACTCATTGATGCGGTGGAAAAGTCACCGGGATGTTGGCTCGATGAGCTACCGTCAGTACTGTGGAGTATAAGAACAACCCCAAACCGGTCTACCGGATACACTCCCTTCTTCATGGTTTATGGAGCAGAAGCGGTGATACCAACCGACATCATTTATGATTCACCAAGGGTACAGCTCTATACTGAGCAAGAGGTCAAAGAGGCCAGAGAAAATGATGTCGACTTGCTGGAAGAAGCAAGAGAGCTGGCTTTGGCAAGAACAGCCATTTACCAGCAAAACCTAAGACGCTATCATAACCGGAAGGTTAACCCAAGAGTTTTCCGGGAAGGAGATCTTGTACTTCGCCTGGTGCAGCGCACTGAAGGCCGGCATAAGCTCTTGCCACCATGGGAAGGTCCCTTCATTGTAAGCAAGGTGCTTCACAATGATGCATACTACTTGATCGATGCACAGGAGTGGGAGAAAGGAAAGGCGGACAGGTCCGGAGAGGAAAGCAAACGTCCATGGAACGTAGCTCTGTTGCGTCCTTTCTACTCTTGAAGTGGTGATGTAAGAAGTTCCTTTTTGTACCTTATATGCTATGAATAAAAGATGCCGGAACCTTGAATGAATCTCGGGGACTACCTCAACTTAAGTTGCATGTAACTTGTTTATTTTTTCAGTTTACCGGTTGCTTATTGAATGTTTTTTCTTTCCGGTTTAGTAGTGTGCTAAATCCTACCGGAGTCTTTGACTCTGCTGCTGTCCGCAAACCGGCTTCATGGCAAGCAAGATAAACCGGTAGGAGATAAGCACATGAACTGCGAAAAGGGGGAGCAGGAAAGAACAATCCGGAAAATTTAACTAACCCCGGTTAAACCGGTTTTTTGCAAAATTTCAAAGTTATTTCTAAGTTCAAGAAGATGCTTGTTTGGTGAAAGAACCTTGTGCTCATACGCCAAAGAACGCCCAGAGAAGGCAGGCAGAGCCAAGGCAAAAGAACCAAGTATGCATCAAATTGGATGCGGAAACAATTGGGAAATCTTTGCAGTACAGGATAAAATCAAAACCAAAAGCAAAATATGCTAAGGCAAACTTATAAATACTTAGCTACCGGTATAACTTACCGGCAGGAAATGTTGTACCACAACCACAAGCAAACTTAAGTTTTACATCATAGACCCCGGCATACCGGGGCAGAATTTAACGGACATTGTTTTAAGTTAACCAGGACAAAGAAACACATCACAGGCAAACATTGCATAAGAGCAGGTAATCAGATAGCAGGGGCATCGGGTGCAGCGTCGCCAGCCTCAACATCTTCCGGGGGAGCAGCGCCGGCTTCGGGAGCTTCCGGCAGCACGTCCTCGGCAGCTTCACCTTCATCTCCCTCGTCTTCTTCTTCCTCATCGCTGAGGTAGTCCTTGACACCAGGAGGGGGTGGGATGAAGGTGCGGACCTCGGCATACTCAGCAAGCCGGTATGCCCGGTCCCGCCGCTTCGCGGCAAGCGCCGGATCCGTGTCTGTAGGAGCATCTGCGCGAACGCCTTGGAGAGCATCCAGGTTGAGGTCAGGGTACCAAGAACACGCGGAGCGCAGCGCCGTGTCAGCTCCGGCACGAGCCGCGGAGCATTGCCACTCGCGGATCCGGTGCCCGGCATCTTTAAGCCGCGCGGCGGTGAGCGTGATGTTCCCCGGCAGCTCCTCCTCAGGCCACAGGACCTTGAAGACTTGGATGGCGGCGGCTGGCAGGTCAGCAAGAAGCCGGTCGACGGAGCGCATATGTTGGACACGCGCGGAGAGGGCGACAAGATAGTCGTACCCATCCCAGTGCGCATCCAGATTGGGGAATTCCCGCGCAATCCGGTCCTCCCTCACTTTCTTCAAGGCATAAACCTGGGATTCCGGGAAGTGCTCTACAGAAAGAAAGAAAAAAGCATAAAAACGAGACACCGAAAAAAGCATGTCGGAAGAAGCAAGGAACAAAGATACATCTTCGAAGGAAAAAGCTTATAAGCAAAAGAAGGGGCAAGGCAAGAACTTACGGAGAGCTAGCGCATCTATCTTCATAACCAACCGATCGTACTCCCGGTGATCGGTGGTCATGGTGTCAATAAGGCGCTCCGCTGCCTTCCGCGACTTCCTTTCCTCCTCCAGTTCTGCCGTCAAGACAGTGTTGGCGTTCGTGGAGTCCTCCACGACCTCCGCCAGCCTGGCCTCCACTGCTACCCGGGCGTCCTTCAAGGCCTGATCATGCCGGAGCGCGGCTTGTATAGCCTGCTCCTTGAGCTCCCCCAGGGCGGTCTTCTGGGCCTCCAGCGCCTCGTTGTGCTCCTTGAGAAGCTGCTCCTTCTCGCCTAAGTACCGGAAAGAAAAGTCTTAGCAAGCAACAACAGATGAAATGAAAAAAGAAACGGGTTAGCAGAAAAAGCAAGGATGATACCTTGAAGCTTGGCGACCTGGGCCTTCAGGGCCTCGATGGTAGCTTCCGGAACAGCTGTTAAGCAAAAGAGTGTGTGAGTGTCAAAGAAGGAAACATTCCGGTAAAAAGACGCCGGAGGAAAAAGAAACAAACCTTGGCAGTGGCTGTGGGCCTCAGCAAGGTCCCGGTGCTCCCACAGAAGCTCCTCGAAGAGTTGCTTCCGGGCGTCGGCAGTGCTCTGTTCAAGGGAAGATGGATGTGAGAAAGAAAGAAACAAGTTTTCAACCCGAAACTCGGGGACTGGCTGTGCCGGTTTCACATGCCTCTAGTTAAAGTTTCGCGCTGGAAACTGCGTTTTCACCACGAAACTCGGGGACTGGGAGAATAGATAAGATCCGGAAAGAAAAGAAACCGGCATCAACAAAAACATAAGAGGTTTAGCAGAACTTACCACAACATTGTTGGTAGCATCGTACCAGGCGCTATCGAACTCTTTCACGGCGCGTTTAAGCCGCGAAAAGTGTTCTTCGGTGCACCGAGCCCCGGCAGGATCTGGTGCCGGAAGGCGATCCTTCCCCAGGCCGCGGGTAGAAGCGGAGATATCCGCCTCATTCCATTTCTGGGCATAGGGGAGAAGGTGCCCCAGGTCTTTGCCCGCGCGCTTCAGATTGACAATCCGGCCCAGGAGGCCGGTAGGCTTGTCCTGGGCAGCGATGGCAGCGGGGCCGACGTGCAGCACCACGTCCCCTGAGCCGCTGGAGGCGGCGCCCTCCACAGCCTTGCCGCGGGAAGCCCCGGGCTTGAGGAAGTTGGTGATCTTGGGGGTCCCCGACGGCGCCGGTTGCTTGGCCGCGGAAGGTCCTTGGCTGGGCGGCGGTGTCGGCGTGGCCTTGGGAGGAGAAGGTACCGGCGCGGAAGTATCCGGCGCGGTAGGGGAAGAGCTTGGTTGTTTCTTCTTCTTCTTCGGGGGAGGAGGAACCAGAGGTTCCGCCTGCCCGGCATCAGTCTGGCCGGCGCCGATGTTGCTGGCGCCGGTGTCTTGGGTCTCTGGAGGGGAGGTAAAGTCCTCCTCCGCGCGGTGATCTGGAGGTGTTGGGGCCGCGCGCCCCGAACTTGTAGTGCCTCCCGAAAGGGAGGCAGAGCTGTTGCCGGCACCAGATGGTACCGGACTTGACTGAGGAGGAGGAGTTGAGGTCCTCGCGGAGCCGGCAGAGCCAAGCTCAAGCGCAGGGCTGAAAGAAAGGAAAAAGAGAGCAAGTTGGAAAAAAGCAACCGGAAAAGAACTCGGTGGAAATAAAGAGAGCATAAAAGAGATAGAAACTTACCCGGAAGACATCGGCATCCGCTTCTGCTTATAGCGCTTGGTGCCCACCTGCTTCCCTCCAATGACCTCAGTCCGAGGGCGTTTGCCAGAGGAGGCATGGCTGGGGCCGGCGCCGGCAGCTGGAGGATCGCTCTTCTGGCCCTCGGCCATGAGCTTGTCCAGAAACTCGTCGCCAACCTCGGCCTTGATGGCGTGTATTTCACACGTTCGTTGGGCAACCCCAAGAGGAAGGTATGATGCGCACAGCAGCAAGTTTTCCCTCAGAAAGAAACCAAGGTTTATCGAACCAGGAGGAGCCAAGAAGCACGTTGAAGATTGATGGCGGCGGGATGTAGTGCGGCGCAATGATACGTCTCCGACGTATCGATAATTTCTTATGTTCCATGCCACATTATTGATGTTATCTACATGTTTTATGCACACTTTATGTCATATTCGTGCATTTTCTGGAACTAACCTATTAACAAGATGCCAAAGTGCCAGTTGCTGTTTTCTGCTGTTTTTGGTTTCAGAAATCCTAGTAAGGAAATATTCTCGGAATTGGACGAAATCAAAGCCCAGGGGCCTATTTTTCCACGGAGCTTCCAGAAGACCGAAGAACACACGAAGTGGGGCCACGAGGTGGCGACACCACAAGGCGGCGCGGCCCAGGGGGGCCCGCGCCGCCCTATGGTGTGGCGCCCTCGTCTGGCCCCCGACTCTGCCCTTCCGCCTACAAATAGCCTCCGTGACGAAAACCCCAGTACCGAGAACCACGATACGGAAAACCTTCCAGAGACGCCGCCGCCGCCGATCCCATCTCGGGGGATCCAGGAGATCGCCTCCGGCACCCTGCCGGAGAGGGGAATCATCTCCCGGAGGACTCTACGCCGCCATGGTCGCCTCCGGTGTGATGTGTGAGTAGTCTACCCCTGGACTATGGGTCCATAGCAGTAGCTAGATGGTTGTCTTCTCCCCATTGTGCTATCATTGTCGGATCTTGTGAGCTGCCTAACATGATCAAGATCATCTATCTGTAATCCTATATGTTGCGTTTGTTGGGATCCGATGAATAGAGAATACTTGTTATGTTGATTATCAAAGTTATGCTTATGTGTTGTTTATGATCTTGCATGCTCTCCGTTACTAGTAGATGCTCTGGCCAAGTAGATGCTTGTAACTCCAAGAGGGAGTACTTATGCTCGATAGTGGGTTCATGCCTCGCATTGACACCTCGGGACAAGTGATGAAAGTTCTAAGGTTGTGTTGTGCTGTTGCCACTAGGGATAAAACATTGATGCTATGTCTAAGGATGTAGTTGTTGATTACATTACGCACCATACTTAATGCAATTGTCTGTTGCTTTGCAACTTAATACTGGAGGGGGTTCGGATGATAACCTGAAGGTGGACTTTTTAGGCATAGATGCAGTTGGATGGCGGTCTATGTACTTTGTCGTAATGCCCAATTAAATCTCACTATACTCATCATGATATGTATGTGCATGGTCATGCTCTCTTTATTTGTCAATTGCCCAACTGTAATTTGTTCACCCAACATGCTGTTCGTCTTATGGGAGAGACACCTCTAGTGAACTGTGGACCCCGGTCCAATTCTCTTTACTGAAATACAATCTACTGCAATACTTGTTCTACTGTTTTCTGCAAACAATCATCTTCCACACAATACGGTTAATCCTTTGTTACAGCAAGCCGGTGAGATTGACAACCTCACTGTTTCGTTGGGGCAAAGTACTTTGGTTGTGTTGTGCAGGTTCCACGTTGGCGCCGGAATCCCTGGTGTTGCGCCGCACTACATCCCGCCGCCATCAACCTTCAACGTGCTTCTTGGCTCCTCCTGGTTCGATAAACCTTGGTTTCTTTCTGAGGGAAACTTGCTGCTGTGCGCATCATACCTTCCTCTTGGGGTTGCCCAACGAACGTGTGAAATACACGCCATCAAGCTCTTTTTCTGGCGCCGTTGCCGGGGAGATCAAGACACGCTGCAAGGGGAGTCTCCACTTCTCAATCTCTTTACTTTGTTTTTGTCTTGCTTAGTTTTATTTACTACTTTGTTTGCTGCACTAAATCAAAATACAAAAAAAAATTAGTTGCTAGTTTTACTTTATTTGCTATCTTGTTTGCTATATCGAAAACACAAAAAAATTAGTTTACTTGCATTTACTTTATTCATCATGTTTCCTTTTAATTTTACCACAAAAAGCATACCGGTAGGACATGGGTCTATAGTTGGGAGAAATAATATAGAAGAATTTTTCAATCATGTTAGCACAATTGAAAATTTTGAAGATAGACACTTGGTAGACCTTGCGCCTACTTATGAAATTGCTGCCGCGCATTTAGTTCGCTTGTTGGAAACTAAATTTGTTAATCTTAATCCTATAATCCAACACATGTTCTTCACACTTGGTGATATGGAAGAAGGGGAAAAGAAAGATTTTGTGTTAGAAACCCTTCTTAGAGAATTTGGTGGTCTAGCAAGAGAAGCTAGAAAGGTGTTTGCTAAATTTAATATGCTTGGTTCTCCAACTAATTTTGTTAGTCTCCTTGAAAAGATGGATATGGATAGAATAAGATTCACTAATAATATTGATGATGGAGGGGAGATCAAAGCACCAATACCATGTAAGCTCCTAGCTATGAATGATGCACTAGAAAATAACTATGCTTGGCTTGTTCCTGAAAATTTGTTTGATGAGAGTAGCACGCCTAAGACTAATGAAAAGGGAGATGCTGAAACTTATGTATCCAATATACTATGCCTAGTTGAGAAAAGTCCACACCCCGCTGTAGAAGTACCACCCTTCGATAATACTTGATACACACTTTCTGCACCTAGCTGAAAGGCGTTAAAGAAAAGCGCTTATGGGAGACAACCCATGTTTTTACCTACAGTACTTTGTTTTTATTTTGTGTCTTGGAAGTTGTTTACTACTGTAGCAACCTCTCCTTATCTTAGTTTTGTGTTTTGTTGTGCCAAGTTAAGCCGTTGATAGAAAAGTAAGTACTAGATTTGGATTACTGCACAGTTCCAGATTTCTTTGCTGTCACGAATCTGGGTCCACCTCCCTGTAGGTAACTCAGAAAATTAAGCCAATTTACGTGCATGATCCTCAGATATGTATGCAACTTTCATTCAATTTGAGCATTTTCATTTGAGCAAGTCTGGTGCCATTTTAAAATTCGTCAATACGAACTGTTCTGTTTTGACAGATTCTGCCTTTTATTTCGCATTGCCTCTTTCGCTATGTTGGATGAATTTCTTTGATCCACTAATGTCCAGTAGCATTATGCAATGTCCAGAAGTGTTAAGAATGATTGTGTCACCTCTGAATATGTCAATTTATATTGTGCACTAACCCTCTAATGAGTTGTTTCGAGTTTGGTGTGGAGGAAGTTTTCAAGGATCAAGAGAGGAGTATGATGCAACATGATCAAGGAGAGTGAAAGCTCTAAGCTTGGGGATGCACCCGGTGGTTCACCCCTGCATATATCAAGAAGACTCAAGCGTCTAAGCTTGGGGATGCCCAAGGCATCCCCTTCTTCATCGACAACATTATCAGGTTCCTCCCATGAAACTATATTTTTATTCCATCACATCTTATGTGCTTTTTCTTGGAGCGTCGGTTTGTTTTTGTTTTTGTTTTGTTTGAATAAAATGGATCCTAGCATTCACTTTATGGGAGAGAGACACGCTCCGCTGTAGCATATGGACAAGTATGTCCTTGGTTTCTACTCATAGTATTCATGGCGAAGTTTCTTCTTCGTTAAATTGTTATATGGTTGGAATTGGAAAATGATACATGTAGTAATTGCTATAAATGTTTTGGGTAATGTGATACTTGGCAATTGTTGTGCTCATGATTAAGCTCTTGCATCATATGCTTTGCACCCATTAATGAAGAAATACATAGAGCATGCTAAAATTTGGTTTGCATATTTGGTTTCTCTAAGGTCTAGATAATTTCTAGTATTGAGTTTGAACAACAAGGAAGACGGTGTAGAGTCTTATAATGTTTTCAATATGTCTTTTATGTGAGTTTTGCTACACCGGTTCATCCTTGTGTTTGTTTCAAATAAGCCTTGCTAGCCTAAACCTTGTATCGAGAGGGAATACTTCTCATGCATCCAAAATACTTGAGCCAACCACTATGCCATTTGTGTCCACCATACCTACCTATGCTACATGGTATTTTCCCGCCATTCCAAAGTAAATTGCTTGAGTGCTACCTTTAAAATTCCATCATTCACCTTTGCAATATATAGCTCATGGGACAAATAGCTTAAAAACTATTGTGGTATTGAATATGTAATTATGCACTTTATCTCTTATTAAGTTGCTTGTTGTGCGATAACCATGTTTATCGGGGACGCCATCAACTGCTCATTGTTGAATTTCATGTGAGTTGCTATGCATGTTCGTCTTGACTGATGTAAGGGCGATCTACACTGAGTTGAATGGTTTGAGCATGCATATTGTGAGAGAAGAACATCGGGCCGCTAACCGAAGCCATGTTCCATGGTGGAAGTTTCAGTTTTGGACAACAATCCTCAAATCTCTAATGAGAAAAGAATTAATTGTTGTTGAATGCTTTAAGCATTAAAAGAGGAGTCCATTATCTGTTGTCTATGTTGTCCCGGTATGGATGTCTAAGTTGAGAATAATCAATAGCGAGAAATCCAATGCGAGCTTTCTCCTTAGACCTTTGTACAAAGCGGCATAGAGGTACCCCTTTGTGATACTTGGTTAAAGCATATGTATTGCGGTGATAATCCAGGTAGTCCAAGCTAATTAGGACAAGGTGCGGGCACTATTAGTATACTATGCATGAGGCTTGCAACTTATAAGATATAATTTACATGATGCATATGCTTTATTACTACCGTTGACAAAATTGTTTCATGTTTTCAAAATCAAAGCTCTAGCACAAATATAGCAATCAATGCTTTTCCTCTATGAGGACCATTCTTTTACTTTCAATGTTGAGTCAGTTCACCTATTTCTCTCCACCTCAAGAAGCAAACACTTGTGTGAACTATGCATTGATTCCTACATACTTGCTTATTGCACTTATTATATTACTCTATGTTGACAATATCCATGAGATATACATGTTACAAGTTGAAAGCAACCGCTGAAACTTAATCTTCTTTTGTGTTGCTTCTATACCTTTACTTTGAATTATTGCTTTATGAGTTAACTCTTATGCAAGACTTATTGATGCTTGTCTTGAAGTGCTATTCATGAAAAGTCTTTGCTATATGATTCACTTGTTTACTCATGTCATATACATTGTTTTGATCGCTGCATTCACTACATATGCTTTACAAATAGTATGATCAAGATTATGATGGCATGTCACTCCAGAAATTATCGTGTTATCGCTTTTACTGCTGGACGAGCAGAACTAAGTTTGGGATGCATATACGTCTCCGACGTATCGATAATTTCTTATGTTCCATGCCACATTATTGATGTTATCTACATGTTTTATGCACACTTTATGTCATATTCGTGCATTTTCTGGAACTAACCTATTAACAAGATGCCGAAGTGCCAGTTGCTGTTTTCTGCTGTTTTTGGTTTCAGAAATCCTAGTAAGGAAATATTCTCGGAATTGGACGAAATCAAAGCCCTGGGGCCTATTTTTCCACGGAGCTTCCAGAAGACCGAAGAACACACGAAGTGGGGCCACGAGGTGGCGACACCACAAGGCGGCGCGCCTGTGGGGGCCCGCGCCGCCCTATGGTGTGGCGCCCTGCCGTCCCCGACTCGCCCCTTCCGCCTACAAATAGCCTCCGTGACGAAACCCCAAGATCGAGAACCACGATACGGAAAACCTTCCCGAGAGACGCCGCCGCCGCCGATCCCATCTCGGGATCCAGAGATCGCCTCCGGCACCCTGCCGAGAGGGGAATCATCTCCCCGGAGGACTCTACGCCGCCATGGTCGCCTCTCCGTGTGATGTGTGAGTAGTCTACCCCTGGACGATGGGTCCAGAGCAGTAGCTAGATGGTTGTCTCCTCCCCATTGTGCTATCATTGTCGGATCTTGTGAGCTCCCTAACATGATCAAGATCATCTAACTCTAATCCTATATGTTGCGTTTGTTGGGATCCGATGAATTGAGCATACTTGTTATGTTGATTATCAAAGTTATGCTTATGTGTTGTTTATGATCTTGCATGCTCTCCGTTACTAGTAGATGCTCGCCAAGTAGATGCTTGTAACTCCAAGAGGGAGTACTTATGCTCGATAGTGGGTTCATGCTCGCATTGACACCGGTGACAGAAAGTTCTAAGGGTGTGTTGTGCTGTTGCCACTAGGGATAAAACATTGATGCTATGTCTAAGGATGTAGTTGTTGATTACATTACGCACCATACTTAATGCAATTGTCTGTTGCTTTGCAACTTAATACTGGAGGGTTCGATGATAACCTGAAGGTGGACTTTTTAGGCATAGATGCGGTTGGATGGCGGTCTATGTACTTTGTCGTAATGCCCAATTAAATCTCACTATACTCATCATGATATGTATGTGCATGGTCATGCTCTCTTTATTTGTCAATTGCCCAACCGTAATTTGTTCACCCAACATGTCGTTCGTCTTATGGGAGAGACACCTCTAGTGAACTGTGGACCCCGGTCCAATTCTCTTTACTGAAATACAATCTACTGCAATACTTGTTCTACTGTTTTCTGCAAACAATCATCTTCCACACAATACGGTTAATCCTTTGTTACAGCAAGCCGGTGAGATTGACAACCTCACTGCTTCGTTGGGGCAAAGTACTTTGGTTGTGTTGTGCAGGTTCCACGTTGGCGCCGGAATCTCTCGGTGTTGCGCCGCACTACATCCCGCCGCCATCAACCTTCAACGTGCTTCTTGGCTCCTCCTGGTTCGATAAACCTTGGTTTCTTTCTGAGGGAAAACTTGCTGCTGTGCGCATCATACCTTCCTCTTGGGGTTGCCCAACGAACGTGTGAAATACACGCCATCACGCAACACCAGGGATTCCGGCGCCAACGTGGAACCTGCACAACACAACCAAAGTACTTTGCCCCAACGAAACAGTGAGGTTGTCAATCTCACCGGCTTGCTGTAACAAAGGATTAACCGTATTGTGTGGAAGATGATTGTTTGCAGAAAACAAGAGAACAAGTATTGCAAGAGATTGTATTTCAAGAAAGAGAATTGGACCGGGTCCACAGTTCACTAGAGGTGTCTCTCCCATAAGACGAACAGCTTGTTGGGTGAACAAATTACAGTTGGGCAATTGACAAATAAAGAGAGCATGACCATGCACATACATATCATGATGAGTATAGTGAGATTTAATTGGGCATTACGACAAAGTACATAGACCGCCATCCAACTGCATCTATGCCTAAAAAGTCCACCTTCAGGTTATCATCCGAACCCCTCCAAGATTAAGTTGCAAAGCAACAGACAATTGCATTAAGTATGGTGCGTAATGTAATCAACAACTACATCCTTAGACATAGCATCAATGTTTTATCCCTAGTGGCAACAAAGCACAACACAACCTTAGAACTTTCTCACATCGTCCTGTGTCAATGCGTGCATGAACCCACTATCGAGCATAAGTACTCCTCTTGGAGTTACAAGCATCTACTTGGCCAGAGCATCTACTAGTAACGGAGAGCATGCAAGATCATAAACAACACATAAGCATAACTTTGATAATCAACATAACAAGTATTCTCTATTCATCGGATCCCAACAAACGCAACATATAGAATTACAGATAGATGATCTTGATCATGTTAGGCAGCTCACAAGATCCGACAATGATAGCACAATGGGGAGAAGACAACCATCTAGCTACTGCTATGGACCCATAGTCCAGGGGTAGACTACTCACACATCACACCGGAGGCGACCATGGCGGCGTAGAGTCCTCCGGGGAGATGATTCCCCTCTCCGGCAGGGTGCCGGAGGCGATCTCCGGATCCCCCGAGATGGGATCGGCGGCGGCGGCGTCTCCGGGAAGGTTTTCCGTATCGTGGTTCTCGTGATCGGGGTTTTCGCCACGGAGGCTATTTGTAGGCGAAAGGGCAGAGTCGGGGCCGACGAGGGCACCACACCATAGGGCGGCGCGGCCCCCGGGCCGCGCCGCCTGTGGTGTCGCCACCTCGTGGCCCCACTTCGTGTGTTCTTCGGTCTTCTGGAAGCTCCGTGGAAAAATAGGCCCCTGGGCTTTGATTTCGTCCAATTCCGAGAATATTTCCTTACTAGGATTTCTGAAACCAAAAACAGCGTAAAACAAAGAATCGGCACTTCGGCATCTTGTTAATAGGTTAGTTCCAGAAAATGCACGAATATGACATAAAGTGTGCATAAAACATGTAGATAACATCAATAATGTGGCATGGAACATAAGAAATTATCGATACGTCGAGACGTATCAGCATCCCTGCTTAGTTCTGCTCGTCCCGAGGTGTAAAACGATAAATACGTATAATTTCTGGAGTGACATGCCATCATAATCTTGATCATACTATTTGTAAAGCATATGTAGTGAATGCAGCGATCAAAACAATGTATATGACATGAGTAAACAAGTGAATCATAAAGCAAAGACTTTTCATGAATAGCACTTCAAGACAAGCATAAATAAGTCTTGCATAAGAGTTAACTCATAAAGCAATAATTCAAAGTAGAGATATTGAAGCAACACAAAAGAAGATTAAGTTTCAGCGGTTGCTTTCAACTTGTAACATGTATATCTCATGGATATTGTCAACATAGAGTAATATAATAAGTGCAATAAGCAAGTATGTAGGAATCAATGCATAGTTCACACAAGTGTTTGCTTCTTGAGGTGGAGAGAAATAGGTGAACTGACTCAACATTGAAAGTAAAAGAATGGTCCTCATAGAGGAAAAGCATCGATTGCTATATTTGTGCTAGAGCTTTGATTTTGAAAACATGAAACAATTTTGTCAACGGTAGTAATAAAGCATATGCATCATGTAAATTATATCTTATAAGTTGCAAGCCTCATGCATAGTGTACTAATAGTGCCCGCACCTTGTCCTAATTAGCTTGGACTACCTGGATTATCATCGCAATACATATGCTTTAACCAAGTATCACAAAGGGGTACCTCTATGCCGCCTGTACAAAGGTCTAAGGAGAAAGCTCGCATTGGATTTCTCGCTATTGATTATTCTCAACTTAGACATCCATACCGGGACAACATAGACAACAGATAATGGACTCCTCTTTTAATGCTTAAGCATTCAACAACAATTAATTCTTTTCTCATTAGAGATTTGAGGATGTTTGTCCAAAACTGAAACTTCCACCATGGAACATGGCTTCGGTTAGCGGCCCGATGTTCTTCTCTCACAATATGCATGCTCAAACCATTCAACTCAGTGTAGATCGCCCTTACTTCAGACAAGACGAACATGCATAGCAACTCACATGAAATTCAACAATGAAAAGTTGATGGCGTCCCCAGTAAACATGGTTATCGCACAACAAGCAACTTAATAAGAGATAAAGTGCATAATTACATATTCAATACCACAATAGTTTTTAAGCTATTTGTCCCATGAGCTATATATTGCAAAGGTGAATGATGGAATTTTAAAGGTAGCACTCAAGCAATTTACTTTGGAATGGCGGGAAAATACCATGTAGCATAGGTAGGTATGGTGGACACAAATGGCATAGTGGTTGGCTCAAGTATTTTGGATGCATGAGAAGTATTCCCTCTCGATACAAGGTTTAGGCTAGCAAGGCTTATTTGAAACAAACACAAGGATGAACTGGTGCAGCAAAACTCACATAAAAGACATATTGAAAACATTATAAGACTCTACACCGTCTTCCTTGTTGTTCAAACTCAATACCAGAAATTATCTAGACCTTAGAGAAACCAAATATGCAAACCAAATTTTAGCATGCTCTATGTATTTCTTCATTAATGGGTGCAAAGCATATGATGCAAGGGCTTAATCATGAGCACAACAATTGCTAAGTATCACATTACCCAAGACATTTATAGCAATTACTACATGTATCATTTTCCAATTCCAACCATATAACAATTTAACGAAGAAGAAACTTCGCCATGAATACTATGAGTAGAAACCAAGGACATACTTGTCCATATGCTACAGCGGAGCGTGTCTCTCTCCCATAAAGTGAATGCTAGGATCCATTTTATTCAAACAAAACAAAAACAAAAACAAACCGATGCTCCAAGAAAAAGCACATAAGATGTGATGGAATAAAAATATAGTTTCAGGGGAGGAACCTGATAATGTTGTCGATGAAGAAGGGGATGCCTTGGGCATCCCCAAGCTTAGACGCTTGAGTCTTCTTGATATATGCAGGGGTGAACCACCGGGTGCATCCCCAAGCTTAGAGCTTTCACTCTCCTTGATCATGTTGCATCATACTCCTCTCTTGATCCTTGAAAACTTCCTCCACACCAAACTCGAAACAACTCATTAGAGGGTTAGTGCACAATATAAATTGACATATTCAGAGGTGACACAATCATTCTTAACACTTCTGGACATTGCATAATGCTACTGGACATTAGTGGATCAAAGAAATTCATCCAACATAGCGAAAGAGGCAATGCGAAATAAAAGGCAGAATCTGTCAAAACAGAACAGTTCGTATTGACGAATTTTAAAATGGCACCAGACTTGCTCAGATGAAAATGCTCAAATTGAATGAAAGTTGCATACATATCTGAGGATCATGCACGTAAATTGGCTTAATTTTCTGAGTTACCTACAGGGAGGTGGACCCAGATTCATGACAGCAAAGAAATCTGGAACTGTGCAGTAATCCAAATCTAGTACTTACTTTTCTATCAACGGCTTAACTTGGCACAACAAAACACAAAACTAAGATAAGGAGAGGTTGCTACAGTAGTAAACAACTTCCAAGACATAAAATAAAAACAAAGTACTGTAGGTAAAAACATGGGTTGTCTCCCATAAGCGCTTTTCTTTAACGCCTTTCAGCTAGGCGCAGAAAGTGTGTATCAAGTATTATCGAGAGATGAAGTGTCAACATCATAATTTGTTCTCATAATAGAGTCAAAAGGTACCTTCATTCTCTTTCTAGGGAAGTGTTCCATACCTTTCTTGAGAGGAAATTGATATTTTATATTACCTTCCTTCATATCAATGATAGCACCAACAGTTCGAAGAAAAGGTCTTCCCAATATAATGGGACAAGATGCATTGCATTCAATATCCAAGACAACAAAATCAACTGGAACCAGGTTATTGTTAATGGTAATGCGAACATTATCAACTTTACCCAAAGGTTTCTTTGTAGAATGATCAGCAAGATTAACATCCAAATAACAATTTTTCAAATGTGGCAAGTCAAGCATATTATAAATTTTCTTAGGCATAACGGAAATACTTGCACCAAGATCACATAAAGCATTACAATCAAAATCTTTAACTTTCATCTTAATGATGGGCTCCCAACCATCCTCTAGCTTTTTAGGAATAGAGGCTTCACGCTCTAGTTTCTCTTCTATAGCTTTTATGAGAGCATTTGTAATATGATGCGTGAAAGCCAAATTTATAGCACTAGCATTAGGACTTTTAGCAAGTTTTTGCAAGAACTTTATAACTTCAGAGATGTGGCAATCATCAAAATTCAAACCATTATAATCTAAAGTAATGGGATCATCATCCCCAATGTTGGAAAAAATTTCAGCAGCTTTATCACAGGCAGTTTTAGCAGTTTTAGCAGCTTTCAGCAGTTTTCGCGCTTTGCATTCGAAGTGGAAACATTGCTAACACCAATTCTTTTATTAGTATTAGTAGGAGGTGCAGCAACATGTGTAGCATTAGCATTACTAGTGGTGGTAATAGTCCAAACTTTAGCTATATTCTTCTCTTCAGCTAGTTTTTCATTTTCTTCTCTATCCCACCTAGCACGCAGTTCAGCCATTAATCTTATATTCTCATTAATTCTAACTTGAATGGCATTTGCTGTAGTAGTAATTTTATTATGATGATTCTCATTAGGCAAAACTTTTGATTTCAAAAGATCAACATCAGCAACAAGACTATCGACTTTAGAAGCAAGTATATCAATTTTCCCAAGCTTTTCTTCAACAGATTTGTTAAAAGCAGTTTGTGTACTAATAAATTCTTTAAGCATGGCTTCAAGTCCAGGGGGTGAACTCCTATTATTGTTGTAAGAATTCCCATAAGAATTAGCATAGCCGTTGCCATTATTATAAGGATATGGCCTATAGTTGTTACTAGAATTGTTCCGGTAAGCATTGTTGTTGAAATTATTATTTTTAATGAAGTTTACATCAACATGTTCTTCTTGTGCAACCAATGAAGCTAATGGAACATTATTAGGATCAATATTAGTCCTATCATTCACAAGCATAGACATAATAGCATCAATCTTATCACTCAAGGAAGAGGTTTCTTCGACAGAATTTACCTTCTTACCTTGTGGAGCTCTTTCCGTGTGCCATTCAGAGTAGTTGATCATCATATTATCAAGAAGTTTTGTTGCTTCACCAAGAGTGATGGACATAAAGGTACCTCCAGCAGCTGAATCCAATAAATTCCGTGAAGAAAAATTTAGTCCTGCATAGAAGGTTTGGATGATCATCCAAGTAGTCAGTCCATGGGTTGGGCAATTTTTAACCAGAGATTTCATTCTTTCCCAAGCTTGAGCAACATGTTCAGTATCTAATTGTTTAAAATTCATTATGCTACTCCTCAAAGATATAATTTTAGCAGGGGGATAATATCTACCAATAAAAGCATCCTTGCATTTAGTCCATGAATCAATACTATTCTTAGGCAGAGATAGCAACCAATCTTTAGCTCTTCCTCTTAATGAGAAAGGGAACAATTTTAGTTTAATAATATCACCATCTACATCTTTATATTTTTGCATTTCACATAGTTCAACAAAATTATTAAGATGGGCAGCAGCATCATCAGAACTAATTCCAGAAAATTGATCTTTCATGACAAGATTCAAGAAAGGTGTTTAATTTCAAAGAATTCTGCTGTAGTAGCAGGTGGAGCAATAGGTGTGCATAAGAAATCATTATTATTTGTGGTTGTGAAGTCACACAACTTAGTATTTTCAGCGTTGGCCATTTTAGCAACAGTAAATAAAACAAACTAGATAAAGTAAATGCAAGTAAACTAATTTTTTTGTGTTTTTGATATAGTGAACAAGATAGCAAATAAAGTAAAACTAGCAACTAATTTTTTTGTATTTTGATTTAGTGCAGCAAACAAAGTAGTAAATAAAACTAAGCAAGACAAAAACAAAGTAAAGAGATTGAGAAGTGGAGACTCCCCTTGCAGCGTGTCTTGATCTCCCGCAACGGCGCCGTAAAAAGAGCTTGATGGCGTGTATTTCACACGTTCGTTGGGCAACCCCAAGAGGAAGGTATGATGCGCACAGCAGCAAGTTTTCCCTCAGAAAGAAACCAAGGTTTATCGAACCAGGAGGAGCCAAGAAGCACGTTGAAGGTTGATGGCGGCGGGATGTAGTGCGGCGCAACACCAGGGATTCCGGCGCCAACGTGGAACCTGCACAACACAACCAAAGTACTTTGCCCCAACGAAACAGTGAGGTTGTCAATCTCACCGGCTTGCTGTAACAAAGGATTAACCGTATTGTGTGGAAGATGATTGTTTGCGTAAAAACAGTAGAACAAGTATTGCAAGAGATTGTATTTCAAGTAAAGAGAATTGGACCGGGGTCCACAGTTCACTAGAGGTGTCTCTCCCATAAGACGAACAGCATGTTGGGTGAACAAATTACAGTTGGGCAATTGACAAATAAAGAGAGCATGACCATGCACATACATATCATGATGAGTATAGTGAGATTTAATTGGGCATTACGACAAAGTACATAGACCGCCATCCAACTGCATCTATGCCTAAAAAGTCCACCTTCAGGTTATCATCCGAACCCCCTCCAGTATTAAGTTGCAAAGCAACAGACAATTGCATTAAGTATGGTGCGTAATGTAATCAACAACTACATCCTTAGACATAGCATCAATGTTTTATCCCTAGTGGCAACAGCACAACACAACCTTAGAACTTTCTCACATCGTCCCTGTGTGTCAATGCAGGCATGAACCCACTATCGAGCATAAGTACTCCCTCTTGGAGTTACAAGCATCTACTTGGCCAGAGCATCTACTAGTAACGGAGAGCATGCAAGATCATAAACAACACATAAGCATAACTTTGATAATCAACATAACAAGTATTCTCTATTCATCGGATCCCAACAAACGCAACATATAGAATTACAGATAGATGATCTTGATCATGTTAGGCAGCTCACAAGATCCGACAATGATAGCACAATGGGGAGAAGACAACCATCTAGCTACTGCTATGGACCCATAGTCCAGGGGTAGACTACTCACACATCACACCGGAGGCGACCATGGCGGCGTAGAGTCCTCCGGGAGATGATTCCCCTCTCCGGCAGGGTGCCGGAGGCGATCTCCTGGATCCCCCGAGATGGGATCGGCGGCGACGGCGTCTCTGGAAGGTTTTCCGTATCGTGGTTCTCGGTACTAGGGTTTTCGTCACGGAGGCTATTTGTAGGCGAAAGGGCAGAGTCGGGGGCCAGACGAGGGCGCCACACCATAGGGCGGCGCGGGCCCCCCCTGGGCCGCGCCGCCTTGTGGTGTCGCCACCTCGTGGCCCCACTTCGTGTGTTCTTCGGTCTTCTGGAAGCTCCGTGGAAAAATAGGCCCCTGGGCTTTGATTTCGTCCAATTCCGAGAATATTTCCTTACTAGGATTTCTGAAACCAAAAACAGCAGAAACAAAGAATCGGCACTTCGGCATCTTGTTAATAGGTTAGTTCCAGAAAATGCACGAATATGACATAAAGTGTGCATAAAACATGTAGATAACATCAATAATGTGGCATGGAACATAAGAAATTATCGATACGTCGGAGACGTATCAGGCCTGCAGCGGAGGCTTGTGCTCGTGGACCTGTGGGTTGTTGCTGGCTGAGGGAGTGTCTACAGAATAGCAATAACAAAAAGAGTATAAGAAAACGAACAGAAAGGCTACCTCAAGAATGGTCAAGTCATCAGACGAACCGGCAGGTTCCGGCGGAGACTTGCCGAGGCGAGAGGATGCAGTCCGGCCCATCCTCAGATCTAGCCAATGGATGACGGGATCCGGATCGTACTTGTCCAGGGGCCTCTTCCGGCAAGGGCCTCGCCGGTCAGAATCAATCCGGGGGAAGCGGGCCTTGGCCTGGAAACAAAGGAAAAAAGAAAGGTTAGACGCAAGTGCAAAAGCTACCGGTGATACGACCTAAGCCGCATATCTTCTTACTTCTTTGGACGGAGGGTTCCTGGCGCTAAGAGGGCAAAGGCCCCACTCCCAGTCCTCCGGCATGTCCGTTTGGCAGATCTGGCTAGCCTTAAGGACCACGTCCTCTTTGCTCAAGGCCAGGCCGGTGATCTTGGTGGGATCACCGGGGCCGTACATCTCACTAATCTTGTGAGCACGCTGCTGGAGGGGAAGCACCCGGCGGCTGATGAAGGCGCGGATGATATCGTCGGAGCAGATGTTGGTGTCCTTCATCAGCTTCATCATGAAGCGCACCACCCGGTTCGTCTCGGCGTGCTCCGTACCGGGGTTGTACTGCCAGTTGGTCTTGGCTGGCGGCGCCGGATTGAACGCCGGCAGGTTGATAAGGTCGTCGTCGCCCGCGTTCTTCACATAGAAGAACGTCGTCTGCCACAAACGGCAAGACTCGAGGCCATTGAACTTAAAAAAGGGGCTCCCTTGGCGGGAGCCGATGATGGAAGACCCGCATTGAACGGGGGGTTTGGGCGCAGGAATGTCCTTGCCCTGGACCGAATTGATCTGAAGGGAGAAAAAGCGGGCAAACGTCTCGCGAGCGGGACGGATGCCAATGTAGCCCTCCATGAAGGCCACAAAACAAGAAAGGTAAAAAACGGCGTTGCCGGGAAGATGGTGAGGTTGGAGGCGATAGAAGTCGAGGAATTGACGAAAGAAATCTGAGGCAGGAAGGCCGAAGCCACGCTCAAAGTGAGCAAGGAAAACAACGGCCTCACCGGGTTTGAGCACCGGTTGGATCTCGTTGCCTGGAAGCCGGCAGATGACTCCTTCCGGAATCCTCCTAGACCGGTACAGCCAGTCGATCTCGAACTGGGTCACGTCGGAACCTCTCCAGGCTCCGCGTGTCTTGTCCTTTCCGGAGGCCCGGCTAGATGTGCCGGCCTCTTGTTTCCGGCTGGATGCCAGATCCATCCCGTCGGAAGCGCTGCTATCTTGGGTGCTAGAGGTGGCAGCAGGGAGAGACCCTTCGCTAGACATGGGGATCTAGGAGATGCCGAAATCTACCGAGAAACAGTTTTCCCCAAACAGACCCTCGCGCGAAGATCTACGAGTAAGAAGAAAAGCAAAACAAAGAACGGATAAATACTCTACCGCCCCCAAGATCCAAAGTGCAAGAGAGTAAGGGGTAAAGGCGCATCGGGCCTAACCTGAGGCGGCGGAGTCGCGAAGGAAGAAGTTCACCGGAGGAACGGCGAGCCCGCGGCCGGCGAGGAAGTCCGTCGACGGCGAGGCGAAGAAGTGCTTGAGGAAACGCGAATGCTGCGGGCGCGGTGAAGTTGCTGCTGAGGATCTCCGCGCGGCGAGGTCCGGCGAAGCGAAGGAGTGAGTTCGCCGGGCGACGGGCCCGAACGAGCGGCGGCGGACGGAAAACGGCAAAGGCACGGAGGCGAAGAGCTCTGCGCGCAGGGGAGTGGAGAATGCGAAGAAGAGGAAGAAGGAGCGGCGGTTGCGCTTATAAAGGAGAAGGGTAATGGGCTGGAAACCGCTGGGCCGCGGCGGTTCGCCTCACGGCCCGCGGCGGTTCGCGCCATGGGCCACCACGTGTCAAGGAGATACACGCGAAAGACAGGAGGCCACACGGAGGTACACAGAAGATCCAGAACGGCTAGTGGGATCCGCTGCGATGCATTAAATGGGCGCGCGGGAGTCGAAGCGAATTGACAACTGACACTGGCGCGTCAGTTACAGTGCGCATGTCTGTCAGGCGCGGGGCCCGAGATATTCTCGACTTCGCCGAGGAAGCGTTTAATGGTTAAGATACCGGAAGACAAGATACCGGAGAATGACTTGTAAAGAAAAGATAAGGAGGATCTGGGCAAAGATGCCGGATCCGAGCGTGATGCCGGATGAATCAAACCGGTATCCAAAGACATAAGAACCTGGCATGGTCTGTTGGATAGGATCCGCCAGACTATACCAGCTTCGGGGACTAATGTTGGGGGGATAACCCCCGGTATGCCAAAGGCATGCCAAACCGGATGGTTTGAGCCATCAGGATACCGGTTAGATGTTCATGCCGGAGTCTAAGATAGGCGTTTGGCTGAACAAGCTAAACCGGTATCCTCATAAGAGGGATACCGGAACCGGATAGAAAAGGTACCGGGCCACCGGTAGGAAGGGCTTGTCGGCAAAGCTGGTCAAAGATCCTCTCCAGAGCTAGAAGACAAAGATGAGCTAAGCAAAGTAGCTTTAAACGAAGGGCTGACGATAAAGAAGAAGGTGACGAAGAAAGAAGCCGGAGAACGTCAGCCTCCCTGATTAAAGAAGACCCCGGTGTCATCTATGATTAAAGTAGCTTTGTACAGTAGCCCGGTAAAGTAGTTTGTCCAGTCAAAGAAGCCATTAGGGTTTCTTGCAATGTAAGCCACCCTCTCCCCTATATAAGGAGAGGGGGCAGCCCTTCTTCACGGGCACGCGTGTACGAGTGTAGGCAGAGCCTGTAACTTGTGTGAATCAATGAACATGGTGATCTAGAGGGAGTTCTTCCTTGTGCCTTTCTTCTTCAACCTCTGGCCTTGGCCAAGTTCTTGAGGAAACCATCCGGAATCTCTTCCCACCTGATCGCAAACCCTCCCCCGAATCCTCTTGCGTCCATTCGGCCCCAATCTAAGCCATCCTATGGCATCTGCTTGTTCACCACGACGACACCCATAGCTTCTTCAAGTTCTCTAATCCTTTGGGTTTGATTATCATGAATAGCACAAGCTTCTAAGATGGCGATCCTCTCATTAATTCCACCTAGAGATTTGTCAAGTTTATCAGTGCTATTAAGTAATTCTCCCAATTTAGTCTCAATACTTGGAAGATTTTGCTCTATGGTCTCCAACTTTTTCATGACATCTTCAAGAGAGATTTCAATTTTAACTTCATTAACATGTGGTATTCCAAATAAACTTTCAATAATGCAACTGGCTTCTAGAGCAGGAGTGCCTAGGAAGTTACCTCCCGCAAGACAATCAAGAACATACCTATTCCAGCTAGAGATACCAACATAAAAATTCCTGAGTAGGATAGTGGTGGAGTGTTTCTTACTGCACCTATTATGAGCATCACTAATTCTATACAAGGCATCTTTTAAACATTCTCCCCCTTGTTGCTTAAACGAACGAACTTCAACTTCAGGATTACTCATTTTAGCAGAAGTAAATAAAGCAAACTAAATAAAGTAAATGCCAGTAACTATTTTTTTTTGTGTTTTTAATCTGGAGAACGCAAACAAGATAGTAAATAAAGTAAAGCTAGCAACTAATTTTTTTGTGTTTTGATATAATGCAGCAAACAAAGAAGTAAATAAAAATAAAGCAAGACAAAAACAAAGTAAAGAGATTGGAAGTGGAGACTCCCCTTGCAGCGTGTCTTGATCTCCCCGGCAACGGCGCCAGAAAAACAGTCTTGATGACGTGTAAAGCACACGCCTGTTGGGAACCCCAAGAGGAAGGTGTGATGCGTACAGCGGCAAGTTTTTCCCTCGGTAAGAAACCAAGGTTATCGAACCAGTAGGAGTCAAGAAGCACGTTGAAGGTTGATGGCGGCGGAGTGTAGTGCAGCGCAACACCAGGGATTCCGGCGCCAACGTGGAACCTGCACAACACAACCAAAGTACTTTGCCCCAACTTAACAGTGAGGTTGTCAATCTCACCGGCTTGCTGTAACAGAGGATTAGATGTATAGTGTGGATGATGATGTTTGCAGAAAACAGTAGAACGAGTATTGCAGTAGATTGTATTCGATGTAAAAGAATGGACCGAGGTCCACAGTTCACTAGTGGTGTCTCTCCCATAAGATAAATAGCATGTTGGGTGAACAAATTACAGTTGGGCAATTGACAAATAAAGATGGCATGACAATGCACATACATGTTATGATGAGTAGTGTGAGATTCAATTGGGCATTACGACAAAGTACATAGACCGCTATCGAGCATGCATCTATGCCTAAAAAGTCCACCTTCAGGTTATCATCCGAACCCCTTCCAGTATTAAGTTGCAAACAACAGACAATTGCATTAAGTATGGTGCGTAATGTAATCAACAAATACATCCTTAGACATAGCATTGATGTTTTATCCCTAGTGGCAACAGCACATCCACAGCCTTAGAACTTTCTGTCACTATCCCAGATTTAATGGAGGCATGAACCCACTATCGAGCATAAATACTCCCTCTTGGAGTTACAAGTAACGACTTGGCCAGAGCCTCTACTAATAACAGAGAGCATGCAAGATCATAAACAACACATAGATGATAGATTGATAATCAACATAACATAGCATTCAATATTCATCGGATCCCAACAAACGCAACATGTAGCATTACAAATAGATGATCTTGATCATGTTAGGCAGCTCACAAGATCCAACAATGATATCACAATTAGGAAAAGACGACCATCTAACTACTGCTATGGACCCATAGTCCAGGGGTGAACTACTCACACATCACTCCGGAGGCGACCATGGCGGTGAAGAGTCCTCCGGGAGATGATTCCCCTCTCCGGCAGGGTGCCGGAGGCGATCTCCTGAATCCCCCGAGATGGGATTGGCGGCGGCGGCGTCTCTGGAAGGTTTTCCGTATCGTGGCTCTCGGTACTGGAGTTATTCTCGATGAAGGCTTATGTAGGCGGAAGGGTAGGTCAGGGGGCGCCACGAGGGCCCCACACGCTAGGGCCGTGCGGCCCAAGCCCTGGCCGCGCCGCCCTGTTGTGTGGGCGCCTCGTCGCCCCACTTCGTTTCCCTTTCGGACTTCTGGAAGCTTCGTGGAAAAATAAGATCCTGGGCGTTGATTTCGTCCAATTCCAAGAATATTTCCTTACTAGGATTTCTGAAACCAAAAACAGCAGAAAACAGCAACTGGCTCTTCGGCATCTCGTTAATAGGTTAGTGCCGGAAAATGCATAAATATAACATAAAGTATGTATAAAACATGTGGGTATTGTCATAAAACAAGCATGGAACATAAGAAATTATCGATACGTTGGAGACGTATCATGCACCTATACATCTGACAAGTGTATTGGGTGTGTTGGGGGCACAAGAGACTTCTTGTATCGTGATTGCAGGGTTGCTTGAGAGGGATATCTTTGACCTCTTCCTCCCTGAGTTCGATAAACCTTGGGTGATCCACTTAAGGGAAAACTTGCTGCTGTTCTACAAACCTCTGCTCTTGGAGGCCCAACACTGTCTACAGGAAAATAAGCGTGAGTAGACATCAAGCTAAATTTCTGGCGCCGTTGCCGGGGAGGAAAGGTAAAAAGGCACTCACACTCCGGTCCCAGGTAACTAAGTTATTTTCTGGTACCGTTGTAAGTGCTCGAAGCTATTTCCTTTAGATCCTGCAATTGCATCTTTTTGTTTCTTGTTTTTCACTAGCTAGGCATAATGGAAAGTAACAGTGAGCTTTTTAAGCTATTTTCTGAGTTAAGACATGGATTGTTTGATGCGAAAATTAAAAAACCTATGGAATATATTAGTATGAACACTTTGAACACCATTGTTGCTAAAGATATGGAAAATTCTAAGCTTGGGGAAGCTGGTTTTGATGAGCATGATATTTTTAGTCCCCCAAGCATTGAGGAGAAAATTTACTTTGATGATACTTTGCCTCCCATTTATGATGATTATAATGATGGTGGTCTTTTGGTGCCGCCTACTATGGAGGATAAAGTTTATTATGATTATGCTATGCCTCCTATATTTGATAATAATGATAGCTACTTTGTTGAAATTTCTCCCACTACAATTAATAAGAATGACTATGCTTATGTTGGGAGTAGTAACAATTTTATGCATGTAGCTCATGATAAGAATGTTTAATTTGATAGTTATATTGTTGAGTTTGTTCATGATGCTACTGAAAATCTTTATGAGAGAGGAAAATATGGTTGTAGAAATTTTCATGTTACTAAAACACCTCTCTATATGCTGAAATTTTTGAAGTTACACTTGTTTTATCTTCCTATGCTTGTCACTTTGCTCTTCATGAATTTGTTTATTTACAAGATTCCTTTTCATAGAAAGTGGGTTAGGCTTAAATTTGTTTTGAATTTTCTTTTTGATGCTATCTTTTGCTTCAACTCTTATTTCTTGGGAGTGCATCATTGAAATTGTTGAGCCCATCTTAATGGCTATAAAGAAAGAACTTCTTGGGAGATAACCCATGTCTTTATTTTGCTACTGTTTTGTTGAGTCTTGGAAGTTGTTACTACTGTAGAAAATTCTCCTTATCTTAATTTTGTTGCATTGTTGTGCCAAGTAAAGTCTTTGATAGTAAGGTTCATACTAGATTTGGATTACTGTGCAGAAACAGATTTCTTGCTGTCACGAATTTGAGCAGTGTTCTCTGTAGGCAACTCAGAAAAATCTGCCAATTTACGTGAGTGATCCTCAGATATGTACGCAACTTTCATTCAATTTGAGCATTTTCATCTGAGCAAGTCTGGTGCACCTAAAAATTCATCTTTATAGACTGTTCTGTTTTGAAAGATTATGCCTTTTATTTCGCATTGCCTGTTTTGCTATGCTTGATGGATTTCTTTATTGCATTAACTTTCAGTAGCTTTGGGCAATGTCCAGAAGTGTTAAGAATGATTGTGTCACCTCTGAACATGTGAATTTTTGATTATGCACTAACCCTCTAATGAGTTTGTTTTGAGTTTGGTGTGGAGGAAGTTTTCAAGGATCAAGAGAGGAGGATGATATATGATTAAGAAGAGTGAAAAGTCTAAGCTTGGGGATGCCCCGTGGTTCATCCCTGCATATTTCAATAAGACTCAAGCATCTAAGCTTGGGGATGCCCAAGGCATCCCCTTCTTCATCAACAAATTATCAGGTTTCTTTTATTGAAACTATATTTTTGTTCCGTCACATCTTATGTACTTTACTTGGAGCGTCTGTGTGTTTTATTTTTGTTTTGTTATTTTCATTCTCTGAATAAATGCTTGTGTGGGAGAGAGACACGCTCCGCTGGTTCATATGAACACATGTGTTCTTAGCTTTTAATGTTCATGGCGAAGGTTGAAACTGCTTCGTTCATTGTTATATGGTTGGAAACAAAAAATGCTACATGTGGTAATTGGTATAATGTCTTGAATAATTTGATACTTGGCAATTGTTGTGCTCATGTTTAAGCTCTTGCATCATATACTTTGCACCTATTAGTGAAGAAATACTGTAGAGCTTGCTAAAATTTGGGTTGCATGATTGGTCTCTCTAAGGTCTAGATATTTTCTAGTAAGGGTTTGAACAACAAGGAAGACATTGTAGAGTCTTATAATGCTTGCAATATTTTCTTATGTAAGTTTTGCTGTACCGGTTCATACTTGTGTTTGCTTCAAACAACCTTGCTAGCCTAAGCCTTGTATTGAGAGGGATTACTTCCCGTGCATCCAAAATCCTTGAGCCAAAAACTATGCCATTTGTGTCCACCATACCTACCTACTACATGGTATTTTCCGCCATTCCAAAGTAAATTGCTTGAGTGCTACCTTTGAAATTCCATTCTTTGTCTTTGCAATATATAGCTCATGGGAAAAATAGCTTAAAAACTATTGTGGTATTGAATATGTACTTATGTATCTTATTTCTTATAAGTTGCTTGTTGAGCGGTAACCATGTTTCTGGGGACGCCATCAACTATTACACTTTGTTGAATATCATGTGAGTTGTTATGCATGTTCGTCTTGTCTGAAGTAAGGGTGATTTATCATGAGTTGAATGGTTTGAGCATGCATATTGTTAGAGAAGAACATTGAGCCGCTAACTAAAGCCATGATCCATGGTGGAAGTTTCAGTTTTGGACAACAATCCTCAATCTCTTATGAGAATATTATTTGTTGTTGAATGCTTATGCATTAAAGAGGAGTCCATTATCTGTTGTCTATGTTGTCCCGGTATGGATGTCTAAGTTGAGAATAATCAAAAGCGAGAAATCCAATGCGAGCTTTCTCCTTAGACCTTTGTACAAAGTGCATAGAGGTACCCCTTTGTGATACTTGGTTAAAACATATGTTATGCAATGATAATCCATGTAAATCCGAGCTAATTAGGACAAGGTGCGGGCACTATTGGTATACTATGCATGAGGCTTGCAACTTATAGGATATCTTATACATAACACATATGCTTTATTACTACCGTTGACAAAATTGTTTCCTATTTTCAAAATAAAAGCTCCAGCACAAATATAGCAATCCATGCTTCCCTCTTCGAAGGGCCATTCTTTTACTTTTATGTTAAGTCAGTTTACCTACTTCTTTCTATCTTAGAAGCAAACACTTGTGTTAACTGTGCATTGATTCTTACATGTTTGCATATTTGCATTCATCATATTACTTTGCATTGACAATTATCCATGAGATATGCATGTTGAAGTTGAAAGCAACCGCTGAAACTTATATCTTCCTTTGTGTTGTCCCAATGCCTTTACTTTGAATTTATTGCTTTATGAGTTAACTCTTATGCAAGACTTATTGATGCTTGTCTTGAAAGTATTATTCATGAAAAGTCTTTGTTATATGATTCAGTTGTTTACTCATTGTCTTTGCCATTGCTTCGAATCACTTCGTTCATCTCATATGCTTTACAATAGTATGATCAAGATTATGATAGCATGTCACTTAAGAAATTGTCTTTGTTATCGTTTACCTACTAGAGGACGAGTAGGAACTAAGCTTGGGGATGCTGATACGTCTCCAACGTATCTATAATTTCTTATGTTCCATGCTACTTTTATGATGATACACACATGTTTTATACACACTTTATGTCATTATTATGCATTTTCCGGAACATACCTATTGACGAGATGCCGAAGTGCCAGTTCCTGTTTTCTGCTGTTTTTGGTTTCAGAAATCCTAGTAAGGAAATATTCTCGGAATTGGACGAAATCAACGCCCAGCATCTTATATTTCAAGGAAGCTTCCAGAGCACCGAAGAGGGACCAGAGGGGAGCCCTGGTGGCCCCACACGTGGTGGCGGCGCGGCCAAGAGGGGGGCCGCACCCCCTGTTGTGTGGCTCCCCTGTAGCCCTTCCGACTCCGACTCTTCGCCTATAAAAGCCTTCCTGACCTAAATCTTCGATAAGAAGAAGCCACGGTACGAGAAAAGTTCCAGAGCCGCCGCCATCGCGAAGCCAAGATCTGGGGGACAGGAGTCTCTGTTCCGGCACCCTGCCGGGACGGGGAAGTGCCCCCGGAAGGCATCTCCATTGACACCACCGCCATCTTCATCACCGCTGCTGTCTCCCATGAGGAGGGAGTAGTTCTCCCTCGAGGCTAAGGGCTGTACCGGTAGCTATGTGGTTAATCTCTCTCTCCCATGTACTTCAATACAATGATCTCATGAGCTGCCTTACATGATTGAGATTCATATGATGAGCTTTGTATCACTATTAATCTATGTGCTACTCCAGTGATGTTATTAAAGTACTCTATTCCTCCTCCATGATGTAATGGTGACAGTGTGTGCATCATGTAGTACTTGGCGTAGTTTATGATTGTAATCTCTTGTAGATTATGGAGTTAACTATTACTATGATAGTATTGATGTGATCTATTCCTCCTTTCATAGTCTGTCGGTGACGGTGTGCATGCTATGTTAGTACTTGGTATAATTGCGTTGGTCTATCATGCACTCTAAGGTTATTTAAATATGAACATCGAATGTTGTGGAGCTTGTTAACTCCGGCATTGAGGTGCTCTTGTAGCCCTACACAATTAATGGTGTTCAACATCCAACAAGAGAGTGTAGAGTGGTTTTATTATGTGATCAATGTTGAGAGTGTCCACTAGTGAAAGTATGATCCCTAGGCCTTGTTTTCAAATACTGCAATCATCGCTTATTTACTGTTCTACTGCATCTTTACTTCCTGCAATATTACTACCATCAACTGCATGCCAGCAAGCTATTTTCTGGCGCCGTTACTACTGCTCATATACATTCATACTACTTGTATTTCACTATCTCTTCGCCGAACTAGTGCACCTATACATCTGACAAGTGTATTGGGTGTGTTGGGGACACAAGATACTTCTTGTATCGTGATTGCAGGGTTGCTTGAGAGGGATATCTTTGACCTCTTCATCCCTGAGTTCGATAAACCTTGGGTGATCCACTTAAGGGAAAACTTGTTGTTGTTCTACAAACCTCTGCTCTTGGAGGCCCAACACTATCTACAGGAAAAGAAGCGTGAGTAGACATCATTGCCATAGTTTATTTGGTCATTGATTGATTGGTTGTTTCTCTTTGGTTCATTAGAGTTGTATGTTGATATGTTACCGTCCTTGGTGCCCATTATATTTGTGCGCGCATGGATCAAGCACCATAGGGTTGGTAGTACTTGTATACTAGAAGGGGGAAGTTCTGCCGGAGTGACAGAAGCCTGAGGACGCGAACCGCATAGTTGCATGTATGGGAGTAAGAGGACCATTTACTTAAGGCTATGGTTGGGGAAACCTTAATGCTTGCTAGTATTTACAGATGTTTGCTAGCAAGCCAATCATATAGTACTTGTAATCCCGGAGGGAGAGCATGTATATTTAGCCTCTCCTACATAGAAAGCTGCATCAAAGACATTGAACCCAAGATCCTCACTAATTGATCTTGGACAAAGCCACCACTATTACCACCACCTTTCCACACTCATGGTACTGTTAGTTTAGTTTGTTTTATTGCTGCAACATTAACATTTATTCCGTGTATTTTATTGTTCTGCAAAGTCACCTCTCATACCCGTTATCGCTCTAGTTTTATTTCCTAGCTATTGCAAACGCTTAGTGTGCGTAGAGTTGTATCAGTGGTTGATAGAACTTGAGATAATGTTTATCCTACCTTTAGCTCCTCGTTGGGTTCTACACTCTTACTTATCGAAAAGGCTACAAACGATCCCCTATGCTTGTGGGGTATCAGGAATCAACTTGAAAATTTGAATATGGAAATTTCTGGTTTGCAAACTAAGCTTTCAAATGCTGAAAATCGATTCTCATACATGTCTGAGTCACAAGCTTCTTTAATTAATAAAATGGCTGCTAAACCTGAGGATAATGATAACAAAATTCTTACTACAACAAACGCTATCCAAGTTCGAATTAATGACAATATTAGAATGATGGCTGAACTGCATGCTAGGTGGGAAAGAGAAGAAAAACTTGCTAAAGAGAGTAATGTAGCTAAAGTTTGGACTATTACCACCACTAGTAATGTTGATGATTCACATGTTGCTAAACCTCCTACTATCAATGGTAAAATAATTGGTGTTGGCAATGTTTCTACTTCTAATACAAATCATGCAAATTGCCTGAAACTGCTGAAACTATTTGTGATAAAAGTGTTGAAATTTTTCAGAGTATTGGGGACAATGATCCCATTGCTTTAGATCATAATGGTTTTGATTTTGATAATTATCATATTTCTGAAGTTATTAAGTTCTTGCAAAAACTTGCTAGAAGTCCTAATGCTAGTGCTATAAACTTGGCCTTTACAAAACATATTACAAATGCTCTCATAAAAGCTAGAGAAGAGGAATTAAAACTTGAAGCTTCTATTCCTAGGAAGTTGGAAGATGGTTGGGAGCCCATCATTAAAATGAAGGGCAATGATTTTGATTGTAATGCTTTATGTGATCTTGGTGCAAGTATTTCTGTTATGCCTAACAAACTCTATGATACGCTTGACTTGCCACCTTTGAAATATTGTTATTTGGATGTTAATCTTGCTGATAATTCTATAAAGAAACCTTTGGGGAGGATTGACAATGTTCACATTACGGTTAACAATAACCTTGTCCCGTTGATTTTGTTGTCTTGGATATTGAGTGCAATGCATCTTGTCCTATTATTTTGGGAAGACCCTTTCTTCGAACTGTTGGTGCTATTATTGATATTAAAGAAGGAAATATTAAATATCAATTCCCTCTTAAGAAAGGTATGGAACACTTCCCTAGAAAGAGAATGAAGTTGCCTTTTGATTCTATTATTACAACAAATTATGATGTTTATGCTTCTTCTCTTGATGTTACTTGATTTACACTTTCTGCGTCTAGCTGAAAGGCGTTTAAGAAAAGCGCTTATGGGAGACAACCCATTATTTTATTTTCTGCAATTTTTGTTTTATATTTGAATCAAGGTGCTTGTTACTACTGTAGCAATACCTTTGTATCTTTACTTTATTTCATTGTTGTGCCAAGTAAAGTCTTTGATAGAGAGTTGATACTAGATTTGGATTTCTACGCCGAAACATATTTTTAGCTGTCACGAATTTGAGTTGTTCTCTCTGTAGGAGAATCTAAAAATTCTGTAAAAATTCATGAGTAATCCTCAGATATGTACGCAACTTTCATTAAATTTGAGCTTCTTCATCTGAGCATGTTAAGTGCCTCGAAAAAATTCGTCTTTACGGACTGTTCTGTTTTGACAGATTCTGCCTTTTATTTCGCATTACCTCTTTTACTGTATTTGAGTGGATTTCTTTGCTCCATTAAATTTAAGTAGCCTTGGGTAATGTCCAGAAGTGTTGGGAATGATTGTGTCCTCGCTGAACATGTGAATTTTTGATTATGCACTAACCGTCTAATGAGATTGTTTTGAGTTTGGTGTGAAGGAAGTTTTCAAGGATCAAGAGAGGAGGATGATATAATATGATCAAGAAGAGTGAAAATTCTAAGCTTGGGGATGCCCCCGTGGTTCATCCCTGCATATTTCAAGAAGACTCAAGCATCTAAGCTTGGGGATGCCTAAGGCATCCCCTTCTTCACCAACCACTTATCAGGTCACCTCTAGTGGAACTATATTTTTATTCCGTCACATCTTATGTGCTTTACTTGGAGCGTCTGTGTGCTTTTATTTTTGTTTATGTTTGAATAAATTCGGATCCTAGCATTCCTTGTGTGGGAGAGAGACACGCTCCGCTTTTTCATATTGAACACTGGTGTTCTTAGTTTTACTTTTAATGTTCATGGCGAAAGTTGAAAGCTGCTTCATTTATTGCTATTTGGTTGGAAACAGAAAATGCTTCATGTGGTAATTGATATATTGTCTTGAATAATTTGATACTTGGCAATTGTTTGAGCTCTCAAGTAGATCATGTTTAAGCTCTTGCATCATGTGGTTTAAACCTATTAGTGGAGAACTACCGTAGAGCTTGTTGAAATTTGGTTTGCATGATTGGTCTCTATAAAGTCTAGATATTTTGTGGTAAAAGTGTTTGAGAAACAAGGAAGACAGTGTAGAGTCTTATAGTGCTTGCAATATGTTCTTATGTAAGTTTTGCTGTATCGGTTCATACTTGTGTTTGCTTCAAACAACCTTGCTAGCCAAAACCTTGTACTGAGAGGGAATGCTTCTCGTGCATCCAAAACCTTGAGCCAAAACTTATGCCATTTGTGTCCACCATAACTTCCTACTATGTGGTATTTTTCTGCCATTCCAAAGTAAATTGCTTGCGTGCTACCTTTAAAAAAATTAATTCCTTGTCTTTGCAATACATAGCTCATGAGAAAGTAGCCTAAAAAACTATTGTAGTAAAGAATATGTCGCTTATGTATCTTAGTTCTTATAAGTTGCTTGTTGAGCGGTAACCATGTTTCTGGGGACGCCATCAACCTGTCACACCTTTGTTGAATATCATGTGAGTTGCTATGCATGTTCGTCTTGTCTGAAGTAAGGGAGATTTGCCATGAGTTAAATGGTTTGAGTATGCATATTGTTAGAGAAGAACTTTGGGCCGCCAACCAAAGCCATGTATCATGGTGGAAGTTTTAGCTTGGACATTAATCCTCAAATCTCTTATGAGAATATTATCTGTTGTTGAATGCTTAAAGCATAAAAGAGGAGTCCATTATCTGTTTTCTATGTTGTCCCGGTATGGATGTCCTCAAGTTGAGATCTATCAAAATTGAGAGATCAAATGTGATCCATCTCCTTGGACCTTTGTACAGGTGGAATAGAGGTACCCTTTGTGACACTTGGTTGAAACATATGTAATGCAATGATAATCCATGGAAATCCGAGCTAATTAGGACAAGGAGCGGGCACTATTAGTATTCGATGCATGAGGCTTGCAACTTATAGAGGTTTTATGCATAACACATATGAATTATTACTAGCGTTGACAAAATTGTTTCCATGTTTTCAAAATAAAAAGCTCTAGCACATGAGTAATCCTGCTTCCCTCTGCGAAGGGCCTTTCTTTTACTTTATGTTGAGTCAGTTTAGCTACTTCTTTCTATCTTAGAAGCAAACACTTGTGTCAACTGTGTGCATTGATTCTTACATACTTGCTTATTTGCACTCATCATATTACTTGGTGTTGACAATTATCCATGAGATATACATGTTGAAAGTTGAAAGCAACTACTGAAACTTAAATCTTCCTTTGTGTTGCTTCAAAACCTTCTATTAAGAATCTATTGCTTTATGAGTTAACTCTTATGCAAGACTTGTTGATGCTCGTCTTGAAAGTACTATTCATGAAAAGTCTTTGCTATATGATTCAGTTGTTTAGTCATTATCTATTTGTTAACAAACTATAGACCATTGCTTTGAATCACTTCATTCATCTCATATGCTTTACAATAGTATTGATCAAGATTATGATGGTAGCATGTCACTTCGGAAATAATCCTTTTTATTGTTTACCTACTCGAGGGCGACTAGGAACTAATCTTGGGGATGCTTCATACGTCTCAAACGTATCTATAATTTCTTATGTTCCATGCTAGTTTTATGACAATACTCACATGTTTTATATACACTTTATATCATTTTTATGCATTTCTCGGCACTAAACTATTAACAAGATGCCGAAGTGCCAGTTCTTGTTTTCTGCTGTTTTTGGTTTCAGAAATCCTACACAGGAAATATTCTCGGAATTGGACGAAACAAAAGCCCACGGTCTTATTTTCCACGGAGTCTTCCAGAACACCGAAGAGGAGACGAAGAGGGGCCACGAGGCGGCCACACCACAGGGGGGCGGCCCCACCCCTGGTCGCGCCGCCATATGGGGTGGGCCCCTCGGGCGTCCCCCGACTCTGCCCCTTCGCCTATATAATCCTTCCATCGCGAAAACCCTAGTACCGAGAGCCACGATACGAGAAAAGTTACTGAGCCGCCGCCGCCGTCAACCCCATCTTGAGGGGTTCCGAAGATCGCCTCTGGCACCCTGGCGGAGAGGGGAATCATCACCGGAGGGCTCTACATCACCATGCCCGCCTCCGGACTGATGCGTGAGTAGTTCATCCTTGGACTATGGGTCCATAGCAGTAGCTAGATGGTTGTCTTCTCCTCTTGTGCCGTCATGTTTAGATCTTGTGAGCTGCCTATTGATACGTCCAATTTGCATCACTATTTTATATCATAATTTGCTGTTATTCATTGATATATTTCATATTGGGACACATTACTTATGTTATTTCATCTATTTTGCATGTTTCATCATTATTGGAGGATCGAACACCGGAGCCAGGATTCTGCTGGAAAAAGCACCGTCAGGACGCAATATTTCGGAAGATCAACTCTGGAAGGAAATTATACCAAAAATCCTATTTTTCAAGATGACGGAGGAAGCCAGAAGGAGGAGCCAGGAGGAGCCAGGGTGGGCCCACACCCTAGGGCGGCGCGGCCCAGGCCCTGGCCGCGCCGCCATGTGGTGTGGAGGGCCCACGGCCCCTTTCGCCTCCTTTTCTTCGTCAAACCCTTCGTCCCGAAGACCTAAGCCACAGAGGGTACCTCGCGAAGAGTTACAGCCGCCTCTGCGGGGCGGAGAACACCAGAGAGAAAAGAGCTCTCCGGCGGGCAGGAATCCGCCGGGGAAATTCCCTCCGGGAGGGGGAAATCGACGCCATCGTCACCGTCATCGAGCTGGACATCATCGCCATCACCATCATCATCATCTCCACCATCATCACCGCCGTCATCACCGCTGGACACCGTCACCGCCATAGCAATTTGGGTTTGATCTTGATTGTTTGATAGGGGAAACTCTCCCGGTATCGATTTCTACTTGTTGTTGATGCTATTGAGTGAAACCATTGAACCAAGTTTATGTTCAGATTGTTATTCATCATCATATCACCTCTGATCATGTTCCATATGATGTCTCGTGAGTAGTTCGTTTAGTTCTTGAGGACATGGGTGAAGTCTAAATGTTAGTAGTGAACTATGGATGAGTAATATTCAATGGTGTGATATTTAAGTTGTGGTGTTATTCTTCTAGTGGTGTCATGTGAACGTCGACTACATGACACTTCACAATTTATGGGCCTAGGGGAATGCATCTTGTATTCGTTTGCCAATTGCGGGCTTGCCGGAGTGACAGAAACCTAAACCCCCGTTGGTATATCGATGCAGGAGGGATCGCAGGATCTCAGAGTTTAAGGCTGTGGTTAGATTTATTTCTTAATTACTTTCTTGTAGTTGCGGATGCTTGCAAGGGGTATAATCACAAGTATGTATTAGTCCTAGGAAGGGCGGTACATTAGCATAGGTTCACCCACACAACACTTATCACAACAATGAAGATTATTTAGCCGTATGTAGCGAAAGCACTAGACTAGAATACCGTGTGTCCTCGAGAACGTTTGGTCATTATAAGTAAACAAACCGGCTTGTCCTTTGTGCTAAAAAGGATTGGGCCACTCGCTGCAATTATTACTCTCGCACTTTACATACTCGTACTTTATTCAACTGTTACATCAAACCCCCCTGAATACTTGTCTGTGAGCATTTACAGTGAATCCTTCATCGAAACTGCTTGTCAACACCTTCTGCTCCTCGTTGGGATCGACATTCTTACTTATCGAAGATACTACGATACACCCCCTATACTTGTGGGTCATCAAGACTATTTTCTGGTGCCGTTGCCGGGGAGTGAAGCGCTATTGGTAAGTGGAATTGGTAAGGAAAACCTTTACTGTTGTGCTGATTTTATTTCTGCCTGCTGCTATAAGTCAATATGGAGAGATCTTCTCTTCAATTTTTATTTGGAAAATCTACTACTACTGCAACGGTAGTGGATGAGGCGCCAGGTGAGGAAGTAATACCATATAAAATACCTATGAAAATTATTGAACGTGTTATGGATAACCGCTATGAAGGGGATGGAACTGTCCACCCCGGTGATCATTTACTGTTTTTGCATGAATTATGCGGTTTATTCAAATGTGCAGGTATTGCTATGGATGAAGTGAGGAAGAAACTATTCTCTTTATCGCTGTCTGGTAAGGCGGCGCATTGGTATAAATTACTGGATAATGGGGATTCTCTTGAATGGAATGATATTGTGCCCCGGTTTTATTCTAAGTTCTATCCTCCAAGTGAAATTCATAAGGATCGGAATCGCATATATAATTTTTGGCCTCATGATGGAGAGAGTATTGCCCAAGCTTGGGGGAGATTGAAGTCTTTAATGCTCAAATGCCCCATTCATGAGCTTCCTGGTAATGTTATTATTGATAATTTCTATGCAAGACTTTCTTTTCAAGACAAGACCTTGCTGGATACTTCTTGTTCTGGATCATTTACACGCAACAAAGAAGAGTTTAAAAGGGACCTTCTTGATCGAATCCAAGAAAATACTGAAGGATGGGAGAACGACAAGGATAGAGAATCAGGTATAATTTATGATTATAAATGCATTGAAGCTTTTATGGATACTGATAAATTTCGTAATATGAGTGCTACATATGGTCTTGATTCTCAAGTTGCTGTAAATCTTTATAAAGCTTTTGCCTCTCATTATGAATTGCCAAAGAAGAACTTTGATAAGTATCATGAACCTTATAAAGATAAAATTGATTCATCTATTAATAAATGTGTTGTAGTTGAAACTGCTGATCATGTCATTCCTGAAGCTTATATTGAAAAAACTCCTTTCCCTGCTAAAATGAAGGAGTACTCTGTTATAAATAGTGCGGTTCATAAAAGTGAAAAGAAACCTGTAGAACCTGAAGAACAAATAAAAGTTGAACCTGCTGTTGCAATAATTAAAGATCTTGTGACTGAAAATGTGGAGGATGGTCATATTATTTTCTGTGAAGATGCTTCACATATTGTTTCACATCCTAATAAACCCAAACAAGCTAGTGTTCCTATGCTATCTGTTAGAATTGGTGATCATTGCTATTATGGATTATGTGATATTGGTGCAAGTGTTAGTGCTATTCCGTATGAGCTTTACACGGAGATTATGCACGAAATTGATTCTTGTGAACTTGAAGATATTGATGTGGTTATTCAGCTGGCTAATAGAGAAACTATTTCTCCAATTGGTATTGTTCGAGATGTGGAAGTTTTATGCGGTAAGATTAAATATCCTGCTGACTTTTTGGTACTTGGTTCTACTGCTAGTGATTATTGTCCTATTATTTTTGGTAGACCTTTTCTAAATACTTGTGGAGCTATTATAGATTGCAAGAAAGAGAAAATTTTGACTAAATTTGCTGGTGAATCTTATGAGTTTAACTTCTCTAAATTTACTAAAACTCCTTATAAAGCTGATTTGCCTAGTAATGATATTAAAATGGAGCAATGTGCATCTATTGTTCTTGTTCCTAATAATCCTTTGCAGCAACATTTGGAGGATAGCGAGAGCGAAATTTTTAGGAAAGAAAGAGATGAGCTTGAGGAAATTTTTCTTCGCCAACCTATTCTCAAGCATGATTTACCGGTGGAAGATTTGGGTACAACACCGCCACCTAAGGAAGATCCTGTTTTTGATTTAAAGCCTTTACCTGATAATCTTAAATATGCTCATATTGATGATAAGAAAATATATCCTGTTATTATTAGTTCTAAGCTTTCAGAGATTGAGGAAGAAAGGTTATTGGAAATATTGAAGAAGCATCGAGGCGCTATTGGCTACACTCTTGATGATTTGAAGGGGATTTCTCCTTCTATTTGCCAACATGCTATTAATATGGAAGATGATGCAAAGCCTGTTGTTGAACCTCAGCGTCGTCTAATTCCAAAGATGAAAGAAGTGGTAAGGAATGAGGTACTACGACTCCTTGAAGCTGGTATTATATATCCTATTGCTGATAGTAGATGGGTTAGTCCTGTGCATTGCGTTCCCAAGAAAGGAGGTATGACTGTTGTGCCTAATGATAATGATGAGCTCATTCCTCAAAGAGTAGTTGTAGGGTATAGAATGTGCATTGATTTTCGAAAAGTTAATAAAGTTACTAAAAAAGATCATTACCCTTTACCCTTTATTGATCAAATGCTAGAAAGATTATCTAAAAATACTCATTTTTGCTTTCTTGATGGTTATTCTGGGTTTTCACAAATTGCTGTTAAAGCTAAAGATCAAGAGAAAACCACTTTTACCTGTCCCTATGGAACTTATGCTTATAGACGCATGCCTTTTGGTTTATGTAATGCTCCTGCTACTTTTCAAAGATGCATGTCTGCTATTTTTCATGGTTTTTGTGAAAGTATTGTAGAGGTATTCATGGATGATTTTTCCGTCTATGGGAATTCTTTTGATAGCTGCTTGCGAAACCTTGATAAAGTTTTGCAGAGATGTGAAGAAACTAACCTTGTTCTTAATTGGGAGAAATGCCACTTTATGGTTAATGAAGGAATTGTATTGGGACATAAAATTTCTGAGAGAGGTATTGAAGTTGATAGAGCTAAAGTTGAAGCAATTGAGAAGATGCCCTATCCGAGGGACGTTAAAGGTATTCGTAGTGTTCTTGGTCATGCTGGGTTTTATAGGAGATTTATTAAAGATTTCTCCAAGATTTCAAAGCCTCTTACTAATCTTCTTCAAAAAGATGTACCATTTGTTTTTGATGATGATTGTAAGGAAGCTTTTGAAACTCTTAAGAAAGCCTTAACAACTGCTCCTATAGTTGAACCCCCTGATTGGAACTTACCCTTTGAAATTATGTGTGATGCTAGTGATTTTCTTTGTAGGCGCTGTTCTTGGACAGCGAGTAGATAAAAAACTGAATGTTATTCATTATGCTAGTAAAACTCTTGATGCTGCTCAAAGAAATTATGCTACAACTGAAAAGGAATTATTAGCTGTAGTCTTTGCTTGTGATAAATTTAGATCTTATATTGTTGATTCAAAAGTTACTATTCATACTGATCATGCTGCAATTAGATACCTAATGACAAAGAAAGATGCTAAGCCGAGGCTTATTAGATGGGTACTTCTTTTGCAAGAATTTGATTTACATATTATAGATAGGAAAGGTGCTGATAATCCTGTTGCTGATAATTTGTCTAGATTGGAAAATATTGCTTATGATCCTGTTCCTGTTAATGATAGTTTTCCAAATGAACAATTGGCTGTAATAAAGGTGAGCTCGCGAGACAGTCCTTGGTATGCTGATTATGCTAACTTTATTGTTTCCAAGTACTTGCCTCCAACCTTTTCAGCTCAGCAAAGGAGGAAATTCTTTTATGATTTGAGGCATTATTTCTGGGATGACCCACACTTATATAAAGAAGGAGTGGATGGTATTATGCGAAGATGTGTTCCCGAATATGAACAACAGGAGATATTGAGTAAATGTCATGGTAGTGCTTATGGAGGACATCACGCCGGAGAAAGAACCGCGCAAAAGGTTCTACAATCAGGTTTTTATTGGCCAACTCTCTTCAAAGATGCGAGAAAGTTTATTTTATCTTGTGATGAATGCCAAAGGGTTGGTAATATCTCCAGACGCAATGAAATGCCTATGAATTATACTCTTGTTATTGAACTGTTTGATTATTGGGGATTTGACTTCATGGGACCTTTTCCGTCTTCGGAAGGTAACACTCATATACTTGTTGCTGTCGATTATGTTACTAAATGGGTGGAAGCTATACCTACAAAAAGTGCTGATGGTGAGACCTCTTTAAGAATGCTTTTAGATATTATTTTTCCTAGATTTGGAGTGCCTAGATATATTATGACTGATGGAGGTTCTCATTTTATTCATGGAGGATTTAGAAAAACTCTTGCTAGGTATGGTATTAATCATAGAATTGCTTCTGCTTATCATCCTCAAACTAGTGGTCAAGTAGAATTATCAAATAGAGAGATTAAATCTATTTTGGGAAAGACCGTTAATAAAACTAGAAAGAATTGGGCTAGTAAATCGAAGGATGCACTTTGGGCTTATAGAACTGCTTATAAAAATCCCATGGGAATGTCACCTTATAAAATGGTTTATGGGAAAGCTTGTCATTTACCTTTAGAACTAGAGCACAAAGCTTATTGGGCTGTTAGAGAATTAAATAAAGATCCTAAACTTGCCGGTGATAAGAGGTTGTTGCAATTAAGTTCTCTAGATGAATGGAGAAGTGAAGCTTATGAAAATGCTAAACTCTTTAAAGAGAAAGTTAAAAAATGGCATGATAGGAGGATTATCAAAAGAGAATTTAATATTGGGGATAAAGTCCTATTGTATCGGTCTCGTCTCAGATTCTTTGCAGGGAAATTACTCTCAAAATGGGAAGGACCATATGTTGTCGAGGAGGTGTATCGTTCAGGAGCAATCAAAATTAGCTCTCTCCAAGGCAATGCTACGCAAGTGGTGAATGGACAAAGACTCAAGCATTATATCTCGGGTGATTCTTATAATGTTGATGTTGATATTATTCAAGTGGAAACACCGGAGGCCTACATCAAAGGGCAAACTGACAGTCCGCCAGAACTCGACTTTGAATAGGTAACAGTACTGATAAAGAAAAGTACGCAATTTACTTTCCGAACAATATTTTTGCTGTTTTTGGAAAATATGCGAAATTACGAGTTCGAAACGGAGTGGAAAGGACGCACGAGGGGGTGCCACCATAGGGCGGCGCGGCCTGACCTGGGCCCGCGCCGGCCTATGGTTTGGCCGCCCCGTCGCTCCTTTCCGACTCTGGTTCGATCTGGTATTTTCCTTATTTCGCGAAAATATTTGCTATATAATCTCCCGGACCCCTAGAGGTCCGTATATCGTGTTTTCGACGTGTTTTGTTTCGAGCTGTTTCTGCCAGGATTTGCTTCGGATCTAGAGCCATCATGTCTTCGTCGGAAACTCCGAAGGACAGCTCCAGCAAGGATGTTGGCAACTTGTACATGGAGGAGCTGAAGATGCACCCCAAGGAGTTGCTGCTCGTTGAAGGAGAACTGCAGGTCAAGGATGTCCAGGGTCCTAAAGGAGAAGGAAGCCTGGAAGACAGGATGGAGAAGCTAGAACAAGAGGTTTTCAAGTACAAGAAGATGGCTGAGCGTGAGGTGGATATCTTCCACAAGATTGTGTCTGAACTCATTGCTGAACATGAGAAGGAAACTGCAAAGCTTTGGAGCGACATCCTCTCACTGCACGACACCACCAACAAGCTCCAAGCACAACTCTATGATTTTCAGAATCAGAACTGTGAGTATGAAAACAGGTTTAAATACATAAGCCGTGCTGCTAGTTTCAGGATCCCCGAGACCAAGATGTCGTTTCTTGATGGAGAGCCTCTTCCTTGGAAGTTTGATGACGGGAATTCATCACCACCATCGCCGAAGGAGTAATTCATCATCGGTATTGGCATCCCCTTGGTTTGTTCCAAGCTTGGGGGAGTGCCGCGGTATCACATTATCACTACCTTTTACTTTTATTGTCAAGTAGTGTCATATCATGAGTAGGGAAGTTATCGTATGAGATGGGTTGCGTTTGGAAGTATCTCTCCTTTAGTTGGTTATCTATGTATCCCTTGGTGTGAGTTATCGTTATGGAATATTAATGAGAAGTCTTATCATTTACATATTGCACATCTTATTTTAGTTTGCAATCTCTACTATATGATTCACCTTGTTGTTAGTATTGGTATCACTTTGGGAGCATTGAATAAATCTATTTGGTTTTGGCAAACTTAGCATGGGTCAATAGCAACAACACTTTAAGGTTTAAATAGAAAAGAGAAATACCTGTAGATGTTTCATTGTCTTTCTTGTTAGCTCATAGCTTACTATTCTGAAGTAAAATTGTTTGTGCTTACAAGGAAGATGCATGATTGTTTCTATCACATGTATATTAGTTTGTTTCCCTCGACTCTTATGCTTGCTAATTAACCTTGCTAGCCAAAGACCTGTACTGAGAGGGAATACTTCTCGTGCATCCAAACCTTAACCCAAACCTATGTCATTGGTGTCCACCATACCTACCTACTACATGGTATTTTCTGCCATTCCAAGTAAATACTTCATGTGCTACCTTTAAACAATTCAAAACTTAGTATCTCTTATTTGTGTTAATGTTTCATAGCTCATGAGGAAGTATGTGGTGTTTTATCTTTCAATCTTGTTGGGCAACTTTCACCAATGGACTAGTGGCTTCACCCGCTTATCCAATAAGTTTGCAAAAAGAGCTGGCAATGGGATTCCCAGTCCCAAATTAATTAAATTAAATAGACACTCCTCCATGGTATGTGATTGATGGACGGCACCCGAAGGATTCGGTTAGCCATGGCTTGTGTAAGCAAAGGTTGGGGGGAGTGTCATCATCATAATAAAACTAAAATAAAAAGGCACTCCTTCATGGTATGAGATTGTTGGCAGGCACCCGAGGATTCGGTTAGCCATGGTTTGTGAAAGAAAGGTTGGAAGGAGTGCCACGTAAAATGAAAACAATATGGGAGCCGCTCTTAGGAGGTTGTCTGGCAAGGGGGTTAGAGTACCCGCTACCAGTCGTTGACAACAACAAACACCTCTCAAAATGTTACTTTTATTCTCTTTATATGATTGCAAAACTGAAAAAGCTCTAGCACATGATTTAATCCCTGCTTCCCTCTGCGAAGGGCCTGTCTTTTACTTTATGTTGAGTCAGTAAACATATTTCCCTCCATCTCAAGCAAGCATTTGAGTAGTTGTGATCAAACCATTATATTGTGATTTGCTACATCATGTCTTTTATTCTTCCTTGTTTAGTACAAGTTTTATCTGAATGAATATAGCTTTGCAAGTTATCAATGATCATGAGAAGACCATTATGATTGAGTATGCAAGTTGTGCCTTATAAACTTTAACATGAGAGCGCTGCTCAATGAGATAAATATAATCTGTTAATTGTTCTCTGACCAAGAACGAAGTTTGCCATCACCAATCATGATTTCTCATGCACCTTTACTTGTGATTACCTTATACTTGTTTCAATATGAGTTATAAGAGGTTGTCTACTATAATGTCCTGTGTGAATGAATATGATGCTTCTTGTCCGTATTTTATTTATCGACTCTTCACTCCATAAACATGTGGTCATGTCTATCGAGCTCAGTTTCGCTTGGGGACAAGCGAAGTCTAAGCTTGGGGGGAGTTGATACGTCCAATTTGCATCACTATTTTATATCATAATTTGCTGCTATTCATTGATATATTTCATATTGGGACACATTACTTATGTTATTTCATCTATTTTGCATGTTTCATCATTATTGGAGGATCGAACACCGGAGCCAGGATTCTGCTGGAAAAAGCACCGTCAGGACGCAATATTTCGGAAGATCAACTCTGGAAGGAAATTATACCAAAAATCCTATTTTTCAAGATGACGGAGGAAGCCAGAAGGAGGAGCCAGGAGGAGCCAGGGTGGGCCCACACCCTAGGGCGGCGCGGCCCAGGCCCTGGCCGCGCCGCCATGTGGTGTGGAGGGCCCACGGCCCCTTTCGCCTCCTTTTCTTCGTCAAACCCTTCGTCCCGAAGACCTAAGCCACAGAGGGTACCTCGCGAAGAGTTACAGCCGCCTCTGCGGGGCGGAGAACACCAGAGAGAAAAGAGCTCTCCGGCGGGCAGGAATCCGCCGGGGAAATTCCCTCCGGGAGGGGGAAATCGACGCCATCGTCACCGTCATCGAGCTGGACATCATCGCCATCACCATCATCATCATCTCCACCATCATCACCGCCGTCATCACCGCTGGACACCGTCACCGCCATAGCAATTTGGGTTTGATCTTGATTGTTTGATAGGGGAAACTCTCCCGGTATCGATTTCTACTTGTTGTTGATGCTATTGAGTGAAACCATTGAACCAAGTTTATGTTCAGATTGTTATTCATCATCATATCACCTCTGATCATGTTCCGTATGATGTCTCGTGAGTAGTTTGTTTAGTTCTTGAGGACATGGGTGAAGTCTAAATGTTAGTAGTGAACTATGGATGAGTAATATTCAATGGTGTGATATTTAAGTTGTGGTGTTATTCTTCTAGTGGTGTCATGTGAACGTCGACTACATGACACTTCACCATTTATGGGCCTAGGGGAATGCATCTTGTATTCGTTTGCCAATTGCGGGGTTGCCGGAGTGACAGAAACCTAAACCCCCGTTGGTATATCGATGCAGGAGGGATCGCAGGATCTCAGAGTTTAAGGCTGTGGTTAGATTTATTTCTTAATTACTTTCTTGTAGTTGCGGATGCTTGCAAGGGGTATAATCACAAGTATGTATTAGTCCTAGGAAGGGCGGTACATTAGCATAGGTTCACCCACACAACACTTATCACAACAATGAACATTATTTAGCCGTATGTAGCGAAAGCACTAGACTAGAATCCCGTGTGTCCTCGAGAACGTTTGGTCATTATAAGTAAACAAACCGGCTTGTCCTTTGTGCTAAAAAGGATTGGGCCACTCGCTGCAATTATTACTCTCGCACTTTACATACTCGTACTTTATTCAACTGTTACATCAAACCCCCCTGAATACTTGTCTGTGAGCATTTACAGTGAATCCTTCATCGAAACTGCTTGTCAACACCTTCTGCTCCTCGTTGGGATCGACATTCTTACTTATCGAAGATACTACGATACACCCCCTATACTTGTGGGTCATCACCTATCATGATCAAGATCATCTTATTGTAATGCTACATGTTGTGTTTGTTGGGATCCGATGAATATGGAATACTATGTCAAGTTGATTATAGATCTATCTTATATGTGTTGTTTATGATCTTGCATGCTCTCAGTTGCTAGTAGAGGCTCTGGCCAAGTTGATACTTGTAACTCCAAGAGGGGGTATTTATGCTAGATAGTGGGTTCATGTCTCCATTGAATCTGGGGGAGTGACAGCAACCCCTAAGGTTGTGGATGTGTTGTTGCCACTAGGGATAAAACATCAATGCTTTGTCTAAGGATATTTGTATTGGTTACATTACACACAGTACTTAATGCAATTGTCTGTTGTTTGCAACTTAATGCTGGAAGGGTGCGGATGCTAACCCGAAGGTGGACTTTTTAGGCATAGATGCATGCTGGATAGCGGTCTATGTTCTTTGTCGTAATTCCCTAAGTAAATCTCATAGTAGTCATCATGATATTTATGTGCATTGTTATGCTCTCTCTATTTGTCAATTCCCAACTGTAATTTGTTCACCCAACATGTTATTTATCTTATTGGAGAGACACCACTAGTGAACTGTGGACCCCGGTCCATTCTTTTACATCTGAAATACAACCTACTGCAATCATTGTTCTCTGTTGTTCTTTGCAAGCAAACATCATTCTACACACCATACGTTTAATCCTTTGTTTACAGCAAGCCGGTGAGATTGACAACCTCACTGTTAAGTTGGGGCAAAGTATCTTGATTGTGTTGTGCAGGTTCCACGTTGGCGCCGGAATCCCTGGTGTTGCGCCGCACTACACTCCTTCACCAACAACCTTCATGTGGCCTTCATCTTCTACTGGTTCGATAACCTTGGTTTCTTACTGAGGGAAAACTTGCTGCTGTACGCATCACACCTTCCTCTTGGGGTTCCCAACGGACGTGTGCTTCACGCGTCATCAGGTCCCGAGAAAGCATTCACATAGGGTGATGAAGATGGAGATGTGGAGGATAGAATTGGGAGTCAGCTGGTGTAGCTGTAGCCCATAAGCAAAGAGCAATCCACGAAGAAATTCGTGGATAGGAGTAGACAAGCCGCGGATAATATGGTCAACAAAGATTACCCGGTATCCGATGCGGGGCGTCGGGAAGCTTTCTTCGCTGGGGAAGACTAGCGTCTCATCCTTCTTCACTAGCTCTAGTTTCTTGAGCAGGTTCACATCTTGATTGGAGATCTCGGATCTCTCCCACTCGGTGAACTCCAGGTTTTCCGCCGCCATTGGAGAGGTGTGCCTTGAGAGCCTCGCTCGTGGTGGCATCAACGTTGGTGCTGGAGAGATTGCAGACGAGGGCGAGCGCAGGAGCTTGTGTGTTTGCAATGGGGATTTTTGGACAAAGAGAGGATATGAGTACGGCGCGGCAAAGGGGATAGCAGGAGGAAGAAGAAGACTATTTATAATAAGCCAGCGAAACGTCGCGCCGTTGGATGATGGGAGAACGGATTTGATGAATTACACATGTTTAGGGGTAAAAAGTATTTTTTACTTGGACGTAACTACACAAGCGCCACAGTGCGCGTGCCAGAAAAAGCGGAGGACGTGTGTCCCCCACTTGCGTAACGTGTCACAGACCGCATGATGCGGGGTGGCTTTTGGACACCTCCTCCTCAAGACCGACAAGCCCTCCTCGTGGCCCAAGGACACGAGCTCGGGCCAAAGCCATACATGATAAGGTGAATTCACTCCTTTCTACACTTGATCTCGACATAACCTTGGACAGATTGCTACCTCATATCTATGTCTATGTGTCTTTAGGTACCAATCTCGCCAAGGACCCGAAGGAAGCATCAATGAGCCGAGGAGAGGGAAGCCACATGGTTCAAGGAAGAAGAAGGGAAGACCGAAGAGACGAAGAAGGAGGGCTCCAGCCGCCGACCACAACACCTGGCCGGCACTGCCGCCCCCACCAGGCCGGCACTGCCGGTGGACTCACCCCGGCACTGCCGCCCCATCTTCCCCGGCACTGCCGGCCTCACCGGCACTGCCGCCCCGAGCACGCCGGCACTGTCGGCCCCATCAAAGTCAACTTCATCCCAACAGTCTATTTATCATATATGGACCTAAATACTTTATTGTAATGCCCTTTATACCCCTGGACGGATCTGGGCCTATATATACCTCATCCCTCTCCCCAAATTAGGGTTAGACAAGATTTAGGCTTAAACTACTTTGAGCTTTGTCTCCCTAGAACTATGTTCTTTGTATCAAGGCACTCTTGAGGGATTTCTGCTCTTCATGGATGATTCAAGGCTTCTACCTCTTTCATCCAAGTTCTAGTTGGGATCTCCATCACCAATCTCTCACTTGTTAGATTCTACACAAGGGTCTCTCTAAGAAGTGATTCTATTGGCTTGGTTTAACCTACCAAGGGAGTAAATTTGGTTTTTGTTGGGTTGTGTGTGTTTGTATCTGGATCTTATGTGTGTTCTTCCCCTTTCCCATCTCCCCCATCCACTCACTTGGTCAAATTCGTGGGATCTTGGCACATCCTAGCCCTTAGGCCACATCAAATGGTATCAGAAGCTCTTGGTTAGCCCGGATTTGACCCCCATCCATCCAATTTCGCCCCAAAATGTTTTCCGAAAAATTTCCCAAAAAATAGCCCTAAATTGCCTTTGGTCACATCTGTGATTTCGTTGCGTTTTGAGTGGTTTTGATCCATGGATTTTGTGTCCCTAAGGTTGATCTATCTTTCCCCCATCTTTTCCCTTTCAATTTTGTCCGATTTCATGCAAATATGAGGATTTTTGGTCCGTTCGTGCTCAAAATCGACGAACAATTTGTGCTGTTCTTGAGAGGCCGGCACTGTCGGTCAGTGCACAGCGGCACTGCCGCGCGACCGGAACTGCCGGTGGGACTCGGCCGGCACTGCCGCCAGCCGTCGTCTTCCCAACACAGCACCACCACCGCGTCACCCGCCCCTGGCCAGCTCAATCTCGCTCGCCTGGGAATCTTGCCGGCTATGTGCTGTTCCAGTTTTCGTCCAATTTTGACTCCAGTATGTGCCCCAAATTTTGACAACTTTCCGGCGCCCGTTTGACCCCAAACTTTCACAGTTATCCCTTTTCATATTAACTCTAATTTTGACACCGTTTTCGAAATTTTTCGACTCCAAAATTTTGACAACCTCGATCGCTCGTCGTGACCCAAATTTTCGGGCATTGAATTATTTTGCTCGGTTTCCGTTTTGGAGTGCAAGGATTGTCGATCGAGCTTCCACGTCTACATCAACACTGCGGCGACACCTTCGGCACCCCGGATCCCGGCGCAACTACGACACCATCGTCGCCATCATCGCAAGTTGTGTGTTCCGACACCGCCTAACATTTTCATCTAGGTATAACTTGCTCCCCACCTTGTAACCCCTCTTCTTTTGCGACCTATCCTATCGAGCATTGATTATCAAGTGTTGCGAGACATTGCACGTGGCCCCGATTGTGAGGTGTATGTGTAGTGTGGAGTAAAGCTTCTAAGCAAACACTCGTGTGGCAAGATAGCAAAAGCAAGGCTAACGCTAACATAGTGCGAGAAAAGCCGCAAAAATACAAAAAATGAGTGCAAGCGTGATACGTCTCCAATGTATCTATAATTTCTGATGTTCCATGCTTGTTTTATGACAATACCTACATGTTTTGCTCACACTTTATAATGTTTTTATGCGTTTTCCGGAACTAACCTATTAACAAGATGCCGAAGTGCCAATTCCTGTTTTCTGTTGTTTTTGGTTCCAAAAAGGTTGTTCGGGCAATATTCTCGGAATTCGACGAAACGAAGACCAAACATCATAATTCACCGAGACGGACCAGGACACCGAAGGAGAGTCGGAGGGGAGGCCTGGGGCCCCCACACCATAGGGCCGCGCGGGCTCAGGCCTGGCCGCGCCGGCCTATGGGGAGGGCGCCCTGGTGCCCCTCCTGCGCCGCCTCTTCACCTATAAGACCCCTTTCGACCTAAAAACGCGATACGAATTGATGAAACTCCAGAAAGACTCCAGGGGCGCCGCTGCCATCGCGAAACTCCAATTTGGGGGACAGAAGTCTCTGTTCCGGCACCCTGCCGGGATGGGAAAGTACCCCTGGAAGCCATCTCCATCGACGCCACCGCCTCCATCATGCTCCGTGAGTAGTTCCCCCATGGACTACGGGTTCTAGCAATAGCTAGTTGGTACTCTCTCTCCCATGTACTTCAATACAATGATCTCATGAGCTGCCTTACATGATTGAGATCTATCTGATGTAATCGGTGTTGTGTTTGTTGGGATCCGATGGATGATACATTATGATTAGTCTATCTATAAAGTTTGTGAAGTTATTGTTGCTGCAATCTTGTTATGCTTAATGCTTGTCACTAGGGCCCGAGTGGCATGATCTTAGATTTAAGCTATATAATTATTGCTTAGACTGTATCTACAAGTTGTTTGCACATATTGCTGTCCGGAACCCGAGGCCCCAAAGTGACAGAAATTGGGACAACCGGAGGGGAAGGCTGTGATATGAGGATCACATGTTTTCACCAAGTGTTAATGCTTTGCTCCGGTGCTCTATTAAAAGGAGTACCTTAATAGCCAGTAGATTCCCTTGAGGCCCGACTGCCACCGGCTGGTAGGACAAAAGATGTCATGCAAGTTTCTCATTGCGAGCACGTATGACTATATATGGAAAACATGCCTACATGATTAATAATCTTGATGTTCTGTCTTAATGCTATTTCAATCCTATCAATTTCCCAACTGTAATTTGTTCACCCAACACTTGTCACTTGTTATTGGAGAGTTACCACTAGTGTAGATCGCTGGGAACCCCGGTCCATCTCTCATCATCATATACATGTTCTATATGTCATTGGAAGTAGTATCAACTATTTTCTGGTGCCATCGCCTCTGTGTTATTGCTACTGCTGCTGTGTTACTGTTACTATTGCTCTCATATTACTGTTGCTTTCACATCACCCCTGTTACTAGTGCTTTTCCAGGTGCAGCTGAATTGACAACTCAGTTGTTAAGGCTTATAAGTATTCTTTACCTCCCCTTGTGTCGAATCAATAAATTTGGGTTTTACTTCCCTCGAAGACTGTTGCGATCCCCTATACTTGTGGGTTATCAAGACTATTTTCTGGCGCCGTTGCCAGGGAGGCATAGCTCTACTCATAAGTTCAGCTGGGGAGTACATTCTACCTCTCTCCTGTTTTTATTTTATTTTGTTTTGCTTTGTTTACTTTTGTTTAGTTTATTTGTGCTTAGTTTATTTCTGTCTTGTTTTATTTTTCTTAGTTTACTTTTGTCTAGATTCTTTTTGTCTTTCTTTATTTTTCTCATATATCCAAAAATCCATAAAAATTTGAAAAACCTAAAAATTAAAAACTGTTGTTATGGAAGAACGCATAACTATGTTGGAGCTTATAGAATTATATAATAATTATGGAGAATCAAGAGCGGGTGAAGTGATGAGTGATGTGATAGAAAAATTGAATACAATTGCTAAAATCTTGCTTAAACGCCATGATATAAACTGTTGCTCTCAACAGGATACTAAACATCTGAAATTCCAATGTGGCTTTAGTGAAGAAGTTTTAATTATGAACTACAATTGGAATAACTATATTCATCTTGGGTTCGAAGAAGTAGAACAATTTGTCATATTTATGGGAGCCTTTGAGATCGAATCATTCATGGTTAAAAATTATGAAACTTGTGTTGTTTGTAAGGACCTTAAAGATTATGTCTCTTCTATCCTTAATTTTTGCATAGAAAGCTACAGTGATAATCCTTATATCATTGATTATAAAGAGAGACTCATTAATGCACAAGAATGCACTCATAATTTGCAGGAACCTATGGAAGAAGAAATTGATGAACCTGAAAGCTCATTAGATGAAAAAGAGGAGGAGATTGATGAACTATAAAGCTCATTGGATGAAAAAGAAGAGGAGAGTGATGAACAAAAGGAGGAAGAATGGATTAGCTACCCATGCCAACCTTCTAATGAGAGTAACTCTTTATCTCTTACACTATTTGATTGTCCTCCATGCTTACCAAAGGAGGTTGAATGTTATATTCCTGTGGATTCTCTTGAAATATTACCTATGAGTAAAACTTGTGAGAATATTTATGCTACTGTTATCTATGATAATCCATGCTATTTTGATAAATCTTATGATAATGCTTTGTTTGTTCCTAATGTCGAAATGCATGGTACTAAAGAATTTTGCTTGGCAAATGTTTATGATAAAGCTCTAGATGATGGTCCTATGTTACTTGATAATAATAATTTCACTACTAATGAAAATGGGATTGGAGAGTTCTTGACTTTATCTATGAGTCCCATATCTCTTGAGATTGATCAACCATCTTGTTATATTATTGATAAAAGTGGGTTTGAAAGTTTTAATCCCACTATTTTTGAGCTTGATAAAAATTATGTGTTTATGGATCATGAAAAACATGTTGTATGTGATAGTTATATTGTTGAGTTTGTTCATGAAGCTACTGAAAATTATTATGAGAGAGGAAAATATGGTTGTAGAAATTTTCATGGTACTAAAACATCTCTCTACATGCTGAAAATTTTGAAGTTACTCGTGTTTTATCTTCCTATGCTTGTCACTTTATTCCTCATGAATTTATTTGTGTACAAGGTTCCTATGCATACGAAGTGGGTTAGACTTAAATGTGTTTTGAATTTGCTTCTTGATGCTCCTTTTGCTTCATTTTCTATTTTCCATGTGAGCATCATTAAAATTGTTGAGCCCATCTTAATGGCTATAAAGAAAGAACTTCGTGGGAGATAACCCATGTTTTTATTTTGCTACTGTTTTGTTGTGTCTTGGTAGTTGTTACTGCTGTAGCAACCTCTTCTTATCTTTATTTTGTTGCAATTTTGTGCCAAGTGAAGTCTCTAATAGAAGGATGATACTAGATTTGGATTTCTGCGCAGAAACAGATTTCTATCTGTCACGAATTTGGGCAGGGTTCTCTGTAGGTAACTCAGAAAAATCTGCCAATTTACGTGCGTGTTCCTCAGATATGTACGCAACTTTTATTAGTTTTGAGTTTTCTGATTTGAGCAACGGAAGTACCTCTTAAAAATTTGTCTTTACTGGCTGTTCTGTTTTGGCAGATTTTTTCTCTGTTTTTTGCATTGTCTCTTGTGGACTTTAAGTGAGGCTTTCTAGACGTGGAGAGCTGTAGCTAATGTTTTATTGAGTTCTTTCAATGTGTAACTACAGGACTAAAGTGGATTAAAGTTTTTTGAGTACTAACCCCTCCAATGAAGTTTATGAGAAGTTTGGTGTGAAGGAAGTTTTCAAGGGTCAAGAGAGGAGGATGATATATGATCAAGAAGAGTGAAAAGTCTAAGCTTGGGGATGCCCCCGTGGTTCATCCCTGCATATTTCAAGAAGACTCAAGCGTCTAAGCTTGGGGATGCCCAAGGCATCCCCTTCTTCATCAACAATTTATCAGATTTCTTCTATTGGAACTATATTTTTATCCGGTCACATCTTAAGTGCTTTACTTGGAGCGTCTGTATGTTTTTATTTTTGTTTGTGTTTGAATAAATTTGGATCCTAGCAATCCTTGTGTGGGAGAGAGACACGCTCCGCTTTTTCATATGAACACTTGTGTTCTTCGCTTTTACTTTTAATGTTCAATGGTAAAAGTTGGAAGCTGTTGCATTTATTGCTATTTGGTTGGAAACATAAAATGCCTCATATTGACTTGGATAATTTGATACTTGGCAATTGTTTTGAGCTCTCAAGTAGATCATGTTTACTCATGCATCATGTAGTTTAAACCTATTAGTGGAGAACTACCGTAGAGCTTGTTGAAATTGGTTTGCATGATTGGTCTCTCTAAGGTCTAGATATTTTCTGGTAAAAGTGTTTGAGCAACAAGGAAGACAGTGTAGAGTCTTATAATGCTTGCAATATGTTCTTATGTAAGTTTTGCTATACCGGTTCATACTTGTGTTTGCTTCAAATAACCTTGCTAGCCAAAGCCTTGTACTGAGAGGGAATGCTTCTCGTGCATCCAAAACCTTGAGCCAAAACCTATGCCATGTGTGTCCACCATACCTACCTACTATGTGGTATTTCCTGCCATTCCAAGTAAATACTTCATGTGCTACCTTTAAACAATTCAAAATTTATCATCTCTTATTTGTGTCAATGTTTTATAGCTCATGAGGAAGTATGTGGTGTTTTATCTTTCAATTTTGTTGGGCAGCTTTCACCAATGGACTAGTGGCTTCATCCGCTTATCCAATAATTTTGCAAAAAGAGCTGGCAATGGGGTTCTCAGCCCCAGTTAATCACAAATAGACACTCCTCCATGGTATGTGAAATGTTGGAAGGCACCCGATGATTCGGTTAGTCATGGCTTGAGAAAGCAAAGGTGGGGAGGAGTGTCATCTAAATAAAACTAAAATAAATAGACACTCCTTCATGGTATGTGATTGTTGGAAGGCACCCGAGGATTCGGTTAGCCATGGCTTGTGAAAGCAAAGGTTGGAAGGAGTGTCACCCAAAAATAAAAATAAACTACATCATGGGAGCCGCTCTTTGAAGGTCTGTCTGGCAAGGGGGTTAGAGTGCCCACTACCATTCGTTGACAACAACAAACACCTCTCAAAACTTTACTTTTATGCTCTCTATATGATTTCAAAACTTGAAAAGCTCTAGCACATGATTTAATCCCTGCTTCCCTCTGCGAAGGGCCTCTCTTCTACTTTATGTTGAGTCAGTTTACCTACTTCCTTCCATCTTAGAAGCAAACACTTGTGTCAACTGTGCATTGATTCTTACATACTTGCTTATTTGCACTCATCATATTACTTTGTGCTGACAATTATCCATGAGATATGCATGTTGAAAGTTGAAAGCAACCGCTGAAACTTATATCTTCCTTTGTGTTGCTTCGATGCTTTTACTTTGAATCTATTGCTTTATGAGTTAACTCTTATGCAAGACTTTTGATGCTTGTCTTGAAAGTACTATTCATGAAAAGTTTTGCTATATGTTATCTATTTGTTAGCAAATATAGATCATTGCCTTGAGTCACCTCATTCATCTCATATGCTTTACAATAGTATGATCAAGGTTATGTAAGTAGCATGTCACTACAGAAATTATTCTTTTTATCGTTTACCTACTCGAGGGCGAGTAGGAACTAAGCTTGGGGATGCTGATACGTCTCCAACGTATCTATAATTTCTGATGTTCCATGCTTGTTTTATGACAATACCTACATGTTTTGCTCACACTTTATAATGTTTTTATGCGTTTTCCGGAACTAACCTATTAACAAGATGCCGAAGTCCCAGTTCCTGTTTTCTGTTGTTTTTGGTTCCAGAAAGGCTGTTCGGGCAATATTCTTGGAATTCGACGAAACGAAGACCAAACGTCATAATTCACCGAGACGGACCAGGACACCGAAGGAGAGTCGGAGGGGAGGCCTGGGGCCCCCACACCATAGGGCCGCGCGGGCTCAGGCCTGGCCGCGCCGGCCTATGGGGAGGGCGCCCTGGTGCCCCTCCTGCGCCGCCTCTTCACCTATAAGACCCCTTTCGACCTAAAAACGCGATACGAATTGACGAAACACCAGAAAGACTCCAGGGGCGCCGCCGCCATCACGAAACTCCAATTCGGGGGACAGAAGTCTCTATTCCGGCACCCTGCCGGGACGGGGAAGTGCCCCCGGAAGCCATCTCCATCGACGCCACCGCCTCCATCATGCTCCGTGAGTAGTTCCCCCATGGACTACGGGTTCTAGCAGTAGCTAGTTGGTACTCTCTCTCCCATGTACTTCAATAAAATGATCTCATGAGCTGCCTTACATGATTGAGATCCATCTGATGTAATCGGTGTTGTGTTTGTTGGGATCCGATGGATGATACATTATGATTAGTCTATCTATAAAGTTTGTGAAGTTATTGTTGCTGCAATCTTGTTATGCTTAATGCTTGTCACTAGGGCCCGAGTGGCATGATCTTAGATTTAAGCTCTATAATTATTGCTTAGATTGTATCTACAAGTTGTTTGCACATATTGCTGTCCGTAACCCGAGGCCCCAAAGTGACAGAAATTGGGACAACCGGAGGGGAAGGCTGTGATATGAGGATCGCATGTTTTCACCAAGTGTTAATGCTTTGCTCCGGTGCTCTATTAAAAGGAGTACCTTAATAGCCAGTAGATTCCCTTGAGGCCCGGCTGCCACCGGCTGGTAGGACAAAAGATGGCATGCAAGTTTCTCATTGCGAGCACTTATGACTATATATGGAAAACATGCCTACATGATTAATAATCTTGATGTTCTGTCTTAATGCTATTTCAATCCTATCAATTGCCCAACTGTAATTTGTTCACCCAACACTTGTCACTTGTTATTGGAGAGTTACCACTAGTGTAGATCGCTGAGAACCCCGGTCCATCTCTCATCATTATATACTCGTTCTATATGTCATTGGGAGTAGTATCAACTATTTTCTGGTGCCATTGCTCCCGTGCCATTACTGCTGTGTTACTGTTACTATTGCTCTCATATTACTGCTGCTTTCACATCACCCCTGTTACTAGTGCTTTTCCAGGTGCAGCTGAATTGACAACTCAGTTGTTAAGGCTTATAAGTATTCTTTACCTCCCCTTGTGTCGAATCAATAAATTTGGGTTTTACTTCCCTCGAAGACTGTTGCGATGCCCTATACTTGTGGGTTATCAAAGCGCCACCATACATACAAAAGAGTTCAAGTGCCACCATAGATACAAAAGAGTGCAAGTGCCACCGTATACAAAAGAGTCACAAGCTTTTAAACAAAAGAGAGAAGAGAAGAGAGGCCACGTGTGAATCTTGTTGTCTCTCATGTTGCAACCAAAGCTTTGCCTCTCCTTGTGTTAGTGTGACACCGAGCACCACATTACTTGTGGATCTTCTTGTTTTTCCGCTCATTCCTTGGTCGATCTAACCCCAATCATCTCATGTGTGTGTTCCACATCATTCGTGTTTCCGTGATCACCATTTGGACACTTCATTTTTGGAGCTTACCCACTCTTAACAACAAACTTGATTTCAGACTTTGACTTTTGGCTTTCCACCATCCTCACCTACCGCCATATTTGCTAGCTTTTGCGTGTGTTTTTGTGTGTGTACCCAACACAAATTGAATTACCTCTTGGTTAAGTTAGTTGACCCAATTCTAACACTTCAAGGTGAGACTTGACGGTAGTTTCTTTCACTAACATCCACCATATAGATTTTCTCGTGCTAACATGGATAGTGAAGAAAAGGAGATGGAAGACTACATGGAGTACTACAAGGAGGATACTTCCGCAAGCACCGTGGATGTGGAAGAGCATGTGGAGCTCGACACCAACTATGGCTCCACAAGCATCGCGAGCATGACCGACATCGACGAGCTCTACTTCGACAATGGCTCAACAAGCATGGACGACATGGTGGAGCACCACCAAGAGGACGACATCGAGGAGCTCTACATCGACAATGGCTCAACAAGCATGGACGACATGGTGGAGCACCACCACGAGGACGACATCGACAACAAGGTGGAGCCTCACCTCGACTCCACCATGCACAACACCGGTGCTCCCAAGTACCCCCGCTTGGCCAATGGAGCTACATGTGAAGATAGAGGACTTCCAAGATGGCGCCATGATGGCGTGTAACTCACACGTTCGTTGGGAACCCCAAGAGGAAGGTATGATGCGCACAGCAGCAAGTTTTCCCTCAGAAAGAAACCAAGGTTTATCGAACCAGTAGGAGCCAAGAAGCACGTTGAAGGTTGATGGCGGCGGGATGTAGTGCGGCGCAACACCAGAGATTCCGGCGCCAACGTGGAACCTGCACAACACAACCAAAGTACTTTGCCCCAACGAAACAGTGAGGTTGTCAATCTCACCGGCTTGCTGTAACAAAGGATTAACCATATTGTGTGGAAGATGATTGTTTGCATAAAACAGTAGAACAAGTATTGCAGTAGATTGTATTTCAGTATAGAGAATTGGACCGGGGTCCACAGTTCACTAGAGGTGTCTCTCCCATAAGATAAACAGCATGTTGGGTGAACAAATTACAGTTGGGCAATTGACAAATAAAGAGGGCATGACCATGCACATACATATTATGATGAGTATAGTGAGATTTAATTGGGCATTACGACAAAGTACATAGACCGCCATCCAGCATGCATCTATGCCTAAAAAGTCCACCTTCAGGTTATCATCCGAACCCCCTCCAGTATTAAGTTGCTAACAACAGACAATTGCATTAAGTATTGCGCGTAATGTAATCAGTAACTACATCCTTGAACATAGCACCAATGTTTTATCCCTGGTGGCAACAGCACATCCACAACCTTAGAACTTTCTGTCACTGTCCCAGATATCAATGGAGGCATGAACCCACTATCGAGCATAAATACTCCCTCTTGGAGTTACAAGCATCTACTTGGCCAGAGCATCTACTAGTAACGGAGAGCATGCAAGATCATAAACAACACATAGACATAACTTTGATAATCAACATAACAAGTATTCTCTATTCATCGGATCCCAACAAACGCAACATATAGAATTACAGATAGATGATCTTGATCATGTTAGGCAGCTCACAAGATCCGACAATGAAGCACAATGGGGAGAAGACAACCATCTAGCTACTGCTATGGACCCATGGTCCAGGGGTAGACTACTCACACATCACTCCGGAGGCGACCATGGCGGCGTAGAGTCCTCCGGGAGATGAATCCCCTCTCCGGCAGGGTGCCGGAGGCGATCTCCTGGATCCCCCGAGATGGGATCGGCGGCGGCGGCGTCTCTGGAAGGTTTTCCGTATCGTGGCTCTCGGTACTGGGGGTTTCGCGACGGAGGCTTTAAGTAGGCGGAAGGGCAGGTCAGGAGGCGGCACGAGGGGCCCACACTACAGGTCGGCGCAGCCAAGGGGCAGGCCGCACCGCCCTATGGTTTGGGCGCCTCGTGGCCCCACTTCGTCTCCTCTTCGGTCTTCTGGAAGCTTCGTGGCAAAATAGGACCCTGGGCGTTGATTTCGTCCAATTCCGAGAATATTTTGTTACTAGGATTTCTGCAACCAAAAACAGCAGAAAACAGCAATTGGCACTTCGGCATCTTGTTAATAGGTTAGTTCCAGAAAATGCACGAATATGACATAAAGTGTGCATAAAACATGTAGATAACATCAATAATGTGGCATGAAACATAAGAAATTATCGATACGTCGGAGACGTATCAGCATCCCCAAGCTTAGTTCTGCTCGTCCCGAGCAGGTAAAATGATAACACAGATAATTTCTGGAGTGACATGCCATCATAACCTTGATCATACTATTTGTAAAGCATATGTAGTGAATGCAGCGATCAAAACAATGTATATGACATGAGTAAACAAGTGAATCATAAAGCAAAGACTTTTCATGAATAGCACTTCAAGACCAGCATCAATAAGTCTTGCATAAGAGTTAACTCATAAAGCAATAATTCAAAGTAAAGGTATTGAAGCAACACAAAGGAAGATTAAGTTTCAGCGGTTGCTTTCAACTTGTAACATGTATATCTCATGGATATTGTCAACATAGAGTAATATAATAAGTGCAATATGCAAGTATGTAGGAATCAATACACAGTTCACACAAGTGTTTGCTTCTTGAGGTGGAGAGAAATAGGTGAACTGACTCAACATTGAAAGTAAAAGAATTGTCCTCCATAGAGGAAAAGCATCGATTGCTATATTTGTGCTAGAGCTTTGATTTTGAAAACATGAAACAATTTTGTCAACGGTAGTAATAAAGCATATGTATCATGTAAATTATATCTTACAAGTTGCAAGCCTCATGCATAGTATACTAATAGTGCCCGCACCTTGTCCTAATTAGCTTGGACTACCGGATCATCACAATGCACATGTTTTAACCAAGTGTCACAAAGGGGTACCTCTATGCCGCCTGTACAAAGGTCTAAGGAGAAAGCTCGCATTGGATTTCTCGCTATTGATTATTCTCAACTTAGACATCCATACCGGGACAACATAGACAACAGATAATGGACTCCTCTTTTATGCATAAGCATGTAACAACAATTAATAATTTTCTCATATGAGATTGAGGATATTGTCCAAAACTGAAACTTCCACCATGGATCATGGCTTTAGTTAGCGGCCCAATGTTCTTCTCTAACAATATGCATGCTTAACCATAAGGTGGTAGATCTCTCTTACTTCAGACAAGACGAACATGCATAGCAACTCACATGAAATTCAACAAAGAGTAGTTGATGGCGTCCCCAGTGAACATGGTTATCGCACAACAAGCAACTTAATAAGAGATAAAGTGCATAATTACATATTCAATACCACAATAGTTTTTAAGCTATTTGTCCCATGAGCTATATATTGCAAAGGTGAATGATGGAATTTTAAAGGTAGCACTCAAGCAATTTACTTTGGAATGGCGGAAAATACCATGTAGTAGGTAGGTATGGTGGACACAAATGGCATAGTGGTTGGCTCAAGGATTTTGGATGCATGAGAAGTATTCCCTCTCGATACAGGGTTTAGGCTAGCAAGGCTTATTTGAAACAAACACAAGGATGAACCGGTGTAGCAAAACTCACATAAAAGACATATTGAAAACATTATAAGACTCCACACCATCTTCCTTGTTGTTCAAACTCAATACTAGAAATTATCTAGACCTTAGAGAAACCAAATATGCAAACCAAATTTTAGCATGCTCTATGTATTTCTTCATTAATGGGTGCAAAGCATATGATGCAAGAGCTTAAACATGAGCACAACAATTGCCAAGTATCACATTACCCAAGACATTATAGCAAATTACTACATGTATCATTTTCCAATTCCAACCATATAACAATTTAACGAAGAAGAAACTTCGCCATGAATACTATGAGTAGAGCCTAAGGACATACTTGTCCATATGCTACAGCGGAGCGTGTATCTCTCCCATAAAGTGAATGCTAGGATCCATTTTATTCAAACAAAACAAAAAACAAAAACAAACCGACGCTCCAAGCAAAGCACATAAGATGTGATGGAATAAAAATATAGTTTCAGGGGAGGAACCTGATAATGTTGTCGATGAAGAAGGGGATGCCTTGGGCATCCCCAAGCCTAGACGCTTGAGTCTTCTTAGAATATGCAGGGGTGAACCACCGGGGCATCCCCAAGCTTAGAGCTTTCACTCTCCCTCTGATCATGTTGCATCATACTCCTCTCTTGATCCTTGAAAACTTCCTCCACACCAAACTTAGAACAACTCATTAGAGGGTTAGCGACAATAAAAATTAACATGTTCAGAGGTGACACAATCATTTTTAACACTTCTGGACATTGCATAAAGCTACTGGACATTCATGGATCAAAGAAATTCATCCAACATAGCAAAAGAGGCAATGCGAAATAAAAGGCAGAATCTATCAAAACAGAACAGTTCGTATTAACGAATTTTATCGAGGCACCAGACTTGCTCAAATGAAAATTCTCAAATTGAATGAAAGTTGCGTACATATCTGAGGATCACTCACGTAAATTGGCATAATTTTCTGAGTTACCTACAGAGAAAACAGCCCAGATTCGTGACAGCAAAGAAATCTGTTTCTGCGCAGTAATCCAAATCTAGTATGAACTTTACTATCAACGACTTTACTTGGCACAACAAAACAGTAAACTAAGATAAGGAGAGGTTGCTACAGTAGTAAACAACTTCCAAGACACAAAATAAAAACAAAGTACTGTAGGTAAAAACATGGGTTGTCTCCCATAAGCGCTTTTCTTTAACGCCTTTCAGCTAGGCGCAGAAAGTGTGTATCAAGTATTATCAAGAGACGAAGTATCAACATCATAATTTGTTCTAATAATAGAATCAAAAGGTAACTTCATTCTCTTTCTAGGGAAGTGTTCCATACCTTTCTTGAGAGGAAATTGATATTTTATATTACCTTCCTTCATATCAATGATAGCACCAACAGTTCGGAGAAAAGGTCTTCCCAATATAATGGGACAAGATGCATTGCATTCAATATCCAAGACAACAAAATCAACGGGGACAAGGTTATTTTTAACGGTAATGCGAACATTATCAACTTTCCCCAAAGGTTTCTTTGTAGAATGATCAGCAAGATTAACATCCAAATAACAATTTTTCAGCGGTGGCAAGTCAAGCATATTATAAATTTTCTTAGGCATAACGGAAATACTTGCACCAAGATCACATAAGGCATTACAATCAAAATCTTTAACCTTCATCTTAATGATGGGCTCCCAACCATCCTCTAGCTTTCTAGGAATAGAGGCTTCGCGATCTAGTTTCTCTTCTCTAGCTTTTATGAGAGCATTTGTAATATGTTGCGTGAAAGCCAAATTTATAGCACTAGCATTAGGACTTTTAGCAAGTTTTTGCAAGAACTTTATAACTTCAGAGATGTGGCAATCATCAAAATTCAAACCATTATAATCTAAAGCAATGGGATCATCATCCCCAATGTTGGAAAAAATTTCAGCAGCTTTATCACAGCAGTTTAAGCTTTAGCAGCTTTCAGTTTCTCGCGCTTTGCATTAGAAGTGGAAACATTGCTAACACCAATTATTTTATTATTAATAGTAGGAGGTGCAGCAACATGTGTAGCATTAGCATTACTAGTCGTGGTAATAGTCCAAACTTTAGCTACATTCTTCTCTTTAGCTAGTTTTTCATTTTCTTCTCTATCCCACCTAGCACGCAGTTCAGCCATCAATCTTATATTCTCATTAATTCTAACTTGGATGGCATTTGCTGTAGTAACAATTTTATTATGATGATTTTCATTAGGCATAACTTTCGATTTCAAAAGATCAACATCAGCAGCAAGACTATCGACTTTAGAAGCAAGTATATCAATTTTCCCAAGCTTTTCTTCAACAGATTTGTTAAAAGCAGTTTGTGTACTAATAAATTCTTTAAGCATGGCTTCAAGTCCAGGGGGTGAATTCCTATTATTGTTGTAAGAATTCCCATAAGAATTAGCATAACCGTTACCATTATTATAAGGATATGGCCTATAGTTATTACTAGAATTGTTCCGGTAAGCATTGTTGTTGAAATTATTATTTTTAATGAAGTTCACATCAACATGTTCTTCTTGTGCAACCAATGAAGCTAACGGAACATTATTAGGATCAATATTAGTCCTATCATTCACAAGCATAGACATAATAGCATCAATCTTATCACTCAAGGAAGAGGTTTCTTCGACAGAATTTACCTTCTTACCTTGTGGAGCTCTTTCCGTGTGCCATTCAGAGTAGTTGATCATCATATTATCAAGAAGCTTTGTTGCTTCACCAAGAGTGATGGACATAAAGGTACCTCCAGCAGCTGAATCCAATAAATTCCGCGAAGAAAAATTTAGTCCTGCATAGAAGGTTTGGATGATCATCCAAGTAGTCAGTCCATGGGTTGGGCAATTTTTAACCAGGGATTTCATTCTTTCCCATGCTTGTGCAACATGTTCAGTATCTAATTGTTTAAAATTCATTATGCTACTCCTCAAAGATATAATTTTAGCAGGGGGATAATATCTACCAATAAAAGCATCCTTGCATTTAGTCCATGAATCAATACTATTCTTAGGCAGAGATAGCAACCAATCTTTAGCTCTTCCTCTTAATGAGAAAGGGAACAATTTTAATTTTATAATGTCACCATCTACATCTTTATACTTTTGCATCTCACACAATTCAACAAAATTATTAAGATGGGCAGCAGCATCATCAGAACTAATACCAGAAAATTGCTCTCGCATAACAAGATTCAGTAAAGCAGGTTTAATTTCAAAGAATTCTGCTGTAGTAGCAGGTGGAGCAATATGTGTGCATAAGAAATCATTATTATTTGTGGTTGTGAAGTCACACAACTTAGTATTTTTAGGGTTGGCCATTTTAGCAATAGTAAATAAAGCAAACTAGATAAAGTAAATGCAAGTAACTAATTTTTTTGGGTTTTTGATATAGCAAACAAGATAACAAATAAAGTAAAACTAGCAACTAATTTTTTTGTATTTTGATTTAGTGCAACAAACAAAGTAGTAAATAAAACTAAGCAAGACAAAAACAAAGTAAAGAGATTGGGAAGTGGAGACTCCCCTTGCAGCGTGTCTTGATCTCCCCGGCAACGGCGCCAGAAAAAGAGCTTGATGGCGTGTAACTCACACGTTCGTTGGGAACCCCAAGAGGAAGGTATGATGCGCACAGCAGCAAGTTTTCCCTCAGAAAGAAACCAAGGTTTATCGAACCAGTAGGAGCCAAGAAGCACGTTGAAGGTTGATGGCGGCGGGATGTAGTGCGGCGCAACACCAGAGATTCCGGCGCCAACGTGGAACCTGCACAACACAACCAAAGTACTTTGCCCCAACGAAACAGTGAGGTTGTCAATCTCACCGGCTTGCTGTAACAAAGGATTAACCGTATTGTGTGGAAGATGATCGTTTGCAGAAAACAGTAGAACAAGTATTGCAGTAGATTGTATTTCAGTATAGAGAATTGGACCGGGGTCCACAGTTCACTAGAGGTGTCTCTCCCATAAGATAAACAGCATGTTGGGTGAACAAATTACAGTTGGGCAATTGACAAATAAAGAGGGCATGACCATGCACATACATATTATGATGAGTATAGTGAGATTTAATTGGGCATTACGACAAAGTACATAGACCGCCATCCAGCATGCATCTATGCCTAAAAAGTCCACCTTCAGGTTATCATCCGAACCCCCTCCAGTATTAAGTTGCTAACAACAGACAATTGCATTAAGTATTGCGCGTAATGTAATCAGTAACTACATCCTTGAACATAGCACCAATGTTTTATCCCTAGTGGCAACAGCACATCCACAACCTTAGAACTTTCTGTCACTGTCCCAGATATCAATGGAGGCATGAACCCACTATCGAGCATAAATACTCCCTCTTGGAGTTACAAGCATCTACTTGGCCAGAGCATCTACTAGTAATGGAGAGCATGCAAGATCATAAACAACACATAGACATAACTTTGATAATCAACATAACAAGTATTCTCTATTCATCGGATCCCAACAAACGCAACATATAGAATTACAGATAGATGATCTTGATCATGTTAGGCAGCTCACAAGATCCGACAATGAAGCACAATGGGGAGAAGACAACCATCTAGCTACTGCTATGGACCCATGGTCCAGGGGTAGACTACTCACACATCACTCCGGAGGCGACCATGGCGGCGTAGAGTCCTCCGGGAGATGAATCCCCTCTCCGGCAGGGTGCCGGAGGCGATCTCCTGGATCCCCCGAGATGGGATCGGCGGCGGCGGCGTCTCTGGAAGGTTTTCCGTATCGTGGCTCTCGGTACTGGGGGTTTCGCGACGGAGGCTTTAAGTAGGCGGAAGGGCAGGTCAGGAGGCGGCACGAGGGGCCCACACTACAGGTCGGCGCGGCCAAGGGGCAGGCCGCGCCGCCCTATGGTTTGGGCGCCTCGTGGCCCCACTTCGTCTCCTCTTCGGTCTTCTGGAAGCTTCGTGGCAAAATAGGACCCTGGGCGTTGATTTCGTCCAATTCCGAGAATATTTTGTTACTAGGATTTCTGAAACCAAAAACAGCAGAAAACAGCAACTGGCACTTCGGCATCTTGTTAATAGGTTAGTTCCAGAAAATGCACAAATATGACATAAAGTGTGCATAAAACATGTAGATAACATCAATAATGTGGCATGGAACATAAGAAATTATCGATACGTCGGAGACGTATCACGCCACCATGAGAGTGCTTATGCACATGATCATCTACATCGAGCTCGTCACATGGATCATCAAGAGCGCCAAGAACAACATGCCAAGGCACGTGAGCCATCTCCTAGGCATGCCAAGGACCGTCATCGCCACACACCATCTAATGATATGCGTCGACCACTACCACCTCATGGTCTCCATCGACATACGTCCCCACATGATCTTCGCAGCCACTAGCCACCTCATGATCGCCATCGACCAACATCCTCCAAGGATCTTCGACGACACCCATCAAAACATGGTGATGAGGCACGAAGACGAGAGCCTCGACATGAAGGCGACAAACACCATCATAGGGTGTCTACCACTCCAAGGGTGGAGAGGGCACATCAAGAGGACCTTCCTCATAAGGCGACTCCCACATCTTGTGCCACCACCACAATGGCCCCTACCTCGTCATATGCCTATGGACTCCGATGCTACAAGTGCAAGCAACAAGGCCACCTTCCACAGGAATGTCCCAATCTTCTATGTGATATGTGCAAGCCAAGGGTCACATGGCATGGAAATGCACAACGCCAAGCGCCAAGAAGCTCCAAGTCGACGAGCTACATGCACAAGTCCCCAAGATGCCCATGGCGCCCACACTTCAAGAGGAAGATCAACAAGGCCAACTCAAGGGTGAAGTTGATACGAGCCTAGCTCTCAACGACACTACGTCGCCACCGCTTGAGGATGACTTGGGAGGCGATGGAGTTGAGAAGGGTGAGCATGGGATTCTCCCTTCACCTATGGAGGCGCATGGAGATGAGAAAGTTGAGCCTACTCCTATATGCTTGATTGATGATTTGGTACCAATCCCATGTGAGCATGAGAGCCACTTAGCCCACTTGAGTGCAACCGATAGTGAGTTGAGCGACTTCCACCTCATATGTGAGATTGAGTGCTTCCAATTGGAGGATATGAGTGAGACACCGAGTGAGTTGCGAGAGGTAGTTGATAGGTCCATGGAGGCCATCACATTTGCTAACACCTTAACCTCTCCCTCATTTGTGTTTCCTCATGTTGCACTAGGTTCCATGGATGTTGAAGCGCCGATGATGGACAAGAAGATGTACATGGTGCAAGAAGATCACATCACACCATGCTTCGATGACAATGACGATGTCAACCATGTGGAGCATACAACTACCACAATACCTACATCAAATGAGTCGGACTACCAAGGTAAAACCAAAGGTATTGATGAGACCATGACCCCCCTTGTGGACATGAAAAATGATGACTTGTTTCCTCTTGCTTGCGATATGAGGACTACTTGCTCTTTCACATGTGTTGTTGACAATGATGAAATTAGCTTCCGCATGCTTTGCCCAAAATGTTTGCACTATTCCATGATCCTTGCATCCAAGATTGTGAACAATTGTTCTTTCTTATGCTTGGTATGCAAGAATGCTTATTTGATTGCTCATGCGAAGACTATCATGACACATGATGAATTGTTTCCTCTTGATTACAATATGAGAACAACTTGCTCTTCCACATGTGTTGTTAACAATGATGACATTAGATTTCGCATGCTTTGCCCTACGTGTTTGCAATACTCCATACTCCTTGCATCCAAGATTGTCACAAATTACTCATTCTTATGCTTGCTATGCAAAAATGCATATTTCATTGTCAACGAGATGGCCCCCATAGCCTTCTCAACTTTTGATGACTCCAAGTTGCCACATACCACAAATGCACCTTCATGCCATATGCACACTCGCCATGCATTTCATAAAATCTTGATTGACACTAATGGTGATGTGCACAAGACATGGCACATCATGATGGATGATGTGTTCATCTACCATGCACACACACTCTTTCGTTCGCCTATTGTGTGTATAGGTACAAGAATGGCAATCTCAACCTCTACGGAGCATGAGCTCACGACACGAGCACTAGAGAGCTACCCCAACAAGGATTTCAACAAGAAGACCGCTCACCGCACCAAATCCGACGGCAAGGACGAGAGGCATCATCCAACTCATGATATTCATGCCCACGGGTATGTTCATAAAATCCTTCACCCACGTGTGTTTCCAACAATTCTTGACATGCTTGCGGTTTGTTCCAATGCTTCTTCACCTCCTTTGCGTCTTATGCAACATATCTTGAAACATCTTGTTGGCACAATGGTTGTTGTATGTCTTGATGATATCATCATACACTATAAGAATCTCAAGGACCATGTTATACATGTGAGAGACACCTTATGCATCTTGTGCCACTCTTCCCACAAAAAGTTGCTCTCCTTTGAATTTGCCGTTTCATCTATGGAAATTGCAATGGATTCTTTGAAACTTGAGGATACTCATACCCGGCTCATGCCAACCATAATTTCCCAAGCTAGAAGTTTCCATAGCTTTGCCATTGTCCATAGCAAATTTGACCAAATTTTGATACCATTACTTGCCTCTTGAATGTTCCATTTGGTTGGGACAACGCTACACACCACATTTTTGACAACTTGCAAAGAAAACCATTACTTGCACAAACTTTTGCTTTACCAAATGTTGACTACATCGACACTCTTTTTGTACCCATGTTTGACAAATGTCCCTTTGAGAAAGGACCTAATAATTCCTATTTGCATGAGAGCTTATTATCCATCGATAACAAAATTTGCAAAACAAAGTTTTCCATTCGAGATTTGCTTTTACCCGAATTCTCCTTTGGACGCGACTTTCTCTCTCCACCACTCCTTGGGAGAACCATCATGGACTTCAACAAGGACGCCCACACCACGACGAACATCCATAAGGATACAAGGGAAACAATACACGAACAAGTTCTTCGCCAAGCTACAAGGATCAACGCCTCAATCATCGACAACAAAAATTCCAAGTACTTGGTGAGCATGACATTCACCATCTCCGTTCTCTCACCACATCATGGAGATGAGGAAGAACAAGAGTCGAGGACGACTCTTCCCCAAGGGGGGGGGAGATGATGCGGGGTGGCTTTTGGACACCTCCTCCTCAAGACCGACAAGCCCTCCTCGTGGCCCAAGGACACGAGCTCGGGCCAAAGCCATACATGATAAGGTGAATTCACTCCTTTCTACACTTGATCTCGACATAACCTTGGACGGATTGCTACCTCATATCTATGCCTATGTGTCTTTAGGTACCAATCTCGCCAAGGACCCGAAGGAAGCGTCAAGGAGCCGAGGAGAGGGAAGCCACATGGTTCAAGGAAGAAGAAGGGAAGACCGAAGAGACGAAGAAGGAGGGCTCCAGCCGCCGACCACAGCACCTGGCCGGCACTGCCGCCCCCACCAGGCCGGCACTGCCGCCCTGGCCGGCACTGCCGATGGACTCACCCCGGCACTGCCGCCCCATCTTCCCCGGCACTGCCGCCCCGAGCACGCCGGCACTGCCGTCCCCATCAAAGTCAACTTCATCCCAACCATCTATTTATCATCTATGGACCTAAATACTTTATTGTAATGCCCTTTATACCCCTGGACGGATCTGGGCCTATATATACCTCATCCCTCTCCCCAAATTAGGGTTAGACAAGATTTAGGCTTAAACTACTTTGAGCTTTGTCTCCCTAGAACTATGTTCTTTGTATCAAGGCACTCTTGAGGGATTTCTGCTCTTCATGGATGATTCAAGGCTTCTACCTCTTTCATCCAAGTTCTAGTTGGGATCTCCATCACCAATCTCTCACTTGTTAGATTCTACCCAAGGGTCTCTCCAAGAAGTGATTCTATTGACTTGGTTTAACCTACCAAGGGAGTAAATTTGGTTTGTGTTGGGTTGTGTGTGTTTGTATCTGGATCTTATGTGTGTTCTTCCCCTTTCCCATCTCCCCCATCCACTCAATTGGTCAAATTCGTGGGATCTGGGCACATCCTAGCCCTTAGGCCACATCACTACAGGTTTTCGGACCCACAAGTCAGTGACAGGACAGGACTCGCGTTTCCCGATACAACGGTCGTGGCTATCATCAGCGCTGATGTCACTTTAAAGAGAGAAATTTCGACTGCGGTGTTCTGAGGATTGGCGACACAGATGGATTGATGATAATTTCGGGAGCCTTTGATCAAATACAAGCATTTGTTCATATGCTCGGGGGCTACTCCCATCGGGAGCGCTGGTCGCGCACCCGACAAAGATGGAAGAATTCGAAAAGATAACAATATAACGACAAAAGATGTTACAATGGTGAGCCTACAACCAAGTACAAGCATTTGGCTGTAGCCTCGGGGGCTACTCCCATTGGGAATGATGTTCGCGTGCCCGATGAAATTATAAAAGGCGTGGTGAGCATATTTCGAGTTATACAAATAACTCTTCATATACTCCCATCGGGAGGACAAGATAAAAATATACAAGTCATCCGGTGACTCGAATAAATGTGCTATTCCAACAGCCGAAAAAGCATTCGAAAATATATTCTCAGAGTGCCCCAGTCGCAAATTAATCTCTGAATGCCGCAATACTTTGCGAAGGTAAGTCCCCGGGATCCGTCCTGTGCGGCGTGGCACCGCCTCTGACGGCGCTTCGCTACTTTTTCCGTATCAGCATATGCGAAGAAAAATCCTAACGGACGCGTTAGGTACCCGATAAAACATGACTGGAATTCAACATTTGGTAAGACCTTAAGCGGTACATGTCGAGTTACACCAGTATCCCGAGATCATGTCCAAGGACGTGATCTTGAAGTAGGTTTTTGGTGGATTGCCACAAGAGCAGTTAACTAGTACCTGATCCGTCAGATGAACTAGCCCCAATTACCATTATCCCTGTACAATATACGACTATTTTATTAAAGATATGTGTTAACTCGAAGAAGTTGTATGGTACTTGTAAAATTGGAGATTTTCCCTGATTCTCCGATTCAAGCAAAATCTCGGGGGCTACTCACATAGGCATCCCCAATGGGCCTACCGAAAATGGTACCCGGGGTTTATTGAAGGCCCATGAGTCGACGAATACGAAGCTCGTAAGCCCAATTATTTGTTGATAAGGAAAGATAGAATTGTATTAGGAATAAAGAGATTTGTAACTTTACGGATCGAACTCAAAGAGTCTCCCGGAATCTGTAAACTTGTGTAATACAAAACCCTCGGCTCCGCCTCCTATATAAGGGGGAGTCGAGGGACGAAGAGGGGATCGATTTCATTGTCAACATAATCCTAGTTTTCTAACAGTCGAGTACTTTTCCGGCTGAACCTTTGAGATCTACTTGCCCTCTACTCCCAAGTAAACCCTAGTCTACAATCCGTAGGCATTGACAAGTTAATACCTTGTCACCAGCGTACCGATTCGTTGTTGTAAGTGTCGCTGACGTGTAGGCCCCACTGTCAGACGGCCTGCTCGCGCGAGACGCGTAGCTGGGCCGACCCTTTCTCTTTTTCCCTCTCTCTGGCCCATCTCACTATCCAGCGCGCCCATTTAATTCAAACTCGATTTAATCTTTTCCTTTAAATTTCAATACTGGTGCTTGATTCAAATTTGAATAAAACAAAATCTACTGAGCCAAAATTTATGAATTTGATATTGTTGGGAAGCTTATGAAATTCTCTAAACAACTACACTGGTCTCACACCTAGATTCTTTGTAGAATTCATGTAGTAAAAATAACAAGGCAGTAGGTTTTCAGATTTCAAACAATTATTAAAATTCAACCATAAATGATTTTGAGTTGATTCAAACTCTCATAGTTCTCATTTCAAAACTCTAATTGATTATGCAAAAATATGACATGGTTGTTCATATGATCATGGGCTAGATTCAAATAGTGGCCATGTGGCCATTTCTAGCTCATTTAAATGATTTCAAATTTTAGCATTTCAAATCTATGAGGTGTAGCACCTCATTTAAATCACCTATCTAAGTAATTCAAGGTGAGGTGATGACATTAGTCTTCATGACCCCATATGTTATTACTTGAGGATATTAAATCACTTTCCAAAATAGTATTTAAATTGTATGAGATGAAGTATCTCATTTAAATCATTTTCCCAAATGGTAAATATGAAGTGTTGACCTTGGTCAACATGATATCATACTTATTATTTGAGGATGTTAAACCTTAGTATTATTGAATGAGAGGAATTTATTTCTCAAAAAGAATAAAGAGAAACCCTAATAAATATTTCAGTGAGAAGAAATTATTTTTCTTAAAGGGAAACAAAGTCAACCCCATGCTAATAATGCTGTGATGCTAGATTAGAGTGTGTGATCCATTTTAGTGATAAGTTAGTACTTAAGCATTGTTTGGTGATTGTATCCTCGTATCCGTTTATAGACGCTAGTCCCGGAGTCTACGAAGAAGAAGAGGTCTTCTACGAAGAAGAAGAGGACCACTTTGACAACTGTACCAACCAAGGCAAGCTACCCTAATATAAGCTATACCAAGCCAAGTTACTAGTGCAAGATACCATGGCACTAGTATTGGTGTTCAAGTTTTACTTTTCCAAGTCCCAGTTTTACTTTGCTTTACTTTCACTTTATTTACAAAGGTTTACTTGTTGTATTCCATTTGTGTCTAAGTATAGAGTATCACCAGAGTGTCAAATCTAGCCTAGAAAGCAACAATGTAGTTAGCACCCCTCATGCTTAGTTGCTATTGCTAATACTAAAATTGACTACTCTAGATGGGAACTTGTGAATCAAATGAATTTGAAAACCTTGGAATGAGGAGTCATTCTATTGAAAGTGTTGAAGATGAATATGACTTTTGAATGACTTGGTGAATTGGATAAAAACTGATGGTTGGGTTCGGATCCGATACCATTCAAATTTTCAAGTACCCCCACAATACCTGAATCTGGGTAGGGATTAACTGGAAACTTATGTATTTTAGTATGAGTTCCCTCTGAACAAGCGTCATAGAGGTTATACCGAGGCTGCTGATGTCTACGGGAGCTTCTATTCTTGTAGACAGTGTTGGGCCTCCAAGAGCAGAGGTTTGTAGAACAGCAGCAAGTTTCCCTTAAGTGGATCACCCAAGGTTTATCGAACTCAGGGAGGAAGAGGTCAAAGATATCCCTCTCATGCAACCCTGCAACCACAAAGCAAGAAGTCTCTTGTGTCCCCAACACACCTAATAGGTGCACTAGTTCGGCGAAGAGATAGTGAAATACAGGTGGTATAAATAAGTATGAGCAGTAGTAACGGCACCAGAAAAGTGCTTTGCTGTCCAGGACTGGCGTGTAGTTGATGGTGGTAATATTGCGGGAAGTACAGATGCAGTAAAACAGTAAACAAGTAGCGATAGAAGTATTTGGGAACAAGGCCTAGGGATCATACTTTCACTAGTGGACACTCTCAACATTGATCACATAACAGAATAAATAGATAGATGCTAGACTCTACACTCTCTTGTTGGATGATGAACACCACTAACTGTGTAGGATTACACGAACCCTTAATGCCGCAGTTAACAAGCTAAACAATATTCGATGTTCATATTTAAATAACCTTAGAGTGCATGACAGATCAACATAACCAAACCAAGTACTAACATAGCATGCACACTGTCACCTTCACGCTACGAAAGGAGGCATAGATCACATCAATACCATCATAGCAATAGTTAACTTCATAATCTACAAGAGATCACAATCATAGCCTACGCCAAGTACTACACGATGCACACACTGTCACCATTACACCGTGCAGGAGGAATAAACTACTTTAATAACATCACTAGAGTAGCACACAGATAAATTGTGATACAAAACACATTGCAATCATAAAGAGATATAAATAAGCACTTCACTATGCCATTCATAACAGTGAATAAGTATTCTGTAAAATATAGCCTAAGAGACCCACACGGTGCACACACTGTCACATTTACACACGTGGGACAAGGAGTCTCCGGAGATCACATAAGTAAAATCCACTTGACTAGCATAATGACATCTAGATTACAAGCATCATCATATGAATCTCAATCATGTAAGGCAGCTCATGAGATTATTGTATTGAAGTACATAGGGAGAGAGATTAACCACATAGCTACCGGTACAGCCCTTAGCCTCGATGGAGAACTACTCCCTCCTCATGGGAGACAGCAGCGGTGATGAAGATGGCGGTGGAGATGGCAGCGGTGTCGATGGAGAAGCCTTCCGGGGGCACTTCCCCGTCCCGGCGGCGTGCCGGAACAGAGACTCCTGTCCCCCAGATCTTGGCTTCGCGATGGCGGCGGCTCTGGATGGTTTCTCGTACCGTGGCTTTTCCGTATCGATGTTTTAGGTCAGAGACCTTTATATAGGCGAAGAGGCGGTGTCGGAGGGGCGACGAGGCGATGACACAATAGGGGGGCGCGGCCCAGGCCCTGGCCGCACCACCCTGTCATCTGGGGCCCTTGTGGCCCCCCTCTGGCCTCTCTCGGGTGTTCTGGATGCTTCCGGGGATTCTAAGATGCTGGGCGTTGATTTCGTCCGATTCCGAGAATATTTCCTTACTAGGATTTCTGAAACCAAAAACAGCAGAAAACAACAACTGGCCCTTCGGCATCTCGTCAATAGGTTAGTTCCGGAAAACGCATAAATATGACATAAAGTATGCATAAAACATGTAGATATCATCAATAATGTGGCATGGAACATAAGAAATTATCGATACGTCGGAGACGTATCAGCATCCCCAAGCTTAGTTTCTGCTCGTCCCGAGCAGGTAAACGATAACAAAGATAATTTCTGGAGTGACATGCCATCATAACCTTGATCATAGTATATGTAAACACATGTAATGAATGCAGCGATCAAAGCAATGGTAAATGACATGAGTAAACAAATGAATCATATAGCAAAGACTTTTCATGAATAGTACTTTCAAGACAAGCATCAATAAGTCTTGCATAAGAGTTAACTCATAAAGCAATAATTCAAAGGAAAGGTATTGAAGCAACACAAAGGAAGATTAAGTTTCAGCGGTTGCTTTCAACTTGTAACATGTATATCTCATGGATAATTGTCAATGCAAAGTAATATAACAAGTGCAATATGCAAGTATGTAGTAATTAATGCACAGTTCACACAAGTGTTTGCTTCTTGAGATGGAGAGAAATAGGTGAACTGACTCAACAATAAAAACAAAAGAAAGGCCCTTCGCAGAGGGAAGCATTGATTGCTATATTTGTGCTAGAGCTTTGATTTTGAAAACATATAGAGAGCATAAAAAGTAAAATTTTGAGAGGTGTTTGTTGTTGTCAACGAATGGTAGTGGGCACTCTAACCCCCTTGCCAGACAAACCTTCAAAGAGCGGCTCCCATTTTATTTTTATTTTTGTGTGGCACTCCTTCCAACCTTTCTTTCACAAACCATGGCTAACCGAATCCTTCGGGTGCCTGCCAACAATCTCATACCATGAAGGAGTGCCTTTTTATTTTAGTTTTATTATGATGACACTCCTCCCCACCTTTGCTTTCTCAAGCCATGGCTAACCGAATCCTTCGGGTGCCGTCCAACAATCACATACCATGGAGGAGTGTCTATTTTTATTAATTAATTTGGGAATGGGAATCCCATTGCCAGCTCTTTTTGCAAAATTATTGGATAAGCGGATGAAGCCACTAGTCCATTGGTGAAAGTTGCCCAACAAGATTGAAAGATAAACACCACATACTTCCTCATGAGCTATAAAACATTGACACAAATCAGAGGTAATAACTTTTGAAGTGTTTAAAGGTAGCACTCAAGCAATTTACTTTGGAATGGCGGAGAAATACCATGTAGTAGGTAGGTATGGTGGACACAAATGGCATAGTGGTTGGCTCAAGTATTTGGATGCATGAGAAGTATTCCCTCTCGATACAAGGTTTAGGCTAGCAAGGTTTTTTGAAACAAACACAAGGATGAACCGATGCAGCAAAACTCACATAAAAGACATATTGTAAACATTATAAGACTCTACACCGTCTTCCTTGTTGTTCAAACTCTTTACTAGAAATTATCTAGACCTTAGAGAGACCAATTATGCAAACCAAATTTTAGCAAGCTCTATGTATTTCTTCATTAATAGGTGCAAAGTATATGATGCAAGAGCTTAATCATGAGCACAACAATTGCCAAGTATCACATTGTTCAAGACATTATACAAATTACCACATGTAGCATTTCCCGTTTCCAACCATATAACAATTAACGAAGCAGTTTCAACCTTCGCCATGAAAATTAAAAGCTAAGAACACATGTGTTCCTATGAACCAGCGGAGCGTGTCTCTCTCCCACACAAGCATTTATTCAAACAAAAATAAAAACAAACAGACGCTCCAAGTAAAGTACATAAGATGTGACCGAATAAAAATATAGTTTCAAGAGAAGGAACCTGATAATTTGTCGATGAAGAAGGGGATGCCTTGGGCATCCCCAAGCTTAGATGCTTGAGTCTTCTTGAAATATGCAGGGATGAACCACCGGGGCATCCCCAAGCTTAGAGCTTTCACTCTTCTTGATCATATTGTATCATCCTCCTCTCTTGACCCTTGAAAACTTCCTTCACACCAAACTCGAAACAAACTCATTAGAGGGTTAGTGCATAATCAAAAACTCACATGTTCAGAGGTGACACAATCATTCTTAACACTTCTGGACATTGCCCAAAGCTACTGGAAGTTAATGGAACAAAGAAATCCATCCCACATAGCAAAAGAGGCAATGCGAAATAAAAGGCAGAATCTGCCAAAACAGAACAGTCCGTAAAGACAAATTTTATTGAGGCACCAGACTTGCTCAAATGAAAATGCTCAAAATGAATGAAAGTTGCGTACATATCTGAGGATCACTCACGTAAATTGGCATAATTTTCTGAGTTACCTACAGAGAATTAGGCCCAGATTCGTGACAGCAAGAAATCTGTTTCTGCGCAGTAATCCAAATCTAGTATGAACCTTACTATCAAAGACTTTACTTGGCACAACAATGCAACAAAACTAAGATAAGGAGAGGTTGCTACAGTAGTAACAACTTCCAAGACACAAATAAAAAACAAAATTACTGTAGCAAAATAAACACATGGGTTATCTCCCAAGAAGTTCTTTCTTTATAGCCATTAAGATGGGCTCAGCAGTTTTAATGATGCACTCGCAAGAAATAGTAGTTGAAGCAAAAGAGAGCATCAAGAGGCAAATTCAAAACACATTTAAGTCTAACATGCTTCCTATGCATAGGAATCTTGTAAATAAACAAGTTCATGAAGAGCAAAGTAACAAGCATAGGAAGATAGAACAAGTGTAGCTTCAAAAATTTCAGCACATAGAGAGGTGTTTTAGTAACATGAAAATTTCTACAACCATATTTTCCTCTCTCATAATAATATCCAGTAGCATCATGAGCAAACTCAACAATATAACTATCACATAAAGCATTCTTATCATGAGTCTCATGCATAAAATTATTACTACCCACATAAGCATAATCAATTTTATTAGTTGTAGTGGGAGCAATTTCAACAAAGTAGCTATCATTATTATTCTCATCATCAAATATAGGAGGCATATTGTAATCATAATCAAATTTATCCTCCATAACAGGCGGCACCAAAAGGCTACTATCATTATAATCATCATAAATAGGAGGCAAAGTATCATCAAAGAAAATTTTCTCCTCCATGCCCGGGGGACTAAAAAGATCATGCTCATCAAAACCAGCTTCCCCAAGCTTAGAATTTTCCATAGCATTAGCAACAATAGTGTTCAAAGCATTCATATTAATAACATTCCCATTAGCATGCATATAAAGTTCCATGGGTTTTTTAATTCTCTCTTCAAACACATCATGTCCTAATTCAAGATAAAGTTCATAAAGATCTCTCATATTTTTGTTGTTTTCCATTATGCCTAACTAGTGTAAACAAGAAACAAAAAGATGCAATTGCAGGATCTAAAGGAAATAGCTTCGAGCACACACACAACGGCGCCAGAAAAGTACTGTTACCTGGAACCGGAGTATGAGTGCCTTTTACCTTTCCTCCCCGGCAACGGCGCCAGAAAAGTGCTTGATGTCTACGGGAGCTTCTATTCTTGTAGACAGTGTTGGGCCTCCAATAGCAGAGGTTTGTATAACAGCAGCAAGTTTCCCTTAAGTGGATCACCCAAGGTTTATCGAACTCAGGGAGGAAGAGGTCAAAGATATCCCTCTCATGCAACCCTGCAACCACAAAGCAAGAAGTCTCTTGTGTCCCCAACACACCTAATAGGTGCACTAGTTCGGCGAAGAGATAGTGAAATACATGTGGTATAAATAAGTATGAGCAGTAGTAACGGCACCAGAAAAGTGCTTTGCTGTCCAGGACTGGCGTGTAGTTGATGGTGGTAATATTGCGGGAAGTACAGATGCAGTAAAACAGTAAACAAGTAGCGATAGCAGTATTTGGGAACAAGGCCTAGGGATCATACTTTCACTAGTGGACACTCTCAACATTGATCACATAACAGAATAAATAGATAGATGCTAGACTCTACACTCTCTTGTTGGATGATGAACACCACTAACTGTGTAGGATTACACGAACCCTCAATGCCGGAGTTAACAAGCTCCACAATATTCGATGTTCATATTTAAATAACCTTAGAGTGCATGACAGATCAACATAACCAAACCAAGTACTAACATAGCATGCACACTGTCACCTTCACGCTACGAAAGGAGGCATAGATCACATCAATACCATCATAGCAATAGTTAACTTCATAATCTACAAGAGATCACAATCATAGCCTACGCCAAGTACTACACGATGCACACACTGTCACCATTACACCGTGCAGGAGGAATAAACTACTTTAATAACATCACTAGAGTAGCACACAGATAAATTGTGATACAAAACACATTGCAATCATAAAGAGATATAAATAAGCACTTCACTATGCCATTCATAACAGTGAATAAGTATCCTGTGAAATATAGCCTAAGAGACCCACACGGTGCACACACTGTCACCTTTACACACGTGGGACAAGGAGTCTCCGGAGATCACATAAGTAAAATCCACTTGACTAGCATAATGACATCTAGATTACAAGCATCATCATATGAATCTCAATCATGTAAGGCAGCTCATGAGATTATTGTATTGAAGTACATAGGGAGAGAGATTAACCACATAGCTACCGGTACAGCCCTTAGCCTCGATGGAGAACTACTCCCTCCTCATGGGAGACAGCAGCGGTGATGAAGATGGCGGTGGAGATGGCAGCGGTGTCGATGGAGAAGCCTTCCGGGGGCACTTCCCCGTCCCGGCGGCGTGCCGGAACAGAGACTCCTGTCCCCTAGATCTTGGCTTCGCGATGGTGGCGGCTCTGGATGGTTTCTCGTACCGTGGCTTTTCGGTATCGATGTTTTAGGTCAGGGACCTTTATATAGGCGAAGAGGCGGCGTCGGAGGGGCGACGAGGCGATGACACAATAGGGGGGCGCGGCCCAGGCCCTGACCGCGCCACCCTGTCATCTAGGGCCCCTGTGGCCCCCCTCTGGCCTCTCTCGGGTGTTCTGGATGCTTCCGGGGATTCTAAGATGCTGGGCGTTGATTTCGTCCGATTCCAAGAATATTTCCTTACTAGGATTTCTGAAACCAAAAACAGCAGAAAACAAAGAATCGGCCCTTCGGCATCTCGTCAATAGGTTAGTTCCGGAAAACGCATAAATATGACATAAAGTATGCATAAAACATGTAGATATCATCAATAATGTGGCATTGAACATAAGAAATTATCGATACGTCGGAGACGTATCAGCTGCCTCCGTTGAAAGCGAAATAACGTGAAATGAGGTGAATGTCCTACCCAAGCCCTTTGCAGTTCCTAGGATGGTGGTTTGCCATGGCTGGGAGGCCAAACTCATAGGGAGAGGTGCCTGTACTAGGGTATGTAATTGAAAGGTTAGGATTGGTATTCCGCACACTGAGTGTGATAAATCAGGGCCAGTTACCCCTGACAGACTATTGTAAATATTGTGGCACAAATGTACGACCTCTGCAGAGTGTTAAACTATCCGAATAGCCGCGTCCTCGGTCATGGACAGTTGGAAAGGCCATACTGTTCCGTCATCAGAACTTTTCAAAATGTGACTGGTGACTTGTGACTTGAACTTGAGAAGGGACTTTGACTTGAATCACAACAAAGTTGTGGGGATGACACTAATGTTCCCACTTGAGTAGGTTTTGACAAATAAAGAGTTTTTTGACTAATAAGTGCTTATGAAATAAAACTGGCTTTATGCAAATAAACATAGAAGCTTAGAACCATGATTAGAGCTATTAGCACTTCTATTAGTATTAGTTTGCGAGTACTTTAAAGTACTCATGGCTTTATCCCTGGCTATTCAAATGGCCAGACTATGAAGAGGAGAACCAGTACCAGGAGGATGGACAACAGGACGTCTATGATAACTAGGACTACTCCTGACGTCAAGCGTTGCCTGTGGAACAGACGGACCACTACTACGTTTCTTCCGCTATGTGTTTTGTATTTGATCAGTAGATCAACTATTATTGTAAGACTGGATGATGTGATCCATTGATGTAAGACTATTATGGTTTGTAATGAATGATGTTCTCTGATATCAATCTATTATGTCTCGCAAAAACAATATTTTTGGGATTGCGAGGTATGGTATAATAGGCATCTGGACTTAGTAATCCGGGTGTTGACAGTTTCATACTGAGGAAAAACTTGCTACTGTGCTCATCACACCTTCCTCTTGGGGTTTCCTAACCGCCACTAAGATTGTCTGGCGTCATCACCGGAGCACCATCACTAAGCTGGTAGTTAGTTCGTGGAATTTGGGGATAGGAAAGCGAGGTGGCATATTGGTTGTAAATTACTGGAGGTGTGACACTACTAGTCATTTACGGATTTCATCTTAATACTGTATAGTAAAGATAACGATGAAGATTCAATATGGCAACGGGGACACTAACCACTGGTTATTGCCGAACCATAACCATCTTCGTGCAGGAAAATTTTCTCCGTCCCCATCCCTACTAACTGTTATGGGGCCAGTTCTTTTACCATCCCCGTCCCCATCGGTTAAACAAATAACCATCGGTTAACCATCCCCGCTTTAGCTAGTAAATATGAGCCCAAAATAAAATGATAACATGGTAGGATACCGGGGCTGGCTGGATCAGGAGTTTAGAAAGGAGAGGCGAGCATTTGGGAGTTGAGATTTGGGGGCTACCGCGGTTGGGGACGGGAGGGGAAATGTGATCACAATAGAATTAGGGTTTTCTGGTATCTATACATACCTATCTTGTACCCTAGTGCCACATGTTATGTGCCTAACGGGGATTTCACGGTTATCGGGTATGGATAGTGGTAACACATACCCATCCCCACCTTGCCTAATGGGGAGATTTTGCCTCCAATAAGACCCCCACGGGGATGAAGTACTAACCAAAATCATCCCCTAATAGGTGAATTAACCACCGGGGATCGGGGAATGGGCCCCATTGCCGAATTGAATGAAGATGAAGGTAAATATTCATATAAACATAAAAAACAAAAAAATAAGAACCCAACATACAAGATGCCAACCCTAAACAGATTCCACTCCCAATGGCGAGCCCGGTCCAGCACGCTACAGCCCACGGACCCTCCTTTGCTCTTTCGGTTCTTCTATCGCTTTCCCCCGAATGGAAGCTGCGCCACGCCCGCGGCAGCACCACCAACACCACCACCGGCGGCCCTAAATGCGCCGCCCTCTCGCAGGCGCCGCCGCCGCCATCCGCCTCCGCCTCCTCTCGCCCTCCTCCCGCCCCCTCCTCCCCTCCCCCTCCCCACTCCACTTCCTCTGCCGCGACCACGACCGCGACGACCGGCCCCCGTCTCCCCCATTCTCGCCTCGCCCGCTCCTCACCTCCGCATCCGGCCTCCTCGGCCTCCGAGGCTGGCGGACGCTACCCCCGGCAGCGTCACCGCCCCGGGGCGCTCTCGCGGACGCGCCTCCTGCCCTGCTCACCATCTCCCGCAGTAAGAACAGCGCCCCTTGCTCGTCTCCTCGTTCCGGGGGTTCTCAGGCATCTTACGTTTTCTGTTGCTGCTGCTGTTGTTGGTGCGCAGGTTATTCTTTGCGTGTCGCCAAGAGCAAGAAGCAGACACACTTCGACGATGAGCACAGGTACATTAATTCAGATGTCCCCCCTTTTGTTCTGAAAATAAGCTGCATATAATTGGCACGCACAGTGATATAAATCAATTGATGACTTTGCGTGTTTTGGCATTGCGTTCCTTACGTTAAGGAGCCACTTTTAATGCTCTTCGAATATATGCTTATGTGCTATGATGGGACAAAAATGCTATTGCCTCTACATTGTGATAGGACAGAAATGTTATTCCATTTGTAAAGTTGGAAGAGTAATGGATGTGACGAGGTTATCTAAGGTTGAGAGCAAAAGATTGTAGAATATGTACCTCATCTTTATTGGAGGACAGATGAAACTTATTCCTCCAATTAAATGAGTAACAAGGCCTTCTGTGAATAGCTTTTCATATCTGGTCAAGTATGAATTGTGATGCTCTCTCTCTCTCTCTCTCTACGAAACACACACTGCACATTATTAAGGGTATTATCATATTACTTATTTTAAACTACATTGGCAGTTTTATTGACCGTTATTTTATCGTTGCATTCTCGAATTATTCCACAAGGTTTCTGTATTAATATACATTTCGTTTCATGCAACTGCTATTGGTTTGGTTTTCAGCCATCGAGCGGTTAACACGGCACTTTTGTGTAACTTCCTTGTCTTCACGCTAAAGTTTGGTGTCTGGTTTTCAACATCTAGTCATGTTATGCTAGCTGAGCTAGTGCATTCAGTTGCAGACTTTGCTAATCAGGTAACTTAACACTTTGCAACCTAATTTGGTGGTTATTTTTCTTTACTGTCTATTTCTTGATATGGAGTGAAATATCAGTCCCAGGAACTAACTGCCTATCAAACTTCAGGCTCTTCTTGCATATGGTTTGAGAAGTTCAAGACGTGCTCCAGATGCTCTACACCCGTATGTATAACTTTTCAAATTGCAGTGCATGCTTTGTTAACAAATATCTGCGTTTCTTACTGCATTTTCCTCACTTTGATAAGCCAATAATTCTTTTTATCAAGAAGTCCAGTCATTTTTTGTGGAAGTAAAATTTCTTTGAATTGACTATTGTATATAACCCTGGTTTTATCATTACATCATAAATAGTAGTAGTCACTAGAGATCCAGTAACAAGGCTACCTGATATATGCCATAAATAGTAGCGAATCCCTATGTCTTGACTCAATGATTGCTTACCATAGCTTATTCTCTTTTGCAGCTACGGTTATTCAAAAGAACGATTTGTATGGTCCTTGATATCTGCGGTTGGAATATTTTGCTTGGGTTCAGGTGCTACTATTGTGCATGGAGTTCAGAACTTATGGAGTACTCAAGTATGATGCCAATGTTTCCTTTAACTCAATAGAAGATTTTGCATATGCATTCCATTTTATTATCGAATGTTATCCCCAAGCACAGTGTTCATATCTACTTTTATTTCACAGACTCCTGAAAACATCAATTATGCTGCATTAGTGATTGGCGGGTCGATTCTAATTGAAGGTGTTATACACGAACACTTGTTTTCTTTATTTATTTTAGTAGTATTTTGTTATGTGGTTGTAGTTGAGTAATCCTGTTGTCTATTTAGGTGCTTCACTTCTTGTTGCTATAAAAGCTGTTAAGAAAGGTGCAGCAGCAGAAGGAATGAGCATCAGAGACTACATCTGGCGTGGTCATGATCCAACTTCAGTTGCTGTTATGACTGAAGTGAGTAATGAGTTCTAAACCACCTTAACACCTTTTCTCTTGTAGTCCAATCACTTTCTGCAACTGAAGTACTGAACTTGCATCTATTGCTATCTTAATCATATTTCTTGTTCATTTACCACTTATTCCTTATCTTAACTTCCTTGGTTTCGTTCTCATATCCCAATATTGTCCGACAGGATGGTGCTGCTGTTACAGGTCTTGCTATTGCAGGAGCATCTTTGGTGGCTGTTCAAATGACTGGAAACCCTATATATGATCCAATTGGTTCCATCATTGTTGGTAACTTACTTGGAATGGTATGCTAGTTTTCGCCGGTTCATATTCCTTTTGCTTCCGTTGGCTTATGATTCTTTTCATACAAATGTTTTTTGTACTCCCTCTGATCCGAAAAAGCGTCGGAAGTGGCCATTATACAAAAAAAAACCCCGGACAAGTGAGCCGCTCCCCGCGATTCCCTGCATGCTGCAGCTGCATGGGTTGAGACTAGCGATTCCCAGATAATGACGTGAGATTCCTGCATGCTCGCGCGTTGTGTGCATTCACGTGGTGTTTCCAGAGAGATTTGAAGGAATCGTGCTGCATTTTTGTGAATTCAGGAGGGCTTAATGGTAAAACGTAATTTGCATTAGGATTCCAACACTTTTTTAGGATTGGAGGGAGTACTATTTTCCACTGTGCTTGAATTGAAGCTTTCTGGTTCTGACAATTTTGCTAACTTTTCCTTACAAATTATCATGAGAATCTGAAACAGATTGATATCGTCATGTTTTAGTGTTGAAGGAAAGCTACATATTCCTCCATTTGAACTCTACTCAATTATATTTTCTTAGTGAATTATCTTTGTTATTGCATATACTCAGATTGTAGCATTTTCTCATCTCTTTCGTATTTTTATGACCCGTTAGCCTCTTGTCTTTTCCAGTTCTCAGCTTCTATCTATAGCCACATGATTCTCTGCTGTTACTTTATATACTCCCTCCGTCCCAAAATGTAAGGCATCTAAGGACTGGTCAAAAGTCAAACTTTACTAACTTTGACCAAATATTTTAAAAAATATATTTAAATCTACAATATCGAATGGACATATTAAGAAAATATATTTTATGATGAATCTATTCATGTTGATTCAGTACTGTAAATGTTTATATTTTTGTGTATAAACTTGGTCAAACTTAAAAAAAGTTGACTTTTAACTAATCCTTAGACGCCTTACATTTTGGGACGGAGGGAGTACTATGGTCTGTCCAATTATGCAATAAAGTGGCAATGATGCTATGTTCATCAGTGTGCCAGATAAAAAAAAGTGTCAGTTACATAAGTGTCAGACTAGTAACGTGTGCTATATGTTGAAGTGGCACGTTGCATGGACTGCATGCGTTACAGATCTGTGATTGTTGAAGCGGCAAGAACGATTTATTTATTACTGCTACTGCTCATCTGCTATTCTGGCAGTATGTTTCTTGATGTATATTTCTTGCTGATTGTGTGAAGTCTGAAGTATGTTTTACTTAACTTTTATCTTGTAAGAGGTGCATACTTCTATTTGATTGCTGGTTTATTCAGTTTTTCTGTATTACTTGGTCTCACATATTCTTTTTTTTAAGTGAAGTTGTAGATGCTATCCATGCTCATTGGTAAAGTAGGGATAGCTGATACTATCAGGCAACACTTGCTATTTATTACCCGTGAAGAAGACAAACTAGTATAATACCTTGTATGTTAGCTGATCATTATAAAACCTTGTTTGTTTAGTTTTAGTATGGGATAAAACTAGGATAACTACAACCAGTTTCACTAAAACGTAAACTTACAAGTGTTAAAACCACCACTTCCTGTTTTTTCATACATAACTATAAATAAACTAGTATAATGGCTGCTGACCAGCTTGGACCAATCAATATTTTCACTAAATACTATGGGAACTGAATATGGCTCTATGCCTGTATACCCAACGTTTTCACACAGATGGTTTCTGCAAAAATCCAGACCACAATATATGTTTTCATCTGGGTTATGTTTGGTCCGCTGATGGTTTGTTTAGGATTTGCTTCTCTTTGTTCATTCCTACCCACTTCCTGTTTCAGAGCAAGATTCAATAATTGTGCTATCTTTGTAGGTTGCGATTTTTCTCATTCAGAGGAACCGACATGCTTTAATTGGCAGGGCCATCGATGATCATGATATGCAGCGGGTTCTTGAATTTTTGAAATCTGATCCGGTAACTTCCAGATTGATCTAATTTCATACAATGTTTTAGCAGCTATGTTATGAAGCTGACGGTATTGCATCTCGCAGGTTGTAGATTCTCTTTATGATTGCAAAAGTGAGGTGATCGGACCAGGATTTTTTAGATTCAAAGCAGAAATTGGTATAACTCTTATCATGTGCCGTATTCCAGCTTGCGGTTATTCTATTTTATTTGCACTTTTAGTTCATACTTGTGATGACAAGGCAGTTCCAGATCGAGGTGTTAGTTGCAGTTCTATCCACCGTTCCTTAGTCTACTATGTCTCTCTTTTTTAAGTTAATAATTATGGAGCACTCTTTTTGGTTAACCTTTGTTTGTTTTTATTTGATAACTTGGACCATTACTCCTTAGTCTAGTGCGTGTCCTTTCTGGAATTTAATTAATTACGGACCACTTTTTTTAGTTAACCTAAGTTGTTTCTGTTTGATGAACTGGATTTTAGTCTGCAAATAATCGAGTTGATTTTATCCATCTGCAATGAAGGTCATACAATATATTAACCTTTTCATCTTGAAGCTATTGCTTTAAAATTACTATTAAGAAGGAAGACTCTTCAGTAAGCTAACTATATGACTTGGTGGCAGTAGGCACCGAATCAGTTGATGAACTCATAATTTATTGGGTGGGGCAGTGGCAGAGTGTCAGCAAATACTAAGAGGGTGCCAAACTACTGCATGCGTTCTTTATTGCGAAACAAAAACAAACATTCTGGCACGCAAATCATTTATGCATTATGAATGATTTTGTAAAGTTGTATCCCCCACAATTTGCTAATCTGTTTGACTCCTCCCATTGAAAATAGCTAATCTGTAGAGCTCATCTATACTTGCTTTCTGTATGTTGTCTTCCCTTTCTGATCTTGTCTTGTCTTAACAATATATTGACTTAATCATCCCGCAGATTTCAATGGAGTAGTCTTGGTGCAAAATTATATGAAAAGGACTGGACGTGGAGTATGGGCAAAACAGGTGTCTTTTTTTTCTACTTTAAAGTAATGTAGTTATAGTTTGTGGTTGCTGTCCTTTATGGGTAATGTTATTGTCTGTTACTCTTGTGAGTAATTTAAATTATCTGCTTATCTGTCTTAGAAGCCATTGCTCAATTGAACTTGTAGGTAGTCGCTCAATTGCTCTTCTGGCTAGTATAGTTGAACTATGGTTAGATTGTCAGCAATCAGTCATCCAATTGTTGCTTAGTGGCTTGTTCGATACAGTGATGTTAACAGAACTCAACAACAATGATTTCGATGGGGAAATATCAAGTGCATACTCTGATTTCGATGTAAAACTGTGTGCACGTCGCATGTAAGCATCTCAACAACCCTCCACAGAAAAGAATTAAGGTCTAGATGAAAGTAGGATCTGTACCCAAAGATTCACGAGTTTGCATCTTTGCACTGTGGTCATTCTTCCTTTTTTCAGACATCTCTCTTGGTCAGCAATCTCAGTAAATCCAAGGATAGCTTTTCTACACAACTTATTGTTTCATTGTTACAGTTTCGGGAGGCTTCGTTGAATAAGGATGATGCAGAGTTACGAAGGGTCATGGCCAACTATGGTATGTGATATGTTGCTCTTGTAAAACAAGTTGTGTGCTTGTTATCTTCTTGGTCTGACAAGCCACACTGCTTGTACAGGTGAGGGTGTCGTGGATGCTCTGGGATATGAAGTGGATCGGCTGGAGTCAGAGATACAGAAGATAGTACCTGGAATCAGACATGTTGACATTGAGGCGCACAACCCTGAAGGGCTTTCAGTTTAGAGCAGCGATTTTGTACATTATCGATATACTGATTGATCACACTTGCTGATCAGTGCCAATCTAATTTTTCCCATGACCTCTGGATATGTCATATCCCTCGGTGTCTTGACCAGTGTTCCTCATGTAAGAACGATATGTTTCTGATAGAGGGGCAATGGGCACCTTATCCCGGTGCTCGTGAATGCTCACAACTTTAATATGTCATGTGGCATGTAAAGATTCGCCATAGACCGAAATGGCTATCGTTGCACAATCAAAGCGTCTTAGCAACCTTCAACCTAACCACCGACATGGTGACCATAAAATGCTACAACATTTTTCTTTCCTGCAATAAAACCATATATACATGTTGGTTACCCACCACACTGCAGTTCAGGTCAGCCAGCAGGGGCAGCAGTAGCAGCACGCGACAGCTGATGGAATTGAACAATTTATGCGCCATTGTATGCTGCCAAGTGCCATACATGGGCGTTGGAGGCACTGGGATATAGAAGAATAGATGGATATACTAGATGCATTCGCTGTTGCAGCTAGCCACGCGGTTATTTCTTTTTGACTTGCGGCAGGTGGTTTATTCAATATCACAGACTTGCTCATCATGGCGTGTCCTCATTCCTAATCAACCATGAGTGCATTCGAGGCTGAGCTGGAAGCGTGTGTGGTGTGCTGCTCAAACTTTCCCATCGCTTGTAAAGGGTAGTCGATCTCTTTTTGTGGCCTCTAGGAAACTTAATATGTCACGATGAGGCACCATCATGATTTCTGAGTGCTAAGACGTATCAATGTTGAAAACATTGGCGATTTACAAGCACAATTGTGATTTTGATTGTGATTATGCTGTACACATAGCACCACTGTAGCCTGCAGAAGGCTGAATACATTTTTTCTTGTTAAAAGATCCAGCACGAAGCTGGATTTTCCTATCAAGCATGGATAAAGAGTTTGCAGACCACCAATAGGTGGTTTCAAGTAAAAAACAAAAACGACATGGAGAAGAGGAAAGAACAAACTAATTTGCCCATTCCTCTCAAAGGGTTTTCAAAGGTATGCACTCGGTGAAGCAAGCCTACAAATTACAGGGCCAACTTGTTGAGAATGAACAAAGGGGTGGTCGGTCTGGCAGTAGCTCTCATGTAAGTAATCTGAATAGGGGTGGAGATGATTATTGGCGTCGCATATGGAAGATCATGTTCGCCAAAAATAAAGATGTTTGTCTGGACGGTATCTCATAATTCTCTTGCTGTACTGCCAAATTTGCGGAGAGGCGGTGTAGAGATAGACAATGTCAAATGTCTATTCTGTAATGGTGATGTGGAAGAAGGGGAACACCTCTTTATCAAGTGTGATTATGTGAAGGAAGTGTGGCGAGGACTTGGTCTGGAGGATGTAAGAAGAGAGTTGGTCATGTCGAATTCAGTTTTGCACGCTTTGGACATTGTTTGGAAAGCTCTGGTGGAAACACGAGTGCTAATTTTGCCTCTTTGGTGGCTCTGGTGGTGTAACCGCAATAAGCTTAGATAGGGTGATAAAATTCTCGAAGCTGCAGCCGTTGCGCATCAAACACGGTGCTATGTGGCTGAATACATGGAGATTCTAGGCAAGAAGGAAAAAGACAAAACTTGTGAACACACCACTTGGATTGCACCTACGGAAGATATTTTTAAATTCAATATCGGTGGAGCTTTCACCATGGGACACGACCATGCAGGTTGGGGCGTTGTGGCTCGAGATCATCGGGGCAAAGTTGTGGCGGCAAATGCTGGCCGGAGTGAGCATGTTTCTGATGCCTTCCATGCAGAACTCAGTGCGGTGGTCCAAGCTGTCAGGCTAGCTGAATATCTTGGAGCTGTCCACATTGTCCTGGAGACGGATTCGCAATTGCTGATGTCGGCGTTGAATCGACGTGAAGCTGATGTGTCTCCGTTAGGAGTGATCATCGATGAGCTGAAATTTCAGATTAGTACTACGTTTACTTCTTGTGATACTGTGTTCTGTAAGCGTGAGTTTAACAGGCCAGCTCATGAGCTAGCGAGTATCGGGTGGTCCTGTGATGTAAACAGAGCTTTGCTCTGGGGAGATGCCCAAATAAAGCTTAGGCTTTCTTTCTCTAAAAAAAGAAGGGTTTCCAAAAGGAGCAACTCAACAGCTCGGCGTCTTTACACCGGCAAGGTGCCAGAACTCCAGCAATCTTCGAATGACTAGCACCATATTCTTAATTGGCATGATCTTCTGCTTGAAAGTGCCTCAATTACCAACCTCGAAAAAAAAAAGTGCCTCAATTACGCTCCAACCAGATCTCCTAAGTGACCAGAATAACAAGGAAGGCGAGGAGTGGTGATCCTGGTGCTGCGAGGAGAGGAGAAGAGCATGCACCAGAGGTCGGCAATACGGTGATGAAGAGGCCTCCGGTGATGATCTTCCTCTCCGGCAGGGTGCCGGGAAGAGGTTCAGAACCCTCCCGAGCTAAGGTCGACGATGGCGGCGGCTACGAAACTTTTTGTGGATGGAGGCTCGGGTGTTTAGGGTTTTCACGAATAGATGAATATATATGCGGAAGTGCGAGGTCGGTGGACGCCCGAGGGGCCCACACCATACCTAGGCGCGACCAGGGGGTGGGCCGCGTCTAGGGGTGGTGTGGCCACCTCCTGGCTCTTCTCCGTCTCCCCTCTGGACTCCATCTTCGTGACAGTAAAATAGGAACTTCGCATTTCGTTTTGTTCAATTCCGAGAATATTTCCTGTACAACTTTTCTGAAATACAAAAACAGCAGAAAACAGGAATTCCAGAAAATGCATAAATATGCCACGAAGTGTAAATAAAACATATAAAAATTGGTGTAAAACAAGTATGAAACATAAAAAATTATAGATACGTTTGCAACGTATCAGCCCTCCAACCTTAGCAAAAAGTCACATGGGAATTTTAGATTTTTAGATTTTTTTTTGAACGAGAAGGGTCTAGAGGGACCCGAAGCTTCATTCAACTCGGCAGGTTACATATACAAGCAGGACTCAAAGAAATGTAAAAATTACAATACAGTCCTTGTTTTTTGCAAAAAGGACCTCACAAAACATCTGGGAACGCGATCAGATCCTTCTCTGCTGATGTCATTGTTGACCTTGCAGCATCGGCCACCATCTCCACTCCGGGTGACAAGGTATTAACTTATCAATGCCTACAGATTGTAGACTAGGGTTTCGCGGAAAGTAGAGGGCAAGTAGATCTGGAAGGTTTCAGCCGAAAAGGTGCTCGACTGCTAAAAACTAGGGTTTGTGTTGATAATGATTCGATCCTTTCTTTCTCCCTTGGCTCCCCCTTAAATAGGAGGTGGAGCCGAGGTTTTCGTATCGTACAAGTTACAAAGTAACGAGAGACTTTTTGAGTTCGTCTCGTACAATTACAGATCTCTTTATTCCTAATCTATCTCCATCTTCCATATCGACGCTTTGTTGGACTTCCGGACTTTACAATCTTCGGGTCATGGGTCTTCAGTAATCCCCGGGTACCTTCTTTAGCAGGCCCATTCGGGATGCCTATGTCACCGGGGACGAAACCACTTCGTGAGGAGGCGGTGTTATGCGTCGTGCTGAAGCCAGAAGATCCTCCGACGCTGGAGGAAGAGATATCCTCTGAGTAAGAACTCAAGAGGTGTGGTGTGGCCCCGTCGGCCAAAGATAGCAACGGCATCAGTTGCCGTCGCTTGGGAGCATCCGCGCGAAGAGCTTCGCCGTCTTCTCCAGTGCCTGTAGATCCTGCCGCCTCCAAATCTTTGTCACCACCATGGCTACCAAAATGGAGGGAAACAGAAGCATCCAGGGACACCATGACCTTGAACCACCACCTTGTCGATGAAGAGAGTGATGAGCTGCTTTGCTTCCCCCCCTCGCCTCCATGGCCGGCCAGGACTAGCTCCAACGCACAATAGACCACGTCGCACCGCCTCTCCCCCTCGCCACCATGGCTGGCCAGGAAAAGCTTCACTACGCAGCATCCTCTCACTACAAAGTGATCATCAACCTCTACTTTATTTGGGATGCGGTGTTCCATCCCTCTGCGTCATGCTCCGACCAGAGGAGCAATAGAAGCAAAAGGAAGAAACCTAGAACACTCCAGATCTGGCTGAAGAAATCCCAAGCACCGCTTCAACTACTGGGCATAGAGCCCAAGACTTACTACTACTATGTACACTCCAAGCATCCCCTCCTTCTCGTCTCCAGATGACGCCGCCGCCGGAGTTGAGTCGGAGGAGCGCCCGGGAGCGTGATAAGACTCTCAAGGTAATGTAGCGAAGAGAGAGCGAGAGAGGAAGAGGAAGAATGAGCTGATCCGTATCAATCCGGGGAATTTTAGATATAAACCTTAGTGGAGCATTGGGATCGCCCCAATCTTTTACATGCACGTGAGTGAGGGCCTTCTTGAAATCTGAAAGGAGAAGTTTTTATGGGGCACGCGCCATGTTACAGCAGCTCGTCCCTAAGTTTACCTCTATATAAACACCACTCCATCCTTGCCTTTTGTTTCCGATCAGTAACAGCGAAGGAATACATGAAAATGTTGAAACATATAGAGGTAACGTTAATGAGAGTGTGAGGCATCGAGAAATAAGGCACTGCTAAATCCATCCTGCATACGGTCTATTCAGCCATGCCTACTAGCGCTGGTACACTTGCAAAAGCTCGTCTTCTGTGAGAGGCTGCCAGGAATGTTTCCACAGGGCGATACAAGGTCTCGCCGGTATGTCGTTGTGAAGTGCAGCCAGTTGCCATGCCGGAGATGGGCCGCAGTTTTGCAAGCGCCATATGATGTCATATTGTGATGCAGAGCTGGATCCAAAATCGGGTCTTGCTGCCGAGCGTGATCGCATTGAGTTCGTGGGAGGAGATCAACTAAATTATCGTCATACCCTGTCACGGAGAGTTGTCAACAGGTGGTCTAGAGCAGATGAGTACTACAGCTCCGCAGATTAGTTCACGCCACGTATTGCAGGAGGCTCGCTGGACAAGAAAGAGAGCACCGCGGCAGGGGCTACGTACTCTGTCGATCTATTAGTTGCAACCTGTGAGGAGTGATTATAGTGTCTAGTAATGTTTGAAGAAAAATTTAACCATGTAGCTACCAGCCTCACACACACGGGAGTGAGGTCCTTTCGCAAATCTGAAAATATCGTTTGTTTGTTGGTTTGGGTTGCTCATCAAGCATATCGCTCGATCAAATCTGAAAATATGTGAAAACTTCTTTTACACAACTTTGTCTAGCTAGACACATTTTTTTTATGTAGACCCATTCATATTTTTGAAGATACGTGGCTAGGGAACACGTCCTCTTGCCCAACAACATCCTTACCTCTTTTTTTTTTGAAAAGGGGATATCACCCCAGCCTCTGCATGCACACGGTCTTTATTAATAAAACTCAAACTACGTCCTTCCCTATATAATATAGTGCAAATAAAATGGAAAATCCCCAGTTGAACCTGGGTGCACGTGAACCCAGGTTGGAAATGCATTTTCGAAATGTGAAAAAATTCTGAAATAAAAATATCGGGGTACGTATGCATGTTCCATGTGTGCGTAGAAAGTTTTCGCGGAGAAACCACTTTTTTATTTCAGAATCTAAAAAAGACAAAATACGTCACATATGTACTGCTATATAGCTCTGTAAAATTTCACTTTTTTGCCAGAGCACACGTTTGAGATCATCTTTGCAATCATTTTATGTTTTGATTTTTGAAACATGTTTTGACATCACAAACCCACTTTTTAAAAAGTGGGTTCACAAACACCCAGGTTCTGTTTGCTAGTGTTATGGCTCAAGTGCCATGAAACATAGGTGTTAGGCTGGCGATTACGGGCAACAGGGAGGAAGATGGATTCGCTATATATGTAGGTGACTCATGAATGTTCACTTGTCCAAACCGCCAATTGTTTTTGTTTGAAAGTTAACCACATATGGTAAGTTTTTGGTTAAATCATTGTATGTAGATTTTCTTTTTATATGTGGTCTTATCTTCTACCTGTGGAGCAGTTTGAACCTATGGATACTGGATGAAATCGTCTGATGGCGGTGGTAATAGGCAATAGCTATCTTCAGCTCGGATGGATGACAACATTCTGGACGTATAAGATGCATAGAGGCTACTTGTGCTTTATGTTTTTATGTTTAAAATGGCTCATTTTTTTATGCCACGTTGTATGATGCTTGAGTTGTAAAACTGATACTTTGAATGTTGCGATAAAATAAAGTTGCGTGCATCGTTTCGATACAGAGGTTGAGGCGATGCCCCCATTTCAGAAAAAATGAATGATCATATTCGATTCCTTCACAAATACATTTTGAAAATTAAAGTATCACTTAAGATTAAATTTTTTATTTGGTTCTTGCATCGACAAGTTTTTCTTACTAAAGATAATTTGGCAAAAATAAATTGGCAAGGGAGCAAAAATATTTTTTTGTGATCAAGACGAATCAATTTAACATCTTTTTTATTGTTTCTCCCTTCGCAAAAATTGTGTGGCGATTGGTTCATTTGGTTTCTAATAACAGCTCCCTATTAATATCACAAATTTGTAAGGTGGTTGATAAGGATTGTGATAAAAAGGTAAAGTACAAATCAGAGTCTGTGTTTAGGGTTTCGTGCTTTATTTTGGAAAATATGAAACACTCAGAATTTTTTGAAACGAGGTAAAAGATTTTCCTTTTTCATTAATAGAGAAGAAGTTTAGAGTTTTATAACAAATGCCTAGGACATGCCCTAGAACTTTATCAAAAGCCTACTCTTCCGGTATTACATTGCACAATTCCTTAGCACCGGCCAAGCACCAAGCCCGAGCTTCATCTTTGATCTTGGCGATGATAGCATTTGTGGCGGAATGGTGGTGGCGGAAGACTCTAGCGTTGCACTCCTTCCAAACTTCTCAAGAGATGAGCATAAGCAAGGATGCCAAAGTTTTCCTATGTTGACCTCTTCGTAAGGCAATATTTGTCCACCACACATCGACGTTTGGCTCATTGATCCATGATTCCGGGGATCTATCATGAATACCACACCAAGTTAGAATCTCTTTCCAAACTTGCAAGGCAAAGCAACATTTATACGTGAGGTGGTCCATCGTCTCTTGGACTTGGTTGCATAGAGGACAATTTCCATAATTTTTTCAATCTCTACGTTAAAGCCTATCCGCCGTCCATACTCTATTTTGCATAATCAACCAAGCGAAGAATTTGCACTTTGGAGGCGTCCAAACTTTCCAAACCATGGAGTTTAGGGAGGTTGAAACTAGGCCTTTGAATTGCATCTTGTAGGCTGAGGAGGCTGAATATTTTCCATCATTTGTGAACTTTCAAGTAATGGTGTCCGGAACATCATGGAGGAGGTGCACGTCTTAAATGAGACCCCAAAGCTTGACAAATTCTTCAATGTGAGGCACCCCAAACTCATAGGGATCCGTAATGGTGTCCGAAACACTCAGAATGATTATACTTTTATATGTAAAATCTATTTTATATAGGTTATTTCGTTAGCTGCTCATTGGATCCGTTGCGCTTCTCCGTTGCTCGTAAGAAGAATCATCGCGCTTCTCTTACGAATTGCGGCATAGCAGCAACCGCGGGTCTGCTGGATGCTGCGTTTGGCTGCCATCTCATGATGAATATACTCCACTAGGTTGATTGATCTTGATCACACTCGCTATCAAAAGCGAATCTGACTATTTCCATGACCTCTGCATGTTTCTTGTCTCTCTATAACTCGGCCATTGTTTTGGTTCCCAGGTAAAGGCATCTCCGCTGGCCCGACATATTTTGGATGGTAAAAATGATCTCGCGCGGTAAAAATGATCGCGTGTGTCCCTTTGCGTTGGGTCGTGAACGCCAAAATCCGTTTGTATCAGGGTTGCCTCCAGCGGCCTGACACATTTGTTTTTTTGTTATTTTCTATTGATGAGATAGGGATACATAGTTGGTAAATAAACATACAAAATCTAATAAATGCAGCGAAATCTACTACCGTCTAATCATGGTCGGTGAGGTCACTGACCTTCGTCATCCCCCATGGATTGTGCGGTGTCGGTGGCGGCAGATAGTATACCGGCGGCGCGGGAGGAGGAAGAGGAAGGGTAGCCGCCGCCGGCTTTAGCCACAGATCCCACGCCACGGGAGGAGCAGCAAACAAGCCGCACGCCTGGCGCTCTGGAATCACCGGAGGGGTCACCGCTGTCCCCTGTGCCAACGCCGACTCGCGAAGCTGGAAGCCGAGGCTGTTCCACTCGGTGAGCTGGTCGAGCTCGCTCTAGTCAATGGCGAGCTGGATGGCCTCGTCCTTGGTGAGATCCGACGACTGATGCTCCGGATCCCACACCGCGCCGCCGTCATCGAGGCCATCGTCCTCCTGGTCGTTGCTGTCGTTGTCGTCATCGGCCTACTCCTCGTCATCCTTCTCGCCCTCCTCCTCCTCCTCGTCTGTTAGGGAGTTCAGGAGTTCATGCTTGAAGAACCCGATTTCGTCGAGGTAATCCGCTCAGCGACGCGTGTCGAACTCCCACGTTCTGAACGTGATCCAACTATAGGAGTTAAGGTCGAACGCCGAATCTTTGTGCAGGCCCGACGACAGTGTGAACCGCTGGCGCCGGACCTCTTCGCCGCTCTCATCCCGCACGAGGCACGGGAGGCACCGGCACGCGGCGGGAGGTTAGGTACCAACCTCAGCCCGGCTGGCTGGCATCCGACCGTGGCACCGGCCAGTTCGTCTCCCAAAGATGGTGCGCAAGCTCAACAGGGACATACCGGCGTTGTCGCGGCTTCTTACCGCCGAGGAGCCAGCCTTGCCGTGGTGGTTCTTCATTTGGAAGGGCTAGCTTTTGCCTATGGAGGGCAACGACTACTAGGACGATGACAATGGCGTGGGTGAGGAAGCCGCTGCCTCGCCTTCATTGCCTTGGCGCAGAAGCCGCTGTGTCGCTGGCTCGCTGCCAGCGCAGGCGCGCTGAAGACAAGGCGCGCAACGATAACATGTCGTAGAAAGCTGCACAACACCATCCTTCCCAGCTATCACTCAGAAAGACGAAGTATCCGTGGTTGCAGACGTGCAAGCTCAAGTACGAATGGCACGGACTGTAACTTGTCTCACAATTGGCAACTTATCATAGTGCTCGTGAATGCTCACAAGTTTATTTATATGTCCTGTGGCATGTCAATATTTGCTTTAACCGAAATGAGCTATCGTTGTAAAATCAAGACGCCGCAACCAACCTTCAACCCAACCACCGACGTGGTGACAATTAAACGCTGCCGCACTTTTGGTTGAATACACACATATTGGTTTATTTCCCACCGCACCATATATAGATCAGATCAAGCTGGGAGTCGGGCAGCAGCAGCTCACAACAACGGATGGAATCGAACGATCGATACTATTTTATGCTGCCATACAAGGGCGTTGGAGGCACTGGGATATAATAGAATGATAGATAGACTAGCTCTTGCAGCGGCCTATTTCGTTTTGACTAATTAAGGGCAGGCAGTCGATTCAATATGAAAGATCTACTCAACATCGTGTGTCCTCCGGCTTCTTCTCCGCAGTGGAGGCGCTTGCTCCGGTGTCTTCACGAAGCTCTGGAGGTTTGTACAGGGGTATGCCGTCGGGCGTCGTTTTTGACGACAACTGCGGTGTTCTTCAGAAGTCAGCGGGTTCAGTGCAGGGTTTGAGGTTGCTGGATGGCGGTGCCGATCTCCTCCATCGACGACGTCGACTGGTGGTGGCGGTGCTGGGGTCAGAGAAGTTCGGGGTCAGGCCCCGGCCGACGAGCCACAACGGGAAGGGCCTTGCCGTTCGCGGCGGGCCGCATATGAGGTCCATAAAGCAGCGAGGCTGCGAGGATGCTTCTCTGATTCATGGCGCAGTGGTGATTCGTCTCCTTCTTCTCGGGTGTTCGTTTCGGCGGCGACCGAGTCAGGCGGCGAGCGACGGCAATCAGCTCAAAGCACTTCAAGATTTTCTCTGTAGATTTTCGCTTTCTGGGGGTGTTTTGTGTAAAGTACCGACACAGCTGTCCCTCTCTGCTGCGTGTGTTGTACCAGAAAAGGATCTCCAGCTGCGCGACGAATTTTAGCGTCCGGAAATGTCTCCGCGTCCATTTGCGTCAGCCGAAATGGTCGAAATCGACCGAACGTTCGTTTGCGTCGGGGTGGCTCCAGCGGCTCGACGCATTTTTTTGCTCGAATCATTTTTGAAAACATAATTTACATAGTTTAACACATTGAAATAAACCCTAAACTCCTGCGCCTACTGCTGCTCCTCGTCGCTGTCGAGCACGATGAGCTCCGGAACCGTCCAGGGCTAGTTGAATACCGGCGGAACGTACACCGGGCGCGCCGGCGGTGCTTGAGGTGGAGGTGCCCAGGGCTGTGGCTACGGTGGAAGCGCCTAGAGCTGTGGCTGCGGTGGAGGCGCCCAGGGTTGTGGCTCTTGCGGCGGTGGAGGCGCCCAGGGATGTGGCGGCGGTGGAGGATCCCAGGGGTTGTACGACGGCGGTTGTGGCGCGGCCGAGTCCTGTAGCGCCAGTCGTAGGGCTTCATCCTCCGACAGGCCCGGCGGCATGAAGCCGGTGGAGTAGCGGGGCAGCGGTGGCTGCACAGGCGGGTCGTTCTCGGAGACGAGGACGCCGAGCTTTGCCATCTCGTCGTCCGTCATGTTGTCCGGGAACTCGAACTTGCGGCCCTCCGCCATGGTCAGCTGCCATTCCTGGAAGACGACCGCGACGTAGTCGTCGCTGTCGTCCTTGACCTCCTCGTTGTGGTACGCCAGCGCCTCGATGTAGTCGTCGTGGTCATCGTTGTACTGCGCACGCGTCGACGCCTGGTGCACACACGTTGACGCCTGGTGCGCACGCGTCGGCGCCTGCTATCTTCGAGGACGAGGCGGCGGTGGACGGTCCAAGGGAAAGTCCCTGTCGCCCATGAAGCCCGCCTCCTCCGATCCCTCTCGGTCGAGAGATATGTACGCCAGCTATCGGACTCGATGGCGTACGCCGGATCGGCACGGAGGTCCTGCAGCAGGTACCGCCTCATTCGCCGGATCTCGGCGGTCCTATCTGGCTCGCGCGCAGGCACCGGAGGGATGGGCACCCGGCGGTAGCTGAGCCGCCAGGCATGTGCACGTCCCTCCAGGTGTCGCACGCGTCTAGTGCGCGTGCATCAGCCTCCCGATGCTGACGAGCAGCGCCACCCTGCCCGACCGCTCCTCCTTCTTCGTGCCGCTGCCGGACGCCTCGAAGCCGTTCTTCTTCTTCCCCATGGTGCTGCGGCGGTGGTGGTGCGAGTGGAGGTGTGGGCGATGGAGGAATGGGGCCGGTGGAATTTTAAGGCCGGCCGCACGCGGGATACGATATCATTGAAGGCGGCGCAGAAGCCCAGCTGCCGCCCGCCAGTGCGCGCGCAGAAGAGGCAGCCGCGCCATTGATGGCGAAGGCTGCGACGCAGACGCGGAAGAGCTGACCGCGGAAGCGATGCCCGCGGAAGCGATGCCCTCGATACAGGATCGCTGCCAGGCGGGCCCGGTAGAGACGCGAGCGGACACTTTGCGCGTCCACGCATCGTCCGCCGCGACGGATCCTAGACGCAAATATGCGCCGGGTTTCCGTCGCAGCGGACGTCCCGGTCACGATGCCTCGCGCCGCTGGAGATGCCCTAATATAATACACGTAGTACCTTTCTAAAAAAAAACATCGTTTGTCCTCTTACCTAATTGTCGGATCATCACTGACCGTCAAGTCATTAATCTATATACCTAATAATAAAGGGAGAAGTGTTTCCCTGGTTTCGTCCGTCTTTGGGTCCTTCGTCCGCCGCTCATCGTACCAATCTCCAATCTCTCGATCGAGGGCAGGAATCGATGGTATATGAGGTCTCATCTTACACGTATCGTCTCTCTCCGGGTCTCTCTCCGAAAACAGTCCTTGTCGATGTGCACACCGTTGCTCGACCTGAACGCTCATATATATACACCTCCCGATCGTGGGTAGAAATCAATCAAATCGAAATTTATCAGAAAATTCTTCATCGAGAATCCGATCGAGAATAAATTGGTGGCGGCGTATCCTGGACTGGCCTAATTTCGTTGGTTCGCATCGCCCAGCATCGATCCGCTCGATCCCAGCAACCGGCGCCGCCACTGTCCGAGGGAAACAGGAAACCGGAGACTGTCAGACGCTTCTTCAGCAACAAAGCGCTGGCCACCACCACATGAGAACCACTGATCGGGACGACACCGGCAGGTGCTACGCGTTGATACCATGGCCATCGACGCCCGCGGCCGCCGCATCACTCTGTACCAGGCCCTGTCCTGCTTCATGGCGACATCTGGGGTGATCGACGCCGCGATATGGGACAACACCATGGTCCGGGGAGACGCGTCGTGGAGCACGGCGCCAGGTGCGGCCTCGTTGCTTTGCCTCACGCGGATATTCAGGGTAACATTGGACATTGTCAAAAACTTGCTGTGGTAGGGCGCTCGGCGAGGACCGCACCCCTTGCATTGCTGCTGTGCTATGCAGGTCCGCGTGAGGCAAAACAAGTTCCGTCTTTCCTGCTCCGGAAATTAATCACACATGGAAGACGGGCAGATCAAATCGGGTGACGCTGGTACTCGTCACTGTATCTTCCACACGCCATGAAGGGGAAACACGGATGCAACCATGGCTCTGATCTTGAGTCAGGCAGTTCGAGCACTGCTGGTCCACGCTGTGGAGACGTGCCCAAGCCCCGCTGCCAATGCGCTGGATGGAGATGCAATGGGAGTGAGACAAGGCGCCACCCAAACTCTGCTGCGTATTCACTGAATGGAGGTGCAAGCACCACAATGGCAGGACAAGCACTACTCACCTTGGGCGCTGGACAAAGATGCAAGCACCAAAAGTGCGCAGCAACAGGACGACAGGGCTTGACTGCGCCTGAGACGGCCAACGAAAAAAGGGCTCGGGAAAGACTAGAAGAAACTAGAGGATTGGGTTAAGTAGGCATAGGATTACTGCCAAGTATATCTGTAACTCTCCGTCTGTAGCAAATCATTTGTAGACATAGGTTTCCTTTCAGCTGCAGTTCACGGTAAGGCTGTGACTTGTCGACACCCTCCCTAGAAATCGTGCAAAAGATTTGTAGGCGACCTTGCAGTTCAGTATTCTCGCGATGCAGATTGGAATCTCGACATCTAATGTTTATGTTTGGCAGCGATGCAAAGATCCAATCCCATGAGAAGGCAAAGCACCTTCAAGCTGCGAGTCGGTGCTGGTAACGATATTGTCTAAAACTTTTGTCCTACAGGTGAGCGTTCTTAGCTTTATGTCCGGATCAGCAGATTTTGATGCTCCTAACTGGGAAAGACCGGGCCAAGCCATGGAGGTATCGAGATGATTACAGATGGATGTGATTTTCGTGATTTCATTTCAACTTTTATTGTAAGGTCTGGTTAGTGGAAAAACATATAGATATAGTTACATGGAATTTGTTACATGAATTTGATGATTGCCAGCTATTCGCAGGATTGGCAGATTGATAAGGCTTTGATCACTTTCCGGAGGATTGGTGTAGTCTGACCATAGGTTTGATCGTCTAATGTTGGCTTTCCTTGTCATGGCATGTGCGACTTTTAGATGATCACCAATATTCACGACCAGATTATATTTTTTTGCGACATGTTAAATGCTATTTTTTGCGAAAAAGCAATACACAATGTTAAAATGAAAAATATAAAAGTTAGTTATTGTTAGGCTATAAAAGAGGGCTATAAAATTTGAATCATGTTTTCAGCATATATATTAGAACGCTACACGAAAACTGCCAACAAATAGGAAATGATTAAGGATACTTTACTGGTGTCTTCATGGTAATCTGTTCTTATGGTGATATACATAACATTATATAAATAATGAAGCAGTTAACATAACATAAGATTAATTCACACTTTATCATCACGCCTACCGTCTAACTTGGTGCTCATGTAGGATGGCGAGAACTTTGTGCGTCTCCACGTTGTTGTATTTTTTTTTGCCCTGGTGCAACGCACGGGCACGTGTACTAGTCTATACCTAATAATAAAGGGAGAAGTGTTTCCCTGGTTCGGTCCGTTCGCGTTTCTGTCGTCCGTCTAGATTTTCGTCCGTCGTGCGTGCTTTTCATTGTTAATTTTCGTTTCCTGGCCGCGTGAGAATTTGTTCCGGATACGATGGATCCAGTTTGTATCCGAATACGAAGTGCTTGTCCCGGACGCCCACGTACGTGTAGCATGAACCGTCCACGCGCGGACCGGCCATCCAGCAAACCCACGCAACCACGCCTCCTCACCGATCGGCGGCATCCCGATCTGCTTCCAATAATTCCGCCGTGCTTTTGTTAATTACGAGACCCACCCGCGCTTCGATACAAGCAAAGAAGAGGCCCCATCGGTTAATCACTACGGGCATAATCACCTATTTTTATGTTTCTCAAGGCAATGGAAGCAACGACGCTGGCGGCCATCGAGAGTAGGGGAACGGCGGCGGCGGCAGCGGCGGTAAGCACGGACATGCAGCGGCTGCGGCCATGGGAGTTGGCACGGTCTTGCAATGGCGGCTGTCGGAAGGACAGACATGCATCGGTGGCGCGGCCTGACAATAGTCGTCGGTGGCACCTGTTCGCGGCTGCCGCCCGTGCGCTGGACGAAAGCCGGACTGTCCGCCCGATTGAGCGCGAGCTGGATGGGATCAGCCGCTGTCTAGATTTTGCTCAGGATATCAACTGCGTCTCTGTGATGATCCGTGTTAGCTTCTCTAGCGATCGACAGGTTAGATCAGTACTCTGCCTGACACCTTTTTCAGCAATAAGGTGCATCTCAAGTCTTTATCGAAAAACAGGTGCATTTTAAGATTAGGACTGTTGGGCATGATTGAAGATCAGAAAATTCGCTTGGCTGGCATCGGCCAATTAGTACTGGATATCAGATCTCCTTGCCAGCCATAATTTGCCGCAAACTGATACACGTCACCATCTTCTGTGGAGTGGCCTTTTAATGGAGGTCAGGTTTAGGGTTTTGAGAGAGTATCAAGTCAAAGATATCGAAAAAAAAGATATCACACGGACGGCCATAGACCATCTTAATGCTTCTCTCTAATTCAACTGTTTGTTTAGTTCATCTCGGATGCGTAATGGCAGTATCTTCGAAAATTGCACACACAAATTTCATTACAGTGGTTCATGACTTCATGTGCGATGCAGATCGATAATTGCTGCAATGTTATCTGGTGGTGCACATACAGTAGAGCCGGTCGCTATCTCGTTTCGGCAAGCTCTTACTTAATTTAGCTTTTATTTTTTTCTCTACACTTCGTTAATTTTCTGTTGGGAAGCGACTACTAGATGACCAAGATCTACAACGATAGTGCCACTTTTTGTTGCCAGGCAACCTTGCGTCGAAGTTGAAGAGACAACATACAAGACTATCACGGTTGCTTGGGGAGGAGCACAAACATCGATCTGTATTTCAGAATTTGTTGGTCCTTCCTGTTTCTAATTGTAGGTAACTAAGCACAATGATATGATCATGTTACATTGTTACTACTACCTGGGATTCAATTTTGAGGTAGTTATGATTTGTGAATCCGAGGAATTGTCGGAGAATTGTGAATTCTAGATAGATGTGGAAAGAAATTAAAAACAGAGAAAATAGTATATTAAATAAAATCAAGAAAGTTATAAAAGATTAGATCAAATAGAAAGACAATAAAATTTATAAATAAGGTGAAAGGGCAAACTGAGGATAGAGTTATGCCGGTTGACAATAAAGTTTATTTTTGTTTCTCCCGACTTTTGGTTTCTCCCGGTGCAACGCACGGGCAATTTTACTAGTCAAATTAAAACCGATGATGCTTGCCAATCGTGAAGTAGAGGTTCAAAAAGATATCAACCGGTCGGACGATATTGAACTACAAGCTCAGCGTGTCTCATGTTTCTCCAGTCAATTCATCACTCGATCAAAGATCATTCATCGGTTCTGTAACTAGCGCAGTGGTTCATCGAGCTATTTTTGTTGTTTTAGCAGTGTGCATTGTTCATGAGCATATATAACTTTTGGAATTTGATAATAATTATTGACAAATAAATTCCTCTCATTGCTTCATAGTCGAATTGCTTGCGGAACATTGGTGGTCATGAGGTCATTTCTTACCTTTAGTGGTCCCGTTCAATTAATTAATGTATGCTATATATATTAACTAAATAATACACTTTAAAGTTATAGAATTAAATACGCAAAACATGCCCACATAGAACAAAATTTAGGACAATGCCCGCGCGTTGCTGCGAAGGAGCAAAATTTGTTAACATCAAAATCAAAATAGAATAAAACAGAAAAATTGTTATAGCAACATGGCTGAATAAACTACATTGTTACATTTCTTCATCATGAATAAAATGTTTATAAGATGTCCACATAGAAATAACAAAGAATGCATAGATGCACCCAAAGATATAAGTTAGATTCAAGAGATGGATCAGAAACACTGTTCATTAGCTTTGTTGAGCTCCAATCACAAAGATCCAAATGTTACATTGTATATTAACCGGTTTTGACTCTAATGAGCACTGATCACTGCACTCTAGATATCGCAGTACCAGCATTATGTTTGTGCACAGCTCACATAGATGAGGGACTAAAGAAAATCCCTCGTGCTCTCAGATTCTTCCCCTTCCTTAACACCAAAAGTTCAGCTGTCAACCTCATGTGTGGCAGCACAATTAGCATGCGCGCATCACTGCGGCACTGCACATAACGCCGGATGTGCGGTGCTCTATGCAGCTCGCTCGCCGGTCCAGGCATGAGCAGAGGGTGTTACTGGCGCTAGCCGATGAGGCACGACGCCCAAAGCGTCAGCGTGGCACGCTCTATCCTTCTTGCCGCGATTCGTCTGATCCAGCGTCATATGCCCATCGTGTACTCTCTGTCTGTTTCCTGGAGGCCAGCACATCCTAAACTCCAGCCTGTTTCCTGGAGGCCAGCACATCCTAAACTCCAGCTGCAAGCATGCAAGATCTCTGACCGGGATCCCACGACTCAACCACTTACTACCCTGCTCATGGTGTCGATCTTGGAGCAGATCGCCCAGGCCAGCATTTCACATCGGGCAGCAGCACTGCCTCATCTTCTCGAACATGGACTAACGGCGAACATACGCCGAGTAGGGAGGCTGCTGCGAGGCAGAGGAAGTGTCAGCAGAAGTGGCCGCCAGAGCCAGTGTCACCGAGTGTGACATGGCGGAGAGGCCCTGAGGATGGAGTGGAGCAAAAACGTGAGCATGTTCAAACATTGGCTCCAGGACCGGGACTGGCAACTCCAGCAGGTTCAGGAGGCGCGCCGTCTTGAACCAGCGCCATAAACCATGAAGGGAGCGGATAGAAACTAAACCCATCAGAACATGGTCGAAAACACCTCCCGTTGCCTCGGATGAAGTCATTAGGACAACATTGGCACAAGGGAAGAAGCGGCTGCTCAAACTCTAGATCAGATGCATGGCGACGAGACCTCCGACTGAAGTTTGATGGCCTTGACGTATCGCCCCCCCCCCCCTTAGTGAGCTGAGCAAGGCACAGCCATGGAAGCACGGCCCACGCCAACTGCTGCCCGCTCTTCCCTGGACATGGCGTCCACTTTCAAGTTCAAAAGTTCTACTTTCAAGTCAATCACACGTCGGTGGATATTAGTGGTGTGCTTCCATTGGCGCCGGAACGGCCCTGGTGGTGTGCACGTCAAGATCTTCACCCTCCGCATCCAAGATGAGAAGCTCTGGTGAGGGCGGCGGCAACCTCTGCTGCGACACGGATAGAAGCGCTGACCATCGGAGCAGACCAGCGGATCGTCGATTTTTTCTCAATTATCGTGGACTTGCATCGAGGGCAATGATCGCTGCCATATTTATTGGCTCAAAGAAGGCAAGAAGTGGCCGACTCAAATCTATTCGCCATACTCAAATTCTGAATCTATCTCTTGACCAACACGGTTATAATCTCCTAGATTAAGTACTACAGGCTGAACGTCACGCGGTTTCGTGACGTTTGTTGCGGGCACAAAAGGAAACGTACGTACCGATGCATACACATGAACAAATCCTTTACGAACACGATCTCTAGCGAACTCGGCGGACGGAGACCTATCACAAAGTACAATCGGTCGTGCGAGCTAAGGGGACGGACGGACACGATTTTACGAGCGGACGGCTACGATTTTGCGACGACCAAACCAAACCAAACCACGGAAACACTTCGTACTTTATTATTAGGTATAGAAAATCACATGAGAATTTTAGATATAAACCTTGGTGGAGCATTGGGATCGTCTCAATCTTTCACACTCACGTGAGTGAGCCAAAAGTGAATCCTAATGGAGCTGGTTGATGCCCCTATTACCTCGGAATTTCGCAAACGGTTGACCATTAATTAGAACAGAGAAGGTTGGTGAAGAAACACAAGAGTGGATTAAATTAATGAAATGACCATGCAACCCTTTACGAGCGAGAGCTGCAACTATAAAATCCCACTCTAATCTGTCGAATGCTTTTGCAAGATCAATCTTAAGCATGAAAGACTTGTTTTTCCAGGAGCTTAAACGAAAAGAATGAGTAATTTCTTGCGCAATGATAATGTTATTGCTAATACGCCTTCCTTGTATAAAAGCTTGTTGAGAGGGGTGTATGTAGTCCGGTAAATGAGGCTTTAGTCTATTAGCAAGGCATTTAGCTATGATTTTATAGATGACATTGCAAAGGCTAATAGGTCTATAATCAGACGGAACTAAAGGAACAAGCTTTTTTGGAACAAGAGCAATATGAGTTTCATTTATGTGAGAAGGCATAATACCTGTTTGGAAAAAACTCCTTACCAAATTAACAACATCACTCCCAATCCATTCCCAAGTCTCTAAGTAAAACTCCACATTGAAACCATCTGGACCTGGTGAGGCATTTCTTTTCATCTCATTGAGGGTTTGTAAAATTTTATTTTCATCTGGTATGCTGTAAGTATAGTCTTGATTATCTTGTGGAATAGACGTACCAATGTAAGGCCTGCCATTGTTAGCATTTGAAGAAGCAAAAATGGATCTAAAATATGTGACGAAAGTGTTACTTATTCTATCAGGCATAAAGTGCAGCACGTTATTCTCATCCTTAACAGAGACAATTGTATTCCTTCGTTTTCTTTTAACCACTGCATTATGGAAGTAAGAAGTGTTTCTATCTCCATCTTTGATCCATTGCTTCTTGGCTCTTTGCATGTAGAAATCAGTGAGTTTTGTCATAGATTGCTCATACCTTGTAGATAAGGACATTTGGAGAGCATGGTCTTGTTCATCAACAGGTTTCATCTGGTTTTGCTTTATTTGTTCTTCGAGGCTTTTGAGCTCAAGATGCAAAGGCTTCTTTTTCTTACACCAAATTTTGAGAGTTCCTGCAAGATGGTTAGTCCTCGCCGAAAAAGATTTATATTTTGTTGAGAGCCAGTCATTTTTAGCACAGTTCTGAAAATCATCTTCTTTTAACCACCAATTCTCAAATTTGAAGGAACGTTTCATTCTACGAACATGCCCATCAGTTGAGAGAAGAATAGCAGCATGGTCGCTCATAGTATGAATAATAGGCATGTTGTAGACATTGGAGACAGGAAAAGCAGCACACCATTCTGCGTTAACTAAGCAACGATCCAATCTTTCAAAAGTAGGCTTAGAAGAAAAACGTCTATTTGTCCATGTATAAGCAGGCCCACTGTAACCCAAATCAAACAAGCCACATTGTTTAACAAATGTACGAAAAGCAAACATACGAGAACGGTTTATATTCGGAGAGTTCTTATCCATATCATACAAAAGATCATTCATGTCACCTAAACATAGCATAGGAAGGCTTGCATTATCATACACAAAAGCAGCCACATCATTCCAGATAGCACTAGTTTCACGATGGTAAGGGTCGCCATAAATACAAACTAGCCCAAACTTAAGATTAGTAGTAGTATGAACAACCGAAGCTAGGATAATATGGAGACTAGAACTATGGATAGTAACTTGGAGGTCATCATTCCACATCAACCAAAGACCGCCCGAGCGTCTTCGAGAGGGCACTACAAAACTATCAGCCATATTAAACTTAGCATTTAGATCGATGGAACTGACTTTGGAGGATTTGATTTCGGAAACAAAGATTACCTGAGGTTTAGCCGAGCAGACCATCTTGGCAAGATGCATCATTTTTGGACTACGGAGACTCTTGCCCATGCCCCCGCAGTTCCATCCCAGAGCCTTCATTGCACCTGTGGCGCCTTGAGGGCTGGCGCCATTGCCCCATCATCGATTTCCATGTCCCTTCCTGCCACACTCTGTTGTTGTTGCTCATACATAACCTGTAGATTTGCTCCAATGTTGGCTCCAGATTGCACTTCATAGTCAGACAAGGTTGTCCACTGTCTCCTTACCTGTTTGTTCTTGCAATCAATGAATTATCTATTGCTATGCAACAGGCCATGTCCCAAAGCTGTCTCACAGGCATCACTCTCGGACCAAGTTGCCCTCCCATTCATTCTCTCCTTTTTGCCGATGATTTGTTGGTTTGTGGAAATGCTTCATTGCAGGAGGCGGAGAAAATAAAAGATATCCTTCAGCATTTCTGCAATCGCTCTGGTCAAATGCCAAATTGGGTAAAGTCTGGTATTATTTTTAGTAAACATGTTACCCATGAGATTTCCCAAGCAATCACTCATATTTTTCCTGTCCCTCTAATTGACAGCACTTTCATTCATCTAGGACATCCTCTCATTTTGCCTTCAAAGGATAGAACCTCAGCTTACAACTTTGTGATTGATAAATTCAAAGCAAAACTTAGCACTTATAAAGCGGATAAGCTTTCCCATGCTGCCAGATTAGAACTTATCAAATCTGTTCTGGCCTCTATTCCAGTTTATTATATGTCAAACATTCTGTTCTCTAAAAAGTTTGTTTCAAAGCTCACTGCTATTATTAGAAACTTTTGGTGGACAGGAGTTAGGGAAGAAACAGGTTCTAGATCTCTTTGTCTCAGAGCTTGGAAGGACATCTGCTCTCCAAAGAATGAAGGAGGCTTAGGTATACGAAACTTGCAAGCCATGAATCAAGCCCTTATCCTTATGGCTGCCTGGAGGATTGCGGAACAACCCAATGATTTTCTTCACTCTGTTCTTAAATCAAAATATTTCCCAAACTCCTCTGTTTGGCGCCCAAATTCCAATGCTCCTAAATCTGCCTTCTGGGCCTCCATTCTCAAGATGCTCCCGATTCTAAAAACACATTCGTTCTACCAGATCACCAAAGGTCATATGTCTATTTGGAGCACACCTTGGTGCAATGATTGGGCCAACCTGTATGACACTCTCATCATTCAACCATCAAATTATTCCTATCCAGCTCAAGTCAAAGATCTCTGGCTTCCCAATGAACAAACTTGGAACACTCAGCTAATTGACACTCTTTTCCAAAATCCCACAGCTGAAATTATAAAATCCACTCCTATTATTCCCACGTCGGATGAAGACATGCTTTGCTGGAAACTCACTCCCACAGGTAAATGCAACACTAAAAGTGCATATAAGGCTTGTCTTCAAAATTTGCAGGAAAATGGTGAGCCGAAGCCAAGAGAAGTAGATCAAGCTACAGTTCAATTATTAAAAAAGATATGGCAGAGCAAGCAAATCTTACCAAGGATTCAAGCTTTCGGTTGGAGATTTCTTCGAAAGGCCCTTCCTACAGGGGCACGAGCAGGTAAGTATTCTAAACATATAAGCAAATTGTGCTGCAGATGTAATTTAGAGGAGACAGATTGCCATCTTTTCTTTACTTGCAATTATGCCAGAGCTGCTTGGTTTTCAAATCCTTGGTTCATAAGAGTTGATATGCTTATCATAAATACTCACTCTCTCACAGAGATAATCTCCAAACTGATAAATATGAACCACCCGAATGCCACTCTTCCTAATGTCTTAAGCTTCATGTGGTGTTTATGGAAATCTAGAAATGATCACCTTTTTAATAGGCAACAACTTCATCCGGCTCAAATTCAGCACATGGCAAATGCTTTAAATCATAACTTGGAATTGAGTAATATTGAGCAGGTTACAAATATGAACAAGAATGTGCAGACCAACAAGATTGTTCTTCAGGACGTACAGGGTAATATACAGGTTACAGGAAGTCAGCTGCCTCTACATGGTCAGACTCTCAAGACGGACTTGATGATTAAAGGAACAAAAGTCTTCTCGGACGCGGCATGGAAAACTAAGAAAGCTCCAGGTCTTTCTTCTGTCACTGGAATTGGTGTATTCATTCAGATTCAGGAAATCCACCGATCGGGGATGATCATGATTCAAGCTTCAACACCCATAGCACCTTCGGTCCTTCAAGCTGAAGCGGAAGCATTGCTGGTTGCAGCTAGAATTGCTTCAGCTCTTCAACTCCAGGGTCATACTTTCCTAACGGACAACAGCACCCTTGCGTCTTCAGCAGCTACACAGTCAACTTCTCTTGAAAAGGTACCCTGGGAGATCAGAAAGATCATAGCAGATTACAGAAATCTAATCAGATACTCTACGACTGCAGTTTACCATATTAAAAGAGATATCAATGGAGTAGCTCATAATTGTGCGCATCAGGCTCTTAGACAGAATTTGTCACAGCCTATCTTTAGTTGCTCTTCTTCAGCTCATAGATATGTAGATTGCCCCTTTCTGCAAGCAGTGCAACAAATGCAGATGTCAAATCTTGTAATTCATGCTGTACAATGTCTATGAGTTGAATGAAACTTTGGCGCCTCCGGCGCCTCAAGTTGTTCAAAAAAAAAAAATGGAGCTGGTTCGAACCGAACATGCATCAGCCAATCAAAAGCTGCCACCTCTCGCCATATCTATACCTCTCTGCTTGTATTTGTCTCGTATTTATTGCATAAATGATGTATTTCTACCTATAAAATATGTATTATTATTAAATTTAAAATATTCTTTGTTGACAAAAAAGTTACCAATATATCCTGACATTTTATTTTTATTTAACCTAGTGATTTATTTTTTGTCTATATTTCATTGTTTCGAAGAGAATGCGAGATAATTTTGGAACATCCCAACAAAATGATTCATTTTGTTTTCATATAAATTTTAATATATTTGTAAAAGGTATGTTCAAAACATGATGAAAAAATTCATATGTGAGAAACTTTTGATGAAATATATATATCTGGTGTCTGATGACCACAAGTATAGGGGATCGCAACAGTCTTCGAGGAAAGTAAAATCCAATTTATTGATTCGACACAAGGGGAGCCAAAGAATATTTGTAAGCCTTAACAGCGGAGTTGTCAATTCAGCTGCACCTGAAAACAGACTTGCTCGCAATAGTTTATCAGTAGCAACAGTTTTATAGCAGTAACAGTAGTGAAATATAAGCATCAGTATAATAAAGACAGCAGTAGTGATTATAGTAAACATCAGGATTAAAATACTGTAGGCATAGGGATGGATGAACGGACGCTGCATGGATAAGATAACTCATGTAATAATCAAGACTAGACATTTGCAGATAATAATAAAACAGTATCCAAGTAGTAAATAACCATAGGCATGTGTTCCGTATATAGTCGTACGTGCTCACAATGAGAAACTTGCACAACATCTTTTGTCCTACCAGCCGGTGGCAGCCGGGCCTCTAGGGAAACTACTGGTAATTAAGGTACTCCTTTTAATAGAGTACCGGAGCAAAGCATTAACACTCCGTGAACACATGTGATCCTCATATCACAGCCTTCCCCTCCGGTTGTCCCAATTTTCTGTCACTTTGGGGCCTCGGGTTCCGGACAACAATATGTGTATACAACTTGCAGGTAAGATCATAAAATAATGAATATCATCATGAATCAATAACATGTTCAGATCTGAAATCATGGCACTCAGGCCCTAAGTGACAAGCATTAAGCATAACAAGTCGCAACAATATCATAAAAGTACCAACAACGGATACTAGGCACCATGCCCTAACAATCTTATGGCTATTACATGAACAATCTCATCCAATCCCTACCATCCCCTTCAGCCTACAGCGGGGATTTACTCACACATGGATGGGGGAAGCATGGATGGTCGATGGAGAGGCGTCGGTGGCGATGATGGCGATGATCTCCTCAAATTCCCCGTCCCGGCAGGGTGCCAGAACGGAGTTTCTGATCCCGAAATAGGGTTTTCGATGGCGGCGGAGTTCTGGATGTCTTCTGGCAAATTGGTCGAACCCCCGTGCGTTTTTAGGTCAAGGGCTTTAAGTAGTCCAGAGGGGAGCGCCGGGGGCTGGCCGAGGTGGCGTCCCCATGTGGCGGTGCGGCCATGGGCCCACCGCGCCGCCACGTGGTGTGCGCGCCTCGTGGCCCCCCTCCGTCACGTCTTCTGGCTCCGTGGGTCTTTGATACGTCTCCGACGTATCGATAATTTCTTATGTTCCATGCCACATTATTGATGTTATCTACATGTTTTATGCACACTTTATGTCATATTCGTGCATTTTCTGGAACTAACCTATTAACAAGATGCCGAAGTGCCGATTCTTTGTTTTCTGCTGTTTTTGGTTTCAGAAATCCTAGTAAGGAAATATTCTCGGAATTGGACGAAATCAAAGCCCAGGGGCCTATTTTTCCACGGAGCTTCCAGAAGACCGAAGAACACACGAAGTGGGGCCACGAGGTGGCGACACCACAAGGCGGCGCGGCCCAGGGGGGCCCGCGCCGCCCTATGGTGTGGCTCCCTCGTCTGGCCCCCGACTCTGCCCTTTCGCCTACAAATAGCCTCCGTGACGAAAACCCCAGTACCGAGAACCACGCTACGGAAAACCTTCCAGAGACGCCGCCGCCGCCGATCCCATCTCGGGGGATCCAGGAGATCGCCTCCGGCACCCTGCCGGAGAGGGGAATCATCTCCCGGAGGACTCTACGCCGCCATGGTCGCCTCCGGTGTGATGTGTGAGTAGTCTACCCCTGGACTATGGGTCCATAGCAGTAGCTAGATGGTTGTCTTCTCCCCATTGTGCTATCATTGTCGGATCTTGTGAGCTGCCTAACATGATCAAGATCATCTATCTGTAATTCTATATGTTGCGTTTGTTGGGATCCGATGAATAGAGAATACTTGTTATGTTGATTATCAAAGTTATGCTTATGTGTTGTTTATGATCTTGCATGCTCTCCGTTACTAGTAGATGCTCTGGCCAAGTAGATGCTTGTAACTCCAAGAGGGAGTACTTATGCTCGATAGTGGGTTCATGCCTGCATTGACACCGGGACAGTGATGTAAAGTTCTAAGGTTGTGTTGTGCTGTTGCCACTAGGGATAAAACATTGATGCTATGTCTAAGGATGTAGTTGTTGATTACATTACGCACCATACTTAATGCAATTGTCTGTTGCTTTGCAACTTAATACTGGAGGGGGTTCGGATGATAACCTGAAGGTGGACTTTTTAGGCATAGATGCAGTTGGATGGCGGTCTATGTACTTTGTCGTAATGCCCAATTAAATCTCACTATACTCATCATGATATGTATGTGCATGGTCATGCTCTCTTTATTTGTCAATTGCCCAACTGTAATTTGTTCACCCAACATGCTGTTCGTCTTATGGGAGAGACACCTCTAGTGAACTGTGGACCCCGGTCCAATTCTCTTTACTGAAATACAATCTACTGCAATACTTGTTCTACTGTTTTCTGCAAACAATCATCTTCCACACAATACGGTTAATCCTTTGTTACAGCAAGCCGGTGAGATTGACAACCTCACTGTTTCGTTGGGGCAAAGTACTTTGGTTGTGTTGTGCAGGTTCCACGTTGGCGCCGGAATCCCTGGTGTTGCGCCGCACTACATCCCGCCGCCATCAACCTTCAACGTGCTTCTTGGCTCCTCCTGGTTCGATAAACCTTGGTTTCTTTCTGAGGGAAAACTTGCTGCTGTGCGCATCATACCTTCCTCTTGGGGTTGCCCAATGAACGTGTGAAATACACGCCATCAAGCTCTTTTTCTGGCGCCGTTGCCGGGGAGATCAAGACACGCTGCAAGGGGAGTCTCCACTTCTCAATCTCTTTACTTTGTTTTTGTCTTGCTTAGTTTTATTTACTACTTTGTTTGCTGCACTAAATCAAAATACAAAAAAAAATTAGTTGCTAGTTTTACTTTATTTGCTATCTTGTTCACTATATCAAAAACACAAAAAAATTAGTTTACTTGCATTTACTTTATCTAGTTTGTTTTATTTACTGTTGCTAAAATGGCCAACGCTGAAAATACTAAGTTGTGTGACTTCACAACCACAAATAATAATGATTTCTTATGCACACCTATTGCTCCACCTGCTACTACAGCAGAATTCTTTGAAATTAAACCAGCTTTACTGAATCTTGTCATGAAAGATCAATTTTCTGGAATTAGTTCTGATGATGCTGCTGCCCATCTTAATAATTTTGTTGAACTATGTGAAATGCAAAAATATAAAGATGTAGATGGTGATATTATTAAACTAAAATTGTTCCCTTTCTCATTAAGAGGAAGAGCTAAAGATTGGTTGCTATCTCTGCCTAAGAATAGTATTGATTCATGGACTAAATGCAAGGATGCTTTTATTGGTAGATATTATCCCCCTGCTAAAATTATATCTTTGAGGAGTAGCATAATGAATTTTAAACAATTAGATACTGAACATGTTGCTCAAGCTTGGGAAAGAATGAAATCTCTGGTTAAAAATTGCCCAACCCATGGACTGACTACTTGGATGATCATCCAAACCTTCTATGCAGGACTAAATTTTTCTTCACGGAATTTATTGGATTCAGCTGCTGGAGGTACCTTTATGTCCATCACTCTTGGTGAAGCAACAAAACTTCTTGATAATATGATGATCAACTACTCTGAATGGCACACGGAAAGAGCTCCACAAGGTAAGAAGGTAAATTCTGTCGAAGAAACCTCTTCCTTGAGTGATAAGATTGATGCTATTATGTCTATGCTTGTGAATGATAGGACTAATATTGATCCTAATAATGTTCCATTAGCTTCATTGGTTGCACAAGAAGAACATGTTGATGTAAACTTCATTAAAAATAATAATTTCAACAACAATGCTTACCGGAACAATTCTAGTAACAACTATAGGCCATATCCTTATAATAATGGCAACGGCTATGGTAATTCTTATGGGAATTCTTACAACAATAATAGGAGTTCACCCCCTGGACTTGAAGCCATGCTTAAAGAATTTATTAGTACACAAACTGCTTTTAACAAATCTGTTGAAGAAAAGCTTGGGAAAATTGATATACTTGCTTCTAAAGTCGATAGTCTTGTTGCTGATGTTGATCTTTTGAAATCAAAAGTTTTGCCTAATGAGAATCATCATAATAAAATTACTACTACAGCAAATGCCATTCAAGTTAGAATTAATGAGAATATAAGATTAATGGCTGAACTGCGTGCTAGGTGGGATAGAGAAGAAAATGAAAAACTAGTCAAGAGAAGAATATAGCTAAAGTTTGGACTATTACCACCACTAGTAATGCTAATGCTACACATGTTGCTGCACCTCCTACTAATACTAATAAAAGAATTGGTGTTAGCAATGTTTCCACTTCGAATGCAAAGCGCGAAAAACTGCCTGAAACTGCTAAAACTGCCTGTGATAAAGCTGCTGAAATTTTTTCCAACATTGGGGATGATGATCCCATTACTTTAGATTATAATGGTTTGAATTTTGATGATTGCCACATCTCTGAAGTTATAAAGTTCTTGCAAAAACTTGCTAAAAGTCCTAATGCTAGTGCTATAAATTTGGCTTTCACGCATCATATTACAAATGCTCTCATAAAAGCTAGAGAAGAGAAACTAGAGCGTGAAGCCTCTATTCCTAAAAAGCTAGAGGATGGTTGGGAGCCCATCATTAAGATGAAAGTTAAAGATTTTGATTGTAATGCTTTATGTGATCTTGGTGCAAGTATTTCCGTTATGCCTAAGAAAATTTATAATATGCTTGACTTGCCACCGCTGAAAAATTGTTATTTGGATGTTAATCTTGCTGATCATTCTACAAAGAAACCTTTGGGTAAAGTTGATAATGTTCGCATTACCATTAACAATAACCTGGTTCCCGTTGATTTTGTTGTCTTGGATATTGAATGCAATGCATCTTGTCCCATTATATTGGGAAGACCTTTTCTTCGAACTGTTGGTGCTATCATTGATATGAAGGAAGGTAATATAAAATATCAATTTCCTCTCAAGAAAGGTATGGAACATTTCCCTAGAAAGAGAATGAAGGTACCTTTTGACTCTATTATGAGAACAAATTATGATGTTGACACTTCATCTCTCGATAATACTTGATACACACTTTCTGCGCCTAGCTGAAAGGCGTTAAAGAAAAGCGCTTATGGGAGACAACCCATGTTTTTACCTACAGTACTTTGTTTTTATTTTGTGTCTTGGAAGTTGTTTACTACTGTAGCAACCTCTCCTTATCTTAGTTTTGTGTTTTGTTGTGCCAAGTTAAGCCGTTGATAGAAAAGTAAGTACTAGATTTGGATTACTGCACAGTTCCAGATTTCTTTGCTGTCACGAATCTGGGTCCACCTCCCTGTAGGTAACTCAGAAAATTAAGCCAATTTACGTGCATGATCCTCAGATATGTATGCAACTTTCATTCAATTTGAGCATTTTCATCTGAGCAAGTCTGGTGCCATTTTAAAATTCGTCAATACGAACTGTTCTGTTTTGACAGATTCTGCCTTTTATTTCGCATTGCCTCTTTCGCTATGTTGGATGAATTTCTTTGATCCACTAATGTCCAGTAGCATTATGCAATGTCCAGAAGTGTTAAGAATGATTGTGTCACCTCTGAATATGTCAATTTATATTGTGCACTAACCCTCTAATGAGTTGTTTCGAGTTTGGTGTGGAGGAAGTTTTCAAGGATCAAGAGAGGAGTATGATGCAACATGATCAAGGAGAGTGAAAGCTCTAAGCTTGGGGATGCACCCGGTGGTTCACCCCTGCATATATCAAGAAGACTCAAGCGTCTAAGCTTGGGGATGCCCAAGGCATCCCCTTCTTCATCGACAACATTATCAGGTTCCTCCTGAAACTATATTTTTATTCCATCACATCTTATGTGCTTTTTCTTGGAGCGTCGGTTTGTTTTTGTTTTTGTTTTGTTTGAATAAAATGGATCCTAGCATTCACTTTATGGGAGAGAGACACGCTCCGCTGTAGCATATGGACAAGTATGTCCTTGGTTTCTACTCATAGTATTCATGGCGAAGTTTCTTCTTCGTTAAATTGTTATATGGTTGGAATTGGAAAATGATACATGTAGTAATTGCTATTAATGTCTTGGGTAATGTGATACTTGGCAATTGTTGTGCTCATGATTAAGCTCTTGCATCATATGCTTTGCACCCATTAATGAAGAAATACATAGAGCATGCTAAAATTTGGTTTGCATATTTGGTTTCTCTAAGGTCTAGATAATTTCTAGTATTGAGTTTGAACAACAAGGAAGACGGTGTAGAGTCTTATAATGTTTTCAATATGTCTTTTATGTGAGTTTTGCTGCACCAGTTCATCCTTGTGTTTGTTTCAAATAAGCCTTGCTAGCCTAAACCTTGTATCGAGAGGGAATACTTCTCATGCATCCAAAATACTTGAGCCAACCACTATGCCATTTGTGTCCACCATACCTACCTATGCTACATGGTATTTTCCCGCCATTCCAAAGTAAATTGCTTGAGTGCTACCTTTAAAATTCCATCATTCACCTTTGCAATATATAGCTCATGGGACAAATAGCTTAAAAACTATTGTGGTATTGAATATGTAATTATGCACTTTATCTCTTATTACGTTGCTTGTTGTGCGATAACCATGTTTACTGGGGACGCCATCAACTTTTCATTGTTGAATTTCATGTGAGTTGCTATGCATGTTCGTCTTGTCTGAAGTAAGGGCGATCTACACTGAGTTGAATGGTTTGAGCATGCATATTGTGAGAGAAGAACATTGGGCCGCTAACCGAAGCCATGTTCCATGGTGGAAGTTTCAGTTTTGGACAACAATCCTCAAATCTCTAATGAGAAAAGAATTAATTGTTGTTGAATGCTTAAGCATTAAAAGAGGAGTCCATTATCTGTTGTCTATGTTGTCCCGGTATGGATGTCTAAGTTGAGAATAATCAATAGCGAGAAATCCAATGCGAGCTTTCTCCTTAGACCTTTGTACAGGCGGCATAGAGGTACCCCTTTGTGATACTTGGTTAAAGGATATGTATTGCGGTGATAATCCAGGTAGTCCAAGCTAATTAGGACAAGGTGCGGGCACTATTAGTACACTATGCATGAGGCTTGCAACTTATAAGATATAATTTACATGATGCATATGCTTTATTACTACCGTTGACAAAATTGTTTCATGTTTTCAAAATCAAAGCTCTAGCACAAATATAGCAATCGATGCTTTTCCTCTATGAGGACCATTCTTTTACTTTCAATGTTGAGTCAGTTCACCTATTTCTCTCCACCTCAAGAAGCAAACACTTGTGTGAACTATGCATTGATTCCTACATACTTGCTTATTGCACTTATTATATTACTCTATGTTGACAATATCCATGAGATATACATGTTACAAGTTGAAAGCAACCGCTGAAACTTAATCTTCTTTTGTGTTGCTTCTATACCTTTACTTTGAATTATTGCTTTATGAGTTAACTCTTATGCAAGACTTATTGATGCTTGTCTTGAAGTGCTATTCATGAAAAGTCTTTGCTATATGATTCACTTGTTTACTCATGTCATATACATTGTTTTGATCGCTGCATTCACTACATATGCTTTACAAATAGTATGATCAAGATTATGATGGCATGTCACTCCAGAAATTATCTGTGTTATCGTTTTACCTGCTCGGGACGAGCAGAACTAAGCTTGGGGATGCTGATACGTCTCCGACGTATCGATAATTTCTTATGTTCCATGCCACATTATTGATGTTATCTACATGTTTTATGCACACTTTATGTCATATTCGTGCATTTTCTGGAACTAACCTATTAACAAGATGCCGAAGTGCCAGTTGCTGTTTTCTGCTGTTTTTGGTTTCAGAAATCCTAGTAAGGAAATATTCTCGGAATTGGACGAAATCAAAGCCCAGGGGCCTATTTTTCCACGGAGCTTCCAGAAGACCGAAGAACACACGAAGTGGGGCCACGAGGTGGCGACACCACAAGGCGGCGCGGCCCAGGGGGGGCCCGCGCCGCCCTATGGTGTGGCTCCCTCGTCTGGCCCCCGACTCTGCCCTTTCGCCTACAAATAGCCTCCGTGACGAAAACCCCAGTACCGAGAACCACGATACGGAAAACCTTCCAGAGACGCCGCCGCCGCCGATCCCATCTCGGGGGATCCAGGAGATCGCCTCCGGCACCCTGCCGGAGAGGGGAATCATCTCCCGGAGGACTCTACGCCGCCATGGTCGCCTCCGGTGTGATGTGTGAGTAGTCTACCCCTGGACTATGGGTCCATAGCAGTAGCTAGATGGTTGTCTTCTCCCCATTGTGCTATCATTGTCGGATCTTGTGAGCTGCCTAACATGATCAAGATCATCTATCTGTAATTCTATATGTTGCGTTTGTTGGGATCCGATGAATAGAGAATACTTGTTATGTTGATTATCAAAGTTATGCTTATGTGTTGTTTATGATCTTGCATGCTCTCCGTTACTAGTAGATGCTCTGGCCAAGTAGATGCTTGTAACTCCAAGAGGGAGTACTTATGCTCGATAGTGGGTTCATGCCTGCATTGACACTGGGACGATGTGAGAAAGTTCTAAGGTTGTGTTGTGCTGTTGCCACTAGGGATAAAACATTGATGCTATGTCTAAGGATGTAGTTGTTGATTACATTACGCACCATACTTAATGCAATTGTCTGTTGCTTTGCAACTTAATACTGGAGGGGGTTCGGATGATAACCTGAAGGTGGACTTTTTAGGCATAGATGCAGTTGGATGGCGGTCTATGTACTTTGTCGTAATGCCCAATTAAATCTCACTATACTCATCATGATATGTATGTGCATGGTCATGCTCTCTTTATTTGTCAATTGCCCAACTGTAATTTGTTCACCCAACATGCTGTTCGTCTTATGGGAGAGACACCTCTAGTGAACTGTGGACCCCGGTCCAATTCTCTTTACTGAAATACAATCTACTGCAATACTTGTTCTACTATTTTCTGCAAACAATCATCTTCCACACAATACGGTTAATCCTTTGTTACAGCAAGCCGGTGAGATTGACAACCTCACTGTTTCGTTGGGGCAAAGTACTTTGGTTGTGTTGTGCAGGTTCCACGTTGGCGCCGGAATCCCTGGTGTTGCGCCGCACTACATCCCGCCGCCATCAACCTTCAACGTGCTTCTTGGCTCCTCCTGGTTCGATAAACCTTGGTTTCTTTCTGAGGGAAAACTTGCTGCTGTGCGCATCATACCTTCCTCTTGGGGTTGCCCAACGAACGTGTGAAATACACGCCATCAGTCTTCTGTAAAAATAGGCCCATTGCCATTATTTCCGGGGATTTTCCTTAAAGTTGATTTTCTGCACAAAAATATGACACCAGGGCAATTCTGCTGAAAACAGCGTTAGTCTGTGTTAGTTGTATCCAAAACACACAAATTATAGGCAAAACAATAGCAAAAGTGTTCGGGAAAGTAGATACGTTTTGGACGTATCAACTCCTCCCAAGCTTAGCTTATTGCTTGTCCTCAAGCAATTCAGATAACAACTGAGTGCGATAAAAGAACTTTCACGAACACATTTGCTCATATGATGTAAATATTCTCATTATATGGACGAGTACTTAGGCAATTCATAATAAGATAAATGCAAATAAAGTCATCTAATAGTTATGTCAATCATGAAAAAGATACCAACAAACTAATAATAAGCATCATGAAACATACCTATCAGCAGGATTGCAATGCTCATAAAAAGATATGATAGAGTGGTATCTCGCTTGCCCGCATTTGTACAGCAAAACATAAATGCCCAGGCACCACTGAAGTTCATGGGAAGACTAGAAGTAAAGATTATCAAAGATAAAAGCATCAAAATTATACCACAGTTAACCATATTCTAGGACAAACATATTACAGTAAGAATGACAATTATGCTCTCAAGAAGGTGCTCAAAGAAAGGATGGTGACTCAACATAAAAGTAAAAGATTGACCCTTCGCAGAGGGAAGCAGGGATTAACATGTGCTAGAGCTTTTCATTTTTAAAACAGAAGTAAAATTGTTTTGAGAGGTGTTTGTTGTTGTCAACGAATGGTAGTGGGCACTCTAACTACCTTGTCAACCAAACTTTCAAGAGTGACTCCCATGAAGGACGTTATCTCTACCAGCAAGGTAGATCATCCCTCTTCTCTTTTGTTTACACATGTATTTTAGTTTCATTATGGATGACACTCCTCCCAACCTTCGCTTACACAAGCCATGGCTAATCGAATCCTCGGGTGCCTTCCAACATTCACATACCATGGAGGAGTGTCTATTTGCAAATTAAGTTGCTTACTGATAAATCAGGGCAAAACATGTGAAGAGAATTATTATGAAAGTTGTAATTAATTGGGGCTGGGCACCCCGTTGCCAGCTCTTTTTGCAAAATTATTGGATAAGCGGATGTATATGCCACTAGTCCATTGGTGAAAGTCTGACTGACAAGATTGAAAGATAAAACACCACATACTTCCCCATGAGCTATAAAACATTGACACAAATTGAGAAGTACTTTGAAGGTTTTAAAGGTAGCACATGAAAATTTACTTGGAATGGTTTGAAATGCCATGCATAGGTATTTATGGTGGACACTTTGGAATAACTTGGTTTTCAGGGATTTGGAAGCACGAGCAGCATTCCCGCTCAGTACAAGTGAAGGCTAGCAATAGACTAGGAAGCGAAAATCAAGAGAGCAATAACTGTCATAATCATGCTTGCGACAAAATAAAATTAACGGAGGCATAAAAGTGATACAAGAACTCTGAAGCAAAGTAAATCATCGAGGCTTAATTGACTTTTTTTTTCAGTCATATGCATGCGTGAGCATGTTCCAAGTCAATTCAAATGAATTATTCAGAGGAGGATACCACAATGTCATACCTATCTATGAATAAAACAATGCAAGCAAATATTAATGACATGCTACTCATTATTAATAAATTGGAGCTAAACATGAGAAATCATGAACTACTAGACTTTCATTAAATGACATATACCTCACATGAACCAACCAAGCATGCTCACATGGATGAGTATATGTACAAAAATGAAAACAAATAGAGTTCATACCAGCCTCTCACCACAGTCGAGTTGTCGTAGATCGTCATTATTGCCTTTCACTTGTGTGGCTTGAATAATATGAAATGAAAACCAAGCTCCAACCACCGGAGACCGCTGAACTCCATAATAAACTTTACAAAACCGAAGAAGAACAACAAATATTTTTGGTGTTTTCGAATTGGAAACAAGAACAAAAGAAAACAGGCAAACAAAGCAAAATCTTTTTGAATATTTGAATAGCAACCCGAATTAAAAACTAAGCAAACTAATACTAAATACTAAATAAATAAATAGAGAGAAACAATAGAAATATTTTTGGTCTTTTCGCGTTTTGGAAAACATAAATAAACAACAAGCAACAAAAGGAAAGAAAGAAAATCGAAACATGGATATACAAAGTACCGACAAGATATGATATGTAAATGAGTGAGATGTCGATGTACCTCCCCCCAAGCTTAGGCTTTTGGCCTAAGTGGATATCAACCCCAGTGAGGGTCGGGGTTCCACGCCGGTGGATCATACATGGCGTGGTCGTAATAAGATCCCTGTGCAAAAGAAGAGGATGAAGGTTCCACATGCCCAGAATACTGATGTGAAGAACTTGCTGCGTCGGATGACAAGTCGAGGGGATCCTCGGCCTCCTCCATGCCGTCCCCTGCGTGATGGCCGCACTTCTCTATGTATGCATCAAGTTCATCTTCTGTGACCGACCAACTTTTCCTGGAATCAAGGTTAAACAAAGCAGGTGCAGGCAATCCAACTAGCCTTTCAGATTTAATTACTCTCCACTTTTTCTTGAAAAAGGTTATCTCATAGGACAGGTTATTAAAGTTAGACCAATTAGAAACAAAGTCATGTTTTATCATGGAAACAATATCAAGTTTCTCTACAGAGAGCTGAACATCAAGAGAGTGAGGTTCTACACCATGCATAGCTAGCAAACGAGAGGCAATGAGACCTCCACAAATTCCTCCTTTATCACGGTTAGTAGCAAGCCTAAAAGCTATCAAGGCACCCAAATTATAAGTTCTATCACGTTGCAATGCAGCAGCTAAGAAAACCAAGTCATGAATGGATAACTTATTTGCATTCTTTCTAGCAAGAACGCACTTGGTGATAAAGTAGGCAAAATAGCGAATAGATGGGAGTTGAATACTACGAATTTTACCACTCTCATCCGAGAAGCTTCTCCCTTGACAGATCATCTCGTATAGATTCAAGAGTTGCGGTGGCAGCCCCCTAATCCTCTCACGTGATCCCCACTGTGGCACTTTAATAGCTGCACAAAAATCATCAAAGGGCAAGTTGATAGTTTTACTGTAGATTTTATATTGAACCATGGGGTTAGGTTGGGACCAATGGTATTCAAAATCCTGCACCACTGACATGGTTAGTTTTGCATATTGGTAAGGTTCACCAACAACAAAATCTTCTAACCCTGCATTAGAAATTAGATTTTGAACATCCTGAAAAATTCCTGCACTCTTCATGAAATCGGTGCATGGGTAGTAGGAGGGGAATACCCCCTCTTCACGGTGGACTCTCATAACTTCATACACCTCCAATTCATGTTGGTTGAGTTGGTGTCTATCCCACTCCATTTTCTGAAATTTTTCAACAATCATTATAAAAGTGGATTTTGAGACATATAAATGAGGGAGACTACTATAGGAACTTGATAGAGTACTAAACATGCATCAAAACTAATTTTTACAACTTAGAACAAGCATGCAAACTCACTTAACATGTCACCTACAACAGCAAAATACTCAAGATATACTCAACTAAACAAAATTATATTTGGATAATCGGAGGAGTCACATACCGGAGAACAAATGCTCCAAATCTCAGCAGCAAAGATGGGCTGAGCAAGGAGATCGAAAATCTCGAGCAAGAACAGCAAGAAACTCGGGTTTGAACAATGGTGTTGTGTTTTCCCGTTGAAGAGAGTGGAGTGGTAGGTGGATGAGTGAGTGGGGGGCCAGGTGGGGTCCACACCACAGGGCAGCGCGCCCCCCATGCTGGCCGCGCCAGCACATGTGGTGCAGCCCTGGGGTGCCCCACTGGTCAGCCCCAGGCACTCCCAGGTTGCAATTTAAAAAATAGGACCAGTGGTATAATTTTTGTAAATTTTTGAAAACTTCGAAAAATGCATATTTCTGGGTGTTAAAATAACTGTTTCAGGGCAGAAAAAGATTTTCAAAATTTTAAACAGCTAAAGCATCTTGCAAAACAAGTAGTACTACAGAAAGTAAAACAAGTGTGGAGAAAAAAAGAAATGTTGTTTAGCTCTTCGATGCATTTAAAATGTACTTGTTAACAAGGTTGATCAAGTCTTGCCACCAAATAAATTTTACATGACATAAGAAGAAATAAACCTCAAATCAATCATGTTACCTTATATTGTATTGATATGGATCCAATCATAATATTTTGATATCCTTCTTTAGGCTCATATATAGGACAATCAATAACTCCCACTTTGATAGTTCTCAAATTAGAAATTGTATTAACTCCATATACTTTATCAATCTTCTTGGGAAAATAAACTGTATGCTCCTTGTCATCAACATTGAAAGTAACTTTTCCTTTATTGCAATCAATAACAGCCCCTGCAGTGTTAAGAAAAGGTCTTCCAAGAATAATAGACATATTATCATCTTTAGGCATTTCCAACACAACAAAATCAGTTAATATTAAGCAATTATTAGCAACTTGAACAGGAACATCCTCACATATACCAACAGGAACAACAGTAGATTTATCAGCCATTTGCAAAGATATATCAGTTGGTATCAACTTATCTAAATAAAGTCTCTTGTAAAGAGAAAAAGGCATAACACTAACTCCTGCTCCCAAATCACATAGAGCAGTTCTAACATAATTATTCTTGATGGAACAAGGGATAGTCGGTATACCTGGGTCTCCCAGCTTCTTTGGAACCTTGCCATTGAAAGAGTAATTAGCAAGCATAGTGGAAATCTCCTCATTAGGAATTTTCCTTTTGTTAGAGACAATATCTTTCATATACTTTGAATAAGGAGGCAATTTAATAGCATCAGTCAAAGGGATTTGCAAGAACAAAGGTTTCATCCAATCACAAAATTTATTATAGTGTTCTTCCTCCTTTGATTTTAGTTTCTTAACAAGAAAAGGCATTTGCTTTTGAACCCAAGGTTCTATTTCATTACCATGTTTCTTAGCAATGAAATCTTCTTTAGTGTACTTTTTATTTTTAGCATGCTTTTCAGGTTCATCTTCAACCTCTTCTTTATCAGAAACATCATTCTTATCATTATCTTTATCATGTTCATTACCACTTTCAGTTTCAGCATCAGAAATAGAAATACTATTAGGATCATTAACAGGTTCAGAAGATTCTACAACAGTTTTATGTTTCTTCTTCTTCTTTTTCTTAGAAGGAGCACTAGTTTCTTTAGTTCGTTGAGAATCTTGTTCAACTCTTTTGGGATGCCCCTCAGGATATAGAGGATCCTGAGTAGAAACACCACCTCTAGTTGTTACTTCATAAGCATGTTTTTTCTTTAGAAGTATTTTTTAACAAGTCATTTTGCACTTTAGTGAGTTGATCAATTTGAGTTTGAACCATATGGAAATGTTTAACAAGCATCTTAACATCATTGGAGGTTCTCTCCACAGTATCATGCAATTTACTAATAGCTTGAGAATTTTCCATTAAATGATTCTCTACTCTCATATTAAAGTTATCTTGCTTAACAACATAATTATCAGATTCATCTAAAACATTGATCAGGAGGTTTTGAATAAGGAATGTCTCCTTTATCAAAGCGTTGAAGAGAATGTACCTCAATTGTGGATGAAAGGGGAGTTATCTTACATAAATCTTCTATGGGAGGTAAATTCTTCACATGTTCAGATTTAATACCTTTCTCTTTAAGAGATTTCTTGGCTTCCCTCATATCTTCATCATTTAATTCAATCATACCCCTCTTCTTCTATACTGGTGTTGGGGTTGGTTCAGGTGTAGTCCAATCATCATGATTTTGGCTTATTCTAGCCATTAATTCTTCAGCTTAAATGCAGAGTTCTTTTCCTGAAAACACAACCAGCACAACTATCCAGGTATGCCCTAGACTCAATGGTTAGTCCACTATAAAATATATCAAGTAAGTAATGCTTCTCCAAATCATGTCCAGGCCGAGCTCTAAGAAGAGAGCAAAACCTTGCCCAAGCTTCAGGCAATTTCTCTCCATCTTCCTAGTCAAAACTATAAATTTTCTGCAAAGCAATATGTTGAGCACTAGCAGGAAAATATTTTCGAAAGAAAACATCAATCAAACCACTTGGACTATCAATAGAATCAGGAGGCAAACTATTATATCAAGTTTTAGCATCATCCTTTAATGAGAAAGGAAAAAATTTAGCAACAAAATAAGTACGCTTCTTGATATCATCAGAAAACAAGCTACTCAAAGTAGAAAGCTCATTCATGTGCTCTACAACACTTTCTTTTTCAGTACCACAAAAAGGTGTTTTCTCAACAATAGATATATGAGATAAATCAAGAGAAAAATCATAATCCTTATCCTTAATGTTTATAGGAGATGTGGCAAATTTAGGATCAGGAGACAATTTATATCTAACAGCATGTTGTGCAAGAAGCTTTTTAATGTTACTTGCACCAGTAGTATCATTACATTTATCAATAAAATCATCATCAAGTTCCACATAATCTTCATCAGGATCATCACTAGAGTGTTCAACAGACTCATGTGAATTAACAGGTGTAACAGTATTTTCATTAGGAATTTCAGTATTTTCAATTTGTCTAGACCTAGCAATTGTAGCATCTAGAAAAGGACCTAATGAACCATTATCATCAAGCAAAGTAGAAGCATCATCAAAATTATAAGAGGAATTTTTAGATTCAGCAGAAGTACCAACACGTGAAGCTTGTGGTGGTGAAACAAGTTGACTTATCACAGATGGTGAATCAAGAGCAGCAGAGGTACTCAGAGTTGTACCTTTTCTTGTAGTGGATGGTAATATGGCGACTTTAGCATCGCGAGGTTTACCCATGATGGAGGATTAGCAGCGAACAATATCAATTCAGGTGAACTTGCAAATAAAGCTATGATCCCCGGCAACGGCGCCGGAAAATAGTCTTGATGACCCACAAGTATAGGGGATCACAACAGTCTTCGAGGGAAGTAAAACCCAATTTATTGATTCGACACAAGGGGAGCCAAAGAATATTTGTAAGCCTTAACAGTGGAGTTGTTAATTCAGCTGCACCTGAAAACAGACTTGCTCGCAATAGTTTATCAGTAGCAATAGTTTTATAGCAGTAACAATAGTGAAATATAAGCAGCAGTGTAATAAAGACAGCAGTAGTGATTATAGTAAACAGCAGGATTAAAATACTGTAGGCATAGGGATGGATGAACGGGCGCTGCATGGATAAGATAACTCATGTAATAATCAAGACTAGGCATTTGCAGATAATAATAAAACAGTATCCAAGTACTAAATAACCATAGGCATGTGTTCCGTATATAGTCGTACGTGCTCACAATGAGAAACTTGCACAACATCTTTTGTCCTACCAGCCGGTGGCAGCCGGGCCTCTAGGGAAACTACTGGTAATTAAGGTACTCCTTTTAATAGAGTACCGGAGCAAAGCATTAACACTCCGTGAACACATGTGATCCTCATATCACAGCCTTCCCCTCCGGTTGTCCCAATTTCTGTCACTTTGGGGCCTCGGGTTCCGGACAACAATATGTGTATACAACTTGCAGGTAAGATCATAAAACAATGAATATCATCATGAATCAATAACATGTTCAGATCTGAAATCATGGCACTCAGGCCCTAAGTGACAAGCATTAAGCATAACAAGTCGCAACAATATCATAAAAGTACGAACAACGGATACTAGGCACCATGCCCTAACAATCTTATGGCTATTACATGAACAATCTCATCCAATCCCTACCATCCCCTTCAGCCTACAGCGGGGATTTACTCACACATGGATGGGGGAAGCATGGATGGTCGATGGAGAGGCTTCGGTGGCGATGATGGTGATGATCTCCTCAAATTCCCCGTCCCGGCAGGGTGCCAGAACGGAGTTTCTGATCCCGAAATAGGGTTTTCGATGGCGGCGGAGTTCTGGATGTCTTCTGGCAAATTGGTCGAACGCCCGTGCGTTTTTAGGTCAAGGGCTTTAAGTAGTCCAGAGGGGAGCGCCGGGGGCTGGCCGAGGTGGCGTCCCCATGTGGCGGCGCGGCCATGGGCCCACCGCGCCGCCACGTGGTGTGCGCGCCTCGTGGCCCCCCCTCCGTCACGTCTTCTGGCTCCGTGGGTTTTCTGTAAAAATAGGCCCATTGCCATTATTTTCGGGGATTTTCCTGAAAGTTGATTTTCTGCACAAAAATAAGACACCAGGGCAATTCTGCTGAAAACAGCGTTAGTCTGTGTTAGTTGTATCCAAAACACACAAATTAGAGGGAAAACAATAGCAAAAGTGTTTGGGAAAGTAGATACGTTTTGGACGTATCAGTGTCACAAAAATATAATGAAATATGCATGAAACCTCAATTATACTCGCACATATGTCATATTGTAATGAAACAAGGGAAATATGATAGGTTAATCTCATTAGAGTTTCAATACACTTCCAATTCGAATTTCATTTTTTTAAACGTGTTCAAGATTGATCTTATCAGTTCTCGGAGGCGGAGGTCTGGGCCGCGCTTCGTGCGATGCCGACCAATAAATCGCCAGGCCCGATGGCTTTTCGTGGGATTTTTTCAAGCATTGCTGGTCGGTGGTCAAGGGTGACGTGCTTGCGGCGCTGATACGTGTCCAACGTATCTATAATTTCTTATGTTCCATGCTTGTTTTATGACAATACCTACATGTTTTATTCACACTTTATAATGTTTTTATGCATTTTCTGGGACTAACCTATTAACAAGATGCCACAGTACCAGTTCCTGTTTTCTACTGTTTTTTATTTCAGAAAATTTGGTTTACAAATATTCTCGGAATTGGACGAAATAAAAGCCCACGGCCCTATTTTCCACGGAGTGTTCCAGAAGACCGAAGAAGAGTCGGGGAAGGCCAGCAGGGGGCCCACACCATAGGGCGGCGTGGGGGGCCCCACTGCCGCGCCGACATGTGGGGAGGGAGCCCCCTGGCTCCCCCGACTCTGCCCCTTCCCCTATTTATTCCTTCGTCCCCGAAAACCCTAGCACCGAGAGCCAAAATACCAGAACAGTTCCAGAGACGCCGCCGCCGTCAACCCTAACTCGGGGGGTTCAGAAGATCTCCTCCAGCACCCTGCCGGAGAGGGGAATCATCACCGGAGGGCTCTACATCACCATGCCCGCCTCCGGACTGATGCATGAGTAGTTCATCCTTGGACTACGGGTCCATAGCAGTAGCTAGATGGTTGTCTTCTCCTCTTGTGCTATCATGTTTAGATCTTGTGAGCTGCCTATCATGATCAAGATCATCTATTTGTAATGCTACATGTTGTGTTTGTTGGGATCCGATGAATATGGAATACTATGTCAAGTTGATTATTGATCTATCATATATGTGTTATTTATGATCTTGCATGCTCTCCGTTGTTAGTAGATCGAGGCTCTGGCCAAGTTGATACTTGTGACTCCAAGAGGGAGTATTTATGCTAGATAGTGGGTTCATGTCTCCATTGAATCTGGGGGAGTGACAGCAACCCCTAAGGTTGTGGATGTGCTGTTTCCACTAGGGATAAAACATCAATGCTTTGTCTAAGGATATTTGTATTGTTTACATTACACACAGTACTTAATGCAATTGTCTGTTGCTTGCAACTTAATACTGGAAGGGGTGCGGATGCTAACCCGAAGGTGGACTTTTTAGGCATAGATGCATGCTGGATGGCGGTCTATGTTCTTTGTCGTAATGCCCTAAGTAAATCTCATAGTAGCCATCATGATATGTATGTGCATTGTTATGCCCTCTCTATTTGTCAATTGCCCAACTGTAATTTGTTTACCCAACATGTTATTTATCTTATTGGAGAGACACCACTAGTGAACTGTGGACCGCAGTCCATTCTTTTACATCTGAAATACAACCTACTGCAATCATTGTTCTCTTTTGTTTTCTGCAAGCAAACATTATTTTCCACACCATACGTTTAATCCTTTGTTTTCAGCAAGCCGGTGAGATTGACAACATCACTGTTAAGTTGAGGCAAAGTAGTTTGATTGTGTTGTGCAGGTTCGACGTTGGCACCGGAATCCCTGGTGTTGCGCCGCACTACACTCCTTCACCAACAACCTTCACGTGGTCTTCATCTCCTACTGGTTCGATAACCTTGGTTTTTTACTGAGGGAAAACTCGCTGCTGTACTCATCATACCTTCCTCTTGGGGTTCCCAACGGACGTGTGCTTTACCGTCACAAGCAGCTACTTTTCTGGCGCCGTTGCCCGGGAGATCAAGACACGCTGCAAGGGGAGTCTCTCACACCCAATCTCTTTACTTTGTTTATTGTCTTGCTTTATTTTATTTTCTGTCTTGTTTGCTTTCTTTATATCAAAAACACAAAAAAATTAGTTACTTGCTTTACTTTATTTAATTCGGTTTTGCTAAAATGAGTAGTCCAGAAGTTGAAGTTCGTTCGTTTAAGCAACAAGGGGGAGAAAGTTTTAAAGATGCTTGGTATAGAATTAGTGATGCTCATCATAGGTGCACTAAGAAACACTCCACTATTATCCTCCTTAGGAACTTTTATGTTGGTATCTCTAGCTGGAATAGGTATGTTCTTGATACTCTTACAGGGGTAATTTCCTAGGTACTCCTGCTTTAGAAGCTAGTTGCATCATTGAGAGTCTAGTTGGAATACCACCTGTTAATGAAGCTAAAATTGAAATCTCTCTTGAGGATGTCATGAAAAAGTTGGAGGCCATAGAGAAAAATCTTCCAAGTGTTGCGACTAAATTGGGAATATTACTTGATAATACTGATAAACTTGATAAATCCCTAGGAGGAATCAATGAAAGAATTGCTGTCTTAGAAACTTGTGCTATCCATGATAATCAAACCCATAGGATCGGTGAACTTGAAGAAGCTATGGGAACTTTGGGTTCAACTTTTTCTTCTCTTAAGTTTAAGGAGAAAGCTTATGTGGGTAAGGAGCAAAAGTTCATGTATGTCCCTAAGATGCCAAAGCCAAAGAATCATTATGAGCTTAAAATTGATAAAACCCTTAGTACCACTATGTGAAATTTAGATAATGGAGCATCTAAGATACCTTTTGCGACAAGTTGTGTTTTTAAGGAAAATTATGATGTTGATTCTTCTTCTCTTGATGTTACTTGATTTACACTTTCTGCGCCTAGCTGAAAGGCGTTAAAGAAAAGCGCATATGGGAGACAACCCATTATTTTATTTCTGCAATTTTTGTTTTATATTTGAGTCAAGGTGCTTGTTACTACTGTAGCAATACCTTTGTATCTTTATTTTCTTGCATTGTTGTGCCAAGTAAAGTCTTTGATAGCAAGTTGATACTAGATTTGGATTTCTGCGCAGAAACAGATTTTTAGCTGTCACGAATTTGAGCTTTTCTCTCTGTAGAAAGATCGTAAAATCCTGAAAAATTTCATGAGTAATCCTCAGATATGTACGCAACTTTCGTTCATCTGGAGCTTTTCCATCTGAGCATGTTAAGTGCCTCGAAAAAATTCGTCTTTACGGACTGTTCTGTTTTTGACACATTCTGCCTTTTTATTTCGCATTGCCTCTTTTACTGTGTTTGAGTGGATTTCTTTGCTCCATTAAATTTCAGTAGCCTTGGGTAATGTCCAGAAGTGTTGGGAATGATTGTGTCCTTGCTGAACATGTGAATTTTTGATTATGCACTAACCCTCTAATGAGATTGCTTTGAGTTTGGTGTGAAGGAAGTTTTCAAGGATCAAGAGAGGAGGATTATTGACGTGGGCATTACCCTTCGGTTAACCAATGTTGCCCTATCCTGTATTTCCTAGTTGGAGGCCCATGAAGGCACTCAATGGCGAGGTGGGCCGCTAGGACGGTGCGGCGGAAGATTCCTTGAAGTACAAGACACGGAAGGAGCCGAACAAGGAAAGTCTGGAGATAGATCTACTGTAAACCTAGTCGTACTCGATTAGACCTCTTGAGACCTGGCCTCCTATATAAAGGCCAGGAGAGGGGCCGTCGAGGGACACAATCAATCTTAGAAATCTTAGCCAACAGAAGCTTAGAGCTAGGTAACCCTAGTACTTAGCCATCTCGACGAGATCACAGCCGAACTATTCGGCACCCCATTGTAACCCATTATCATCATAATCAAGAACAGACAGGCAGGACGTAAGGGGTTTTACCTCATCGAGGGCCCCGAACCTGGGTAAATCGCTCTCCCCGCTTGTCTGTGAACCGATGTCCCGTGTCAGCTTGCAGGATTCCATCAACCCTAAGCCCCTATCGGAGGGCATTGCCGAGGAGCACCCTCGACAATTGGCGCCGTCTGTGGGAACCCTGTCGGCACAGGGCAGGTCATCGGCAATACCAGTCACATCTGCGGCGTTCGTGCTCGAGTCACCAACGCCACCAGATCCAAAAGACCCGATCCGCTGCGGGTCCTTCGAGTCCATACCACACCTTGAGCCGCCGCATTCGGTCTCTGCAGAGACGCACGATGGCATGACCACGACTTTCGGAGGCGTTCACTTCATCATCGATTCCGGAGGCTTTCTTCGCCTCCCTAGGACAGGGACATCTGGCTCGGGGACATCAGTCTCGGCAGGTGACGTTCCGGCGGCAACCTTGGAGACCCCACTCAGAAAGGCACAGGGAGGCAGCCAAGGAAATTTCGACCTCGCGACAGGACGAAGGAAAAGACGAAGGGATTCGCATCATGGAGAGGAAGAACGAACAGCGACTCACCCCCGCCAGTCCGAACGAGGACAGTAGGACGCGCAACCGATCCATGGCCGCACCCGTTCGCCGTATTTATCGGCTACAGAGCAACTCGAAGCACCATGCTACCTCCACTCCTACATCGACCCGAAGGATGGTCGAGAGAAATCCAGTCATCTACTAAGGAACTGCCGACACTTCTTGGAGATTCGACAGTTCTGCGATGATCATAGAACCGAAGCCATATCAAGAGTTCACATGATGGAGAAGAGGGCAAGATCTTACGGCCATCCGCCAGAACCATATGTACCCGAACCGTACGAACCGATGGAAAGAGGCGAGTATGTACCAGCCGAAGCATTCCTAGAACCACGCGGACAGGTCAACATGATCCATAAAACCAGCTTTTCAAAAAGGGAAATCAAGAAATTCTCACGAGAAGTGAAGTATGCAGAAGTGGCTATGGTTGATACACCCGAATTCATCGACTGGTCGGAGCAATGTATCTCCTTCGACAAGACAGATCACCCGAAAGCCGTCCCTAGACCAGGTCATGCAGCCCTTGTCCTTGAGGTGCAGATTGGGGGTACAATATGAGCAAAGTATTCATGGATGGAGGAAGTGGCTTGAACCTACTATTCGCCAACACAATGAGAGCAATGGGTTTAACAGTCGACATGCTAAGAGAATCCGACACAGGGTTCCATGGCATCATACCGACTCGACCTGCTTATTCTCTCGGTAAAACATCATTGGATGTAGTCTTTGGTACGCCCAACAATTTCAGGAAGGAGAAGATCGAGTTCGAAGTAGTCGACTGAGAGTCTCAATATCACGCCATCCTCGGCAGACCCGCGTTTGCCAAATTCATGGCCGTACCTCATTATGCGTACCTAAAACTGAAGATGCCAGGTAACAACGGGACCCCAATAACCGTTCATGGAAGCTTTGCTCGATCAGACACTTGTGACAGGGAGTTCCAGAAGATCGCCTCGAAGTTCGGTGCCAAGGAAGAACTCAATGCAATCGACGCTGCCATAGATCATGCACAACCACCAGCCGACAATCGAAACGCGAGATCCGATGAATTCGATGCTACAAAGGAAGCCAAGAAGCTGCAGGTGCATCCTACTAACCCGAAGAAAACGGTCAATACGTCGGCTGACCTTACGGTCGCATAGGAAGGCGCGCTCATCGAGTTCCTCCGTGAGCGCTGGGAGATATTTGCATGGGAACCATCCGACATGCCAGGTATCCCCAGGGAACTCGCTGAGCACGCCCTTAATGTTGACCCGACAGCCAAATCAGTGCAGCAGTCAATGCGCCGATTTTCCGAACCTAAAAGGAGAGCGATTGGCGAGGAAGTCAATCGGCTCCGCAAAGCAGGATTCATCCGAGAGCTCAAGGAATCTGAGTGGGTGGCTAACCCTATCATGGTGCCCAAGAAAGACACCACCGCTCTGCATATGTGTATCGATTACACCGGCCTCAACAAACACTGTCCGAAGGACCACTTCCCGCTGCCTCGTATCGATCAGATAGTCGACTCCACAGCCGGATGTGATCGCCTCTCCTTCCTCGATGCGTACTCTGGATACAATCAGATCAAGCTGAAGAAAGAAGACCAGGAGTGACAAGGTATTAACTTGTCAATGCCTACGGATTGTAGACTAGGGTTTAGTTGGATGTAGAGGGCAAGTAGATCTCGAAGGTTTCAGCCGAAAAGTACTCGACGAATATAAAGCTAGGGTTGTGTTGACAGTAAATTCGATCCTTTCTTTGTCCCTCGACTCCCCCTTATATAGGAGGCGGAGCCGAGGGTTTCGTAATACACAAGTTTACAGAGTCCGGGAGGGTTTCTAACCCGTCCCGCAAGATTACAAGTATCCTTTCCTAATACAACTCTAGCTTTCCTTAATAGTATGTTGGGCTTCCGAATCTTCTTATCCTGCAGGTCGTGGGCCTTCAGTAAACCCCGGGTACCATCTTCGGCAGGCCCATTGAGGATGCCTATGTCAGTAGCCCCCGAGATTTTGCTTGAATCGCAGAGTCAGAGAAAATCTCCAACTTTATATTCGTTCAATACATCCGCCGACTTTTATCACATATCTTTTAAATATGCAATTCTATATTGTACAGGGATAATGGTAGTTGGGGCTAGTTCATCTGACGGATCAGGTACTAGTTAACTTCTCTAGTGGCAATCCGCAAAAACCTACTTCAAGATCACGTCCCTGGACATGATCTCGGGATACTGGTGTAAACTTCGACAGGTGCCGCTTAAGGTCTTACCATTCTGTCGAGTCCCAGTCATATTTTATCGGGTACCTAACGCGTCCGTTAGGATTTTTCTTCGTATCTGTTGATACGGAAAAAAGTAGCAAACCGACGTCAGAGACGGCGCTACGCCACTCAGAACGGATCTGGGGTCTTACCTTCACAATGTTTTGCGGCATTCAGAGTTTATTCACTACTTTGGCGCTCTGAGAATATATTGTCGAGTGCTTTTTCGGCTGTTGGAATAGCACATTTTATCGAGTCAATGTATGACTTATTTTGCCTTCCCGATGGGAGTATATGTCGAGTTATTTGTATAACTCGAAATATGCTCACTTCTTCTTTTTCCTTCTTTCTTCTCTTTTTTTTTTTTTACAATTTCATCGGGCACGCGAACAGCGTTCCCGATGGGAGTAGCCCCCGAGGCTACAGCCAAGGACTTGTGCTTGGTTGTAGGCTCAACACTTTATTGCCTTATGTCAATATATTTTCAGTCTTTCTCGAACTTTTTATATTTATCGGGTGCGCGACCAGCGCTCCCGATGGGAGTAGCCCCCGAGGCTATGAACAAATGCTTGCATTTGGTCATAGGCTCTCGACATTTCTATTTTGCCATACTCGAATTTTTCTTTTTTCCAAAGTAGCCCCCGAGCATTTGGGCAAAAACTTGTATTTGATCAAAGGCTCTCGAAACAATCTTCTGCTGCCTCCGTTCTTACGAACCTTCGTATCCGAAATTTTCCCTTACCAATGTGACATCATTGCTGACGATAGCCACGATTACTGTATCGGGAAAACACGAGAACCTCTATCCCTCTATCTTGTGGACCCAAATTTCGTACCAGTTTGACACGTCGCGCAAGTGGGGGACACACGTCCTCCGCTTTTCCTGGCGCACGTACTGTAGCTGCTGCACTTTCTCATCTATATGAAATTACTTTTTACCCCTTGTCCACGTGTACACCATCTGTCCCGCAATCTCTCAATCGAACGGCACGTCGGTTCGCCGCACCTCTATATAAAGGCATCGTCTTCCTCCTCTAGTCTTTTCACTCGCGCCGCATCTCTGCTTCTCCGCTGCAAAATCCCCCATTGCTACCATTGCTTCAAGCGCTCAAACACATTCACACCCTTCGCCGCCAATCCCATTGATGCCGCCACGCATCCGTTTGACTAAGCATAGCACGCCAGAGTCGAAGATGGCGATAGCGGATCTGGGAAGCGCTGAGTGGGAGAGATCCAAGATCTCTGCCCAAGACATCAACATGCTGAAGAAGATGGGATTCAGCAAGAAGGAGAACTCGCTCCAGTTCCCCAAGGAGGAGAGCTACCCAAGGCCTCCAATCGATTATCGGGTTAGTTTCGTTGACCACCTCATCCGAGGTCTTTCTCCCCCGATCCACGAGTTTCTCCGTGGTCTCCTTTTTGTCTATGGGCTTCAGCTGCATCAGCTGACGCCCAATTCCATCCTCCACGTGTCGATTTTTATCACATTGTGTGAGTGCTTCCTCGGGGTCCAACCTAATTGGGCTCTGTGGAAGCGTATCTTCTGCCTCCGCCGTAATGGCTCCCACAACGTCGCCTACAACATTGGCGGCGTTGTTATCTGTGTTCGTTCTGACGTCAAATATTTCGACGTCAAATTCCCCGACTCCGTCCAAGGTTGGCGGAAGAAGTGGTTGTATATCCATGAAGAGAGCTCCAATCCAGTGGAGGACAACATCGCCCCTTTTGACGGAGAAGCCAAAATCCTTTGCCGCCGTTCCTGGGATGCTGAAGCTACCGAAGATGAGAAGTTGGCGACAGAAGCGCTGATGACTCGCATCCACGAGCTACAGAACACTCGCGGCAAGGAACTTTCGGGTATTGAGATTACTGCCTACTTCCTTAGGACTAGAGTGCAGCCTCTCCAGGCTCGCAAAAATCCCTTCTGGAAGTATGCTGGTGAAAAAGATGTCGACAGGCTCTCAAAAGATCTTCCTTTGAAGGATTTTGAAAAGCTTATCCGCAAAATCTCATCGCTCAACAAGAAGGATCCAGTTCCATCCTCTTGTCGCATTGCGCCATATAGTAGCGCCAATCCTCTTCCCGAGGTAATTTTTCCTTTTAGTTGCTATATTGTCTCTTCGAGTTTTATTATTTGTCGACTACTGTCTTGCTAACGCCTTTTTGTTGACACCTTTTCTTTATCTCAGAACCACCCCGTCCTTGCTTCTCTTCCTCCTCTTCCTGAAGGTGGAGAAGTTGAAGACCGTACCGTTGTCAACGATGACAACCAAGGCACCTCGCGCCCTGCCAGTGAAGTCGCGGGTTCTCACAAATCCGCGGCTTCTGCTGAATCTGAAGCCACTGCCTCGACACACTCCCTTCCTCATGTTTCTCCAAGGAACAAGAGGAAAAGGGATGAAGTCAAAGATTCCGGCACCTCCCAAGCCGAAGAAGCTGAGCCTTCAGATAGGAAGGCAGCTTTCAATCCATATACTGATGCCCTCGTCAGCTCGTAAGTTACTCCTTACTTTTTACTTTTTTTTCTTTTGACGTTTCTTGTCTATCTTGCTTCTTATACTGTCGCCATTTTACTGTAGTGGTGACGAGGAAGAAGAACAACCTATTGACGCGGCTGCTCGAACGAGTACGTTGCGTACTTTAGTTGTGTCTGAAGCTCAGCGTGATGGGGAGGAAACTTCGCCTTCTCAACAAAATGTCGAGCATTCGACTCCTCCTGCAAGCCCCCGTGCCCCTTCGCCAAAGAAGGCAAGGGTCGAGCCATCCAAGGAACCTATCGTGTTCCCTGGTAGCTCTTCGACACCTTCATTAGATGACGTAAGTGTTTCCATCCCTTCTTTTTGTTTATGTCTCGAGTGTTTCAGTGCTTTCATCTTCTCTTTTTCTTTTGGTTCTCTCTTCAGCCTTTGATGAAGGAATTTATCCGTCTCGGTACCCAATTCGTCGGGTATCGTGACCATACCAAGAAACTGGAAGGTACTATTTTTATCCGCCTCCTTTGCTGCATGTACTCCATTATTTTCATCATAACATGTCGTTTATTTTGCCAGGGGAGCTTGCAGAATCCAATAAGCGTGCTGACGCTCTTGCTGCTAAGTTAGAGCAGAGCGAAAAGGCCCGCAAAAAAGCCGAAGCAGATGCTGCCACCGTCGAAGATCTTCGTAAGAGACTTCATGACGCGGAAACTTCTTTGAGTGAAAATATATCTCAGCAATCTGCTCGAGAAACAGAGATCCTCACTCGCTTGGAGTCGCAGAGTCGACGTTTTGTTAGTAAGTGCTTGGATCCTTGTGCATTTCCTCGGGTTACTTCACATTTTCCGATCATTCTTTATTTACGAGTTAGCCTTTGCTTGTTTTCAGGGAGGACTCATCAAGAATACGAAGTGGAAGGTCCTGAAGGCGACGAGCTTCTCGACGCGCTGACCCTTCTTGAGATCCATGGGGATGAAGCACGCGAGGGCCTGGCTGACGCTGAAGCAGGTCTGTCGAAGCTTTTCCCCTACTTCTTCCCGAAGAAAGAGGAGCCCAACACCTTTGTTGCTCTTGCCAAAGCCTTCAACATGCCGGAAGATCTTGGGCTCAAACTTCGCCAAGAGGGCCTGAAGATTGGCGTGGAGGGCACCATCGCGCTGATTGCTAATAGCCAGCAAAACGTCGACTGGACCAAGGTTGGCGACATAGGGGAGATGGAAACGAAGAAATGGCAATCTTTAATTAGAGTTGCCAAACCTCCCTCAAAACCAATTCTTTCCTTCCTTGGTGTTAAGCAAACTCCTGCTCCAAGCTCATCCAAGCCGGAGGTCAAGTAGACCACCATGTCCTCTCTTTTAGTTTTTATTTTCTTCTGACGATGTCGCCCTAGTAGTTTTAGTGACAGCTACTTCAATAGTCTATTAGGGACCCTTCTTTTGTAATAGCAATGTAGATACTTTGAGAATCAATGAAAATCTATCTTTGCTTGATGACTGATGTCGAGAATCTTTATTTTTCAGTTGATTTTTGACAACTATACCGCGACTCCTCCTTCCGATACTTTCCCTGCGTCATGTTTGAAGAAGAAACCTGTGGCTGTCGACCATTTTGAAGATTCATCGAGTAAAGGGTCGGCACAAGACTTGGAAGAACTTCGCCAACGACTTCAATCTGTGAAGAAACAATCGCTTATGATAATGGAACAGTCTCGAAAATCTTCCGAGAGGGAAAAAATTGCGCTTCAACAAGCTCGAGATGCCATAGCCGCAAAGGAAAACGCAGTTTCTGAGGCTGCTGCGGCTTCTGCTCGAGAAAATTGTATGCTTGAACTAATGGCGGAGTCAAGCTTGGATATGGCAGGTATGCTTCATTAATTTGACCATGCTGAATTTTTATCTTGCTTGTCTTCTCTTTGTCTGCTAATTCTTTTCTTGAAACAGGTTCTTTTTTGGACACTGTTACCGAGGATGAACGTGTTGAAGCTCGATCCACTGTGCTTCTCAGACTTGCAAAGGAGCATGGTTCTAATTTTTGGGGCACACCCGAACGTACCCGCCAGATCGTCAGATTTCAAGACCGCGCTCTTCAGGTCCGCGAGTTTCTTGACTTCTGTACGAGGACCTTGTCTTTAGTTTACGGCACCATGTTTCCGCGTAATAAAATGCCAGAAACCCTTCCTGCTCTGATGGAGAAATTTCGGGATGCTCCTCGAATTCATGGCTTTGTGCGAGCTCAATTAGCTGTTGGCGCGAGATTTGCTATGATTATGATAAAGATCTGCTGCCCGAAGTTAAATATGGGTCAAATTGTTCCCAAGTGCCTGGCCAAGATGGCGAAAAGGAAGAGGAACTTCGGCAAGTATGATGATATTGTGACCCCTGTTGCAGAGGCTATGATGGACGAGCTTCTTCGGATGGACGCCGAATTCTTCGTAAAGGGCAGCTATGCTGAACATAGTACTCGCGCTGTGAGTAATGAACGGTTGACTATAGATAGTATACTAGGCAACAATTGAAAATTTATTGCCCAAGGATTGTATCCTGTATGTTGTAGACATAATCTATATTGTAAAGCCAACAAATGTATTTATTTTTCTTAATCAGGCCCCCGAGTGTTTCGATGGCGGATCTCTTTGTTGTGTATGCGAGGTTTTTAGACCAAGGCAACCGAATTCTTACTGAATATACTATATTTGCGGGTACTAGCCCCCGAGTGTTTTTTGCTCTGTTTTGATTGCTATTTTGTATCTTCTTTTTATCTGGCGAGGTATTTGGTACCAAGGCGAAATATCTTTATCAGTTAGATTCATCTATATTGTATATATATTGTAACTTTCAAGGTGTAAGCCCCCGTGCATGTCGAAGGAAAAGATATATATCTCCACTATCTTTATTATATTGCAGCACCGCGAGCCCGCCTCATTAAAAACCTTCTCCGGCCCCACTCGGTGCCCCGAAAAAGGAAAAGAGTGCGTCTGAAAACTCGTGGGCGTTTCAGTACATTGTAGCTTTACAAAGGAGGTCTATATTTTGGCACTAAGCGTAGAAACGCCATAGCTGTGCTACGTTCCAGGGATTTTTCTCAGGAGTCCCTGTCTTCTTATCTTTGATCCTATATGCTCCTCCTTCGATTACTTCTGTGATGACGTAAGGGCCAAGCCACGGCGACTCGAGTTTTTCAGTACGATCTTGATTGAGTCGCAGAACTAAGTCTCCAACCTGAAAGGATCTTGGTCGCAAACGTCGATTGTGGTAATTTTTCAGGTCTTGCTGATATTTAGTGACCCTTGACAATACTTCATCTCGAGCTTCGTTGACTGCGTCGACGTCGTCTTCCAATGCTCTCCTGGAAGTTTCTTCATTGTATTCCGTGACTCTCGGAGAGTGATACGTCCAATTTGCATCACTATTTTATATCATAATTTGCTGTTATTCATTGATATATTTCATATTGGGACACAATACTTATGTTATTTCATCTATTTTGCATGTTTCATCATTATTGGAGGATCGAACACCGGAGCCAGGATTCTGCTGGAAAAAGCACCGTCAGAACGCAATATTTCGGAAGATCAACTCTGGAAGGAAATTATACCAAAAATCCTATTTTTCAAGATGATGAAGGAAGCCAGAAGGAGGAGCCAGGAGCAGCCAGGGTGGGCCCACACCCTAGGGCGGCGCGGCCCAGGCCCTGGCCGCGCCGGCCTATGGTCTGGGGGGCCCACGACCCTTTTCGCCTCCTTTTCTTCGCCAAACCCTTCGTCCCGAAGACCTAAGCCACAGAGGGTACCTCGCGAAGAGTTACAGCCGCCTCTGCGGGGCGGAGAAGACCAGAGAGAAAAGAGCTCTCCGGCGGGCAGGAATCCGCCGGGGAAATTCCCTCCGGGAGGGGGAAATCGACGCCATCGTCACCGTCATCGAGCTGGACATCATCGCCATCACCATCATCATCATCTCCACCATCATCACCGCCGTCATCACCGCTGGACACCGTCACCGCCGTAGCAATTTGGGTTTGATCTTGATTGTTTGATAGGGGAAACTCTCCCGGTATCGATTTCTACTTGTTGTTGATGCTATTGAGTGAAACCATTGAACCAAGTTTATGTTCAGATTGTTATTCATCATCATATCACCTCTGATCATGTTCCGTATGATGTCTTGTGAGTAGTTCGTTTAGTTCTTGAGGACATGGGTGAAGTCTAAATGTTAGTAGTGAACTATGGTTGAGTAATATTCAATGGTGTGATATTTAAGTTGTGGTGTTATTCTTCTAGTGGTGTCATGTGAACGTCGACTACATGACACTTCACCATTTATGGGCCTAGGGGAATGCATCTTGTACTCGTTTGCCAATTGCGGGGTTGCCGGAGTGACAGAAACCTAAACCCCCGTTGGTATATCGATGCAGGAGGGATCGCAGGATCTCAGAGTTTAAGGCTGTGGTTAGATTTAATTCTTAATTACTTTCTTGTAGTTGCGGATGCTTGCAAGGGGTATAATCACAAGTATGTATTAGTCCTAGGAAGGGCGGTACATTAGCATAGGTTCACCCACACAACACTTATCACAACAATGAAGATTATTTAGCCGTATGTAGCGAAAGCACTAGACTAAAATCCCGTGTGTCCTCGAGAACGTTTGGTCATTATAAGTAAACAAACCGGCTTGTCCTTTGTGCTAAAAAGGATTGGGCCACTCGCTGCAATTATTACTCTCGCACCTTACATACTCGTACTTTATTCAACTGTTACATCAAACCCCCCTGAATACTTGTCTGTGAGCATTTACAGTGAATCCTTCATCGAAACTACTTGTCAACACCTTCTGCTCCTCGTTGGGATCGACATTCTTACTTATCGAAGATACTACGATACACCCCCTATACTTGTGGGTCATCAAGACTATTTTCTGGCGCCGTTGCCGGGGGAGTGAAGCGCTATTGGTAAGTGGAATTGGTAAGGAAAACCTTATCTTGTTGTGCTGATTTTACTTCTGCCTGCTGCTATAAGTCATTATGGAGAGATCTTCTCTTCAATTTTTATTTGGGAAATCTACTACTACTGCAACGGTAGTGGATGAAGCGCCAGGTGAGGAAGTAATACCATATAAAATACCTATGAAAATTATTGAACGTGTTATGGATAACCGCTATGAAGGGGATGGAACTGTCCACCCCGGTGATCATTTACTGTTTTTGCATGAATTATGCGGGTTATTCAAATGTGCAGGTATTGCTATGGATGAAGTGAGGAAGAAATTATTCTCTTTATCGCTGTCCGGTAAGGCGGCGCATTGGTATAAATTACTGGATAATGGGGATTCTCTTGAATGGAATGATATTGTGCCCCGGTTTTATTCTAAGTTCTATCCTCCAAGTGAAATTCATAAGGATCGGAATCGCATATATAATTTTTGGCCTCATGATGGAGAGAGTATTGCCCAAGCTTGGGGGAGATTGAAGTCTTTAATGCTCAAATGCCCCATTCATGAGCTTCCTGGTAATGTTATTATTGATAATTTCTACGCAAGACTTTCTTTTCAAGACAAGACCTTGCTGGATACTTCTTGTTCTGGATCATTTACACGCAACAAAGAAGAGTTTAAAAGGGACCTTCTTGATCGGATCCAAGAAAATACTGAAGGATGGGAGAACGACAAAGATCGAGAATCAGGTATAATTTATGATTATAAATGCATTGAAGCTTTTATGGATACTGATAAATTTCGTAATATGAGTGCTACATATGGTCTTGATTCTCAAGTTGCTGTAAATCTTTATAAAGCTTTTGCCTCTCATTATGAATTGCCAAAGAAGAATTTTGATAAGTATCATGAACCGTATAAAGATAAAATTGATTCATCTATTAATAAATGCGTTGTAGTTGAAACTGCTGATCATGTTATTCCTGAGGCTTATATTGAAAAAACTCCTTTCCCTGCTAAAATGAAGGAGTACTCTGTTATAAATAGTGCGGTTCATAAAAGTGAAAAGAAACCTGTAGAACCTGAAGAACAAATAAAAGTTGAACCTGCTGTTGCAATAATTAAAGATCTTGTGACTGAAAATGTGGAGGATGGTCATATTATTTTCTGTGAAGATGCTTCTAATATTGTTTCACATCCTAATAAACCCAAACAAGCTAGTGTTCCTATGCTATCTGTTAAAATTGGTGATCATTGTTATTATGGATTATGTGATATTGGTGCAAGTGTTAGTGCTATTCCGTATGAGCTTTACACGGAGATTATGCACGAAATTGATTCTTGTGAACTTGAAGATATTGATGTGGTTATTCAGCTGGCTAATAGAGAAACTATTTCTCCAATTGGTATTGTTCGAGATGTGGAAGTTTTATGCGGTAAGATTAAATATCCTGCTGACTTTTTGGTACTTGGTTCTGCTGCTAGTGATTATTGTCCTATTATCTTTGGTAGACCTTTTCTAAATACTTGTGGAGCTATTATAGATTGCAAGAAAGAGAAAATTTTGACTAAATTTGCTGGTGAATCTTATGAGTTTAACTTCTCTAAATTTACTAAAACTCCTTATAAAGCTGATTTGCCTAGTAATGATATTAAAATGGAGCAATGTGCATCTATTGTTCTTGTTCCTAATAATCCTTTGCAGCAACATTTGGAGGATAGCGAGAGCGAAATTTTTAGGAAAGAAAGAGATGAGCTTGAGGAAATTTTTCTTCGCCAACCTATTCTCAAGCATGATTTACCGGTGGAAGATTTGGGTACAACACCGCCACCAAAGGAAGATCCTGTTTTTGATTTAAAGCCTTTACCTGATAATCTTAAATATGCTCATATTGATGATAAGAAAATATATCCTGTTATTATTAGTTCTAAGCTTTCAGAGATTGAGGAAGAAAGGTTATTGGAAATATTGAAGAAGCACCGAGGCTCTATTGGCTACACTCTTGATGATTTGAAAGGGATTTCTCCTTCTATTTGCCAACATGCTATTAATATGGAAGATGATGCAAAGCCTGTTGTTGAACCTCAGCGTCGTCTAATTCCGAAGATGAAGGAAGTGGTAAGGAATGAGGTATTACGACTCCTTGAAGCTGGTATTATATATCCTATTGCTGATAGTAGATGGGTTAGTCCCAGGCACCGCGTTCCCAAGAAAGGAGGTATGATTGTTGTGCCTAATGATAATGATGAGCTCATTCCTCAAAGAGTAGTTGTAGGGTATAGAATGTGCATTGATTTTCGAAAAGTTAATAAAGTTACTAAAAAAGATCATTACCCTTTACCATTTATTGATCAAATGCTAGAAAGATTGTCTAAAAATACTCATTTTTGTTTTCTTGATGGTTATTCTGGGTTTTCACAAATTGCTGTTAAAGCTAAAGATCAAGAGAAAACCACCTTTACTTGTCCTTATGGAACTTATGCTTATAGACGCATGCCTTTTGGTTTATGTAATGCTCCTGCTACTTTTCAAAGATGCATGTCTGCTATTTTTCATGGTTTTTGTGAAAGTATTGTAGAGGTATTCATGGACGATTTTTCCGTCTATGGGAATTCTTTTGATAGTTGCTTGCGAAACCTTGATAAAGTTTTGCAGAGATGTGAAGAAACTAACCTTGTTCTTAATTGGGAGAAATGCCACTTTATGGTTAATGAAGGAATTGTATTGGGACATAAAATTTCTGAGAGAGGTATTGAAGTTGATAGAGCTAAAGTTGAAGCAATTGAGAAGATGCCCTATCCGAGGGACGTTAAAGGTATTCGTAGTGTTCTTGGTCATGCTGGGTTTTATAGGAGATTTATTAAAGATTTCTCCAAGATTTCAAAGCCTCTTACTAATCTTCTTCAAAAAGATGTACCATTTGTTTTTGATGATGATTGTAAGGAAGCTTTTGATACTCTTAAGAAAGCCTTAACAACTGCTCCTATAGTTGAACCTCCTGATTGGAACTTACCCTTTGAAATTATGTGTGATGCTAGTGATTTTCTTTGTAGGCGCTGTTCTTGGACAGCGAGTAGATAAAAAACTGAATGTTATTCATTATGCTAGTAAAACTCTTGATGCTGCTCAGAGAAATTATGCTACAACTGAAAAGGAATTATTAGCTGTAGTCTTTGCTTGTGATAAATTTAGATCTTATATTGTTGATTCAAAAGTTACTATTCATACTGATCATGCTGCAATTAGATACCTAATGACAAAGAAAGATGCTAAGCCGAGGCTTATTAGATGGGTACTTCTTTTGCAAGAGTTTGATTTACATATTGTAGATAGGAAAGGTGCTGATAATCCTGTTGCTGATAATTTGTCCAGATTGGAAAATATTGCTTATGATCCTGTTCCTGTTAATGATAGTTTTCCAAATGAACAATTGGCTGTAATAAAGGTGAGCTCGCGAGACAGTCCTTGGTATGCTGATTATGCTAACTTTATTGTTTCCAAGTATTTGCCTCCAACCTTTTTAGCTCAGCAAAGGAGGAAATTCTTTTATGATTTGAGGCATTATTTCTGGGATGACCCACACTTATATAAAGAAGGAGTGGATGGTATTATGCGAAGATGTGTTCCCGAGTATGAACAACAGGAGATATTGAGTAAATGTCATGGTAGTGCTTATGGAGGACATCACGCCGGAGAAAGAACCGCGCAAAAGGTTCTACAATCAGGTTTTTATTGGCCAACTCTCTTCAAAGATGCGAGAAAGTTTATTTTATCTTGTGATGAATGCCAAAGGGTTGGTAATATCTCCAGACGTAATGAAATGCCAATGAATTATACTCTTGTTATTGAACCGTTTGATTGTTGGGGATTTGACTTCATGGGACCTTTTCCGTCTTCGGAAGGTAACACTCATATACTTGTTGCTGTCGATTATGTTACTAAATGGGTGGAAGCTATACCTACAAAAAGTGCTGACGGTGAGACCTCTTTAAGAATGCTCTTAGATATTATTTTTCCTAGATTTGGAGTACCTAGATATATTATGACTGATGGAGGTTCTCATTTTATTCATGGAGGTTTTAGAAAAACTCTTGCTAGGTATGGTATTAATCATAGAATTGATTCCGCTTATCATCCTCAAACTAGTGGTCAAGTAGAATTATCAAATAGAGAGATTAAATCTATCTTGCAAAAGACCGTTAATAAAACTAGAAAGAATTGGGCTAGTAAATTGAAGGATGCACTATGGGCCTATAGAACTGCTTATAAAAATCCCATGGGAATGTCACCTTATAAAATGGTTTATGGGAAAGCTTGTCATTTACCTTTAGAACTAGAGCACAAAGCTTATTGGGCTGTTAGAGAATTAAATAAAGATCCTAAACTTGCCGGTGATAAGAGGTTGTTGCAATTGAGTTCTCTAGATGAATGGAGAAGTGAAGCTTATGAAAATGCTAAACTCTTTAAAGAGAAAGTTAAAAAATGGCATGATAGGAGGATCATCAAAAGAGAATTTAATATTGGGGATAAAGTCCTATTGTATCGGTCTCGTCTCAGATTCTTTGCAGGGAAATTACTCTCGAAATGGGAAGGACCATATGTTGTCGAGGAGGTGTATCGTTCAGGAGCAATCAAAATTAGCTCTCTCCAAGGCAATGCTACGCAAGTGGTGAATGGACAAAGACTCAAGCATTATATCTCGGGTGATTCTTATAATGTTGATGTTGATATTATTCAAGTGGAAACACCGGAAGATTTCATCAAAGGGCAAATTGACAGTCCGCCAGAACTCGACTTTGAATAGGTAACAGTACTGGTAATGAAAAGTACGCAATTTACTTTCCGAACTATATTTTTGCTGTTTTTGGAAAATATGCAAAATTACGAGTTCGAAACGGAGTGGAAAGGACGCACGAGGGGGTGCCACCATAGGGCGGCGCGGCCTGACCTGGGCCCGCGCCGGCCTATGGTTTGGCCGCCCCGTCGCCCCTTTCCGACTCTGGTTCGATCTGGTACTTTCCGTTTGTCGTGAAAATTTTTGCTATATAATCCCCCGGACCCCTGGAGGTTCGTATATCGTGTTTTCGACGTGTTTTGTTTCGAGCTGTTTCTGCCAGGATCTGTTTTCGGTCTAGAAGCACCATGGTCTCCAAAAACAAGGGCAAGGAGTTTCCGGATGAAGATGATCGAGATCTTGGGTGGAAAGAGGAAGACAAGGACATCAAGAAAGAAGATGAAGAAGAGGTGGAGGAAGATTCGCGCGCACATCCGCGTGCTACCATCGCAAGCATCAAGGTGGTGGACAACCCTTTTAGTGCAAACAAGAGCGCAAGAATTCGCACTGGAGGAGCGGTTCCACGTCATTACCTAGCTTCGAGAACATCTCCATCAGGCACTCATCACCCCTTCCACAATCTAATTTTCAATAATCAAATTGAAGGGACTCCCAAGGCAGCATTGCCTAGCCAGTGGGATATAGATCGCTCTAACATTGCAGGGGAGAAGGGGCCTGAAGCTGAAGAGTGGGGAAATAACTCCAAGAGCTGGGACTCGCCATCAGACAGACTCTTTAACCGCGTCGAGCACAACTCAGAGATGATTCGCAATCTCATATACAGGATTGACGAGCTTCAGGAGCTTATTGAGAAGCTTGTCAGGAATTCATCACCACCATCGCCGCAGGAGTAATTCATCATCGGTATTGGCATCCCCTTGGTTTGTTCCAAGCTTGGGGGAGTGCCGCGGTATCACATTATCACTACCTTTTACTTTTATTGTCAAGTAGTGTCATATCATGAGTAGGGAAGTTATCGTATAAGATGGGTTGCGTTAGGAAGTATCTCTCCTTTATTTGGTTATCTATGTATCCCTTGGTGTGAGTTATCGTTATGGAATATTAATGAGAAGTCTTATCATTTACATATTGCATATCTTATTTTAGTTTGCAATCTCTACTATACGATTCACCTTGTTGTTAGTATTGGTATCACTTTGGGAGCATTGAATAAATCTATTTGGTTTTGGCAAACTTAGCATTGGTCAATAGCAACAACACTTTGAGGTTTAAATAGAAAAGAGAAATACATGTAGATGTTTCATTGTCTTTCTTGTTAGCTCATAGCTTATTATTCTGAAGTTAAAATTGTTTGTGCTTACAAGGAAGATGCATGATTGTTTCTATCACATGTATGTTTGTTTGTTTCCCTCGACTCTTATGCTTGCCAATTAACCTTGCTAGCCAAAGACCTGTACTGAGAGGGAATACTTCTCGTGCATCCAAACCTTAACCCAAACCTATGTCATTTGTGTCCACCATACCTACCTACTACATAGTATTTTCCGCCATTCCAAGTAAATACTTCATGTGCTACCTTTAAACAATTCAAAACTTAGTATCTCTTATTTGTGTCAATGTTTCATAGCTCATGAGGAAGTATGTGGTGTTTTATCTTTCAATCTTGTTGGGCAACTTCCACCAATGGACTAGTGGCTTCATCCGCTTATCCAATAATTTTGCAAAAAGAGCTGGCAATGGGATTCCCAGTCCCAAATTAATTAAACTAAATAGACACTCCTCCATGGTATGTGATTGATGGACGGCACCCGAAGGATTCGGTTAGCCATGGCTTGTGTAAGCAAAGGTTGGGGGGAGTGTCATAATCATAATAAAGCTAAAATAAAAAGGCACTCCTTCATGGTATGAGATTGTTGGCAGGCACCCGAGGATTCGGTTAGCCATGGTTTGTGAAAGAAAGGTTGGAAGGAGTGCCACACAAAATGAAAATAATATGGGAGCCGCTCTTAGGAGGTTGTCTGGCAAGGGGGTTAGAGTACCCGCTACCAGTCGTTGACAACAACAAACACCTCTCAAAATGTTACTTTTATTCTCTTTATATGATTGCAAAACTGAAAAAGCTCTAGCACATGATTTAATCCCTGCTTCCCTCTGCGAAGGGCCTGTCTTTTACTTTATGTTGAGTCGGTAAACCTATTTCCCTCCATCTCAAGCAAGCATTTGAGTAGTTGTGATCAAACCATTATATTGTGATTTGCTACATCATGTCTTTTATTCTTCCTTGTTTAGTACAAGTTTTATCTGAATGAATATAGCTTTGCAAGTTATCAATGATCATGAGAAGACCATTATGATTGAGTATGCAAGTTGTGCCTTATAAACTTTAACATGAGAGCGCTGCTCAATGAGATAAATATAATCTGTTAATTGTTCTCTGACCAAGAACGAAGTTTGCCATCACCAATTATGATTTCTTATGCACCTTTACTTGTGATTACCTTATACTTATTTCAAGATGAGTTATAAGAGGTTGTTTACTATAATGTCCTGTGTGAATGAATATGATGCTTCTTGTCCGTATTTTATTTATCAACTCTTCACTCCATAAACATGTGGTCATGCCTATCGAGCTCAGTTTCGCTTGGGGACAAGCGAAGTCTAAGCTTGGGGGGAGTTGATACGTCCAATTTGCATCACTATTTTATATCATAATTTGCTGTTATTCATTGATATATTTCATATTGGGACACAATACTTATGTTATTTCATCTATTTTGCATGTTTCATCATTATTGGAGGATCGAACACCGGAGCCAGGATTCTGCTGGAAAAAGCACCGTCAGAACGCAATATTTCGGAAGATCAACTCTGGAAGGAAATTATACCAAAAATCCTATTTTTCAAGATGACGAAGGAAGCCAGAAGGAGGAGCCAGGAGCAGCCAGGGTGGGCCCACACCCTAGGGCGGCGCGGCCCAGGCCCTGGCCGCGCCAGCCTATGGTCTGGGGGGCCCACGACCCTTTTCGCCTCCTTTTCTTCGCCAAACCCTTCGTCCCGAAGACCTAAGCCACAGAGGGTACCTCGCGAAGAGTTACAGCCGCCTCTGCGGGGCGGAGAAGACCAGAGAGAAAAGAGCTCTCCGGCGGGCAGGAATCCGCCGGGGAAATTCCCTCCGGGAGGGGGAAATCGACGCCATCGTCACCGTCATCGAGCTGGACATCATCGCCATCACCATCATCATCATCTACACCATCATCACCGCCGTCATCACCGCTGGACACCATCACCGCCGTAGCAATTTGGGTTTGATCTTGATTGTTTGATAGGGGAAACTCTCCCGGTATCGATTTCTACTTGTTGTTGATGCTATTGAGTGAAACCATTGAACCAAGTTTATGTTCAGATTGTTATTCATCATCATATCACCTCTGATCATGTTCCGTATGATGTCTTGTGAGTAGTTCGTTTAGTTCTTGAGGACATGGGTGAAGTCTAAATGTTAGTAGTGAACTATGGTTGAGTAATATTCAATGGTGTGATATTTAAGTTGTGGTGTTATTCTTCTAGTGGTGTCATGTGAACGTCGACTACATGACACTTCACCATTTATGGGCCTAGGGGAATGCATCTTGTACTCGTTTGCCAATTGCGGGGTTGCCGGAGTGACAGAAACCTAAACCCCCGTTGGTATATCGATGCAGGAGGGATCGCAGGATCTCAGAGTTTAAGGCTGTGGTTAGATTTAATTCTTAATTACTTTCTTGTAGTTGCGGATGCTTGCAAGGGGTATAATCACAAGTATGTATTAGTCCTAGGAAGGGCGGTACATTAGCATAGGTTCACCCACACAACACTTATCACAACAATGAAGATTATTTAGCCGTATGTAGCGAAAGCACTAGACTAAAATCCCGTGTGTCCTCGAGAACGTTTGGTCATTATAAGTAAACAAACCGGCTTGTCCTTTGTGCTAAAAAGGATTGGGCCACTCGCTGCAATTATTACTCTCGCACCTTACATACTCGTACTTTATTCAACTGTTACATCAAACCCCCCTGAATACTTGTCTGTGAGCATTTACAGTGAATCCTTCATCGAAACTACTTGTCAACACCTTCTGCTCCTCGTTGGGATCGACATTCTTACTTATCGAAGATACTACGATACACCCCCTATACTTGTGGGTCATCAGAGAGTCGTGCTCTATTTCTATCGGCAGTACTGCCTCTCCTCCATGGACCAGGAAAAACGGAGTCTCCTGTGTCGCTGTATTTGGTGTTGTTCGGATGCTCCACAGCACACTCGGCAGCTCCTCTGGCCAAGTATATCGAGCTTTTTCCAGTGGCCCTAACAAACGCTTCTTGATGCCATTGCAGATGATACCATTGGCTTTCTCGACTTGGCCATTGGTTTGAGGATGCGCGACTGACGCGAAGTGCAATTTGATACCTACTTCTGCACAATACGCCTTGAATTCCTTGGATGTGAAGTTACTGCCATTGTCCGTGACGATGCTATGAGGTACTCCAAATCGAAAAACAATGCTCTTCACGAATTTTATGGCTGACGCTGCATCTGGTGAATTTATCGGCTTCGCTTCTATCCACTTGGTGAATTTGTCGACAGCGACGAGCATATACTCGTATCCTCATGGCGAGGCTTTGTGTAACTTTCCCACCATGTCGAGACCCCACTGAGCAAAGGGCCAAGATAAGGGTATTGGCATTAGTTCCGCCGCCGGAGAGTGAGGTTTTGCGGCAAATCTCTGGCACGCGTCACAAGTTCGCACTATCTCCTTCGCGTCCTCAATTGCTGTCAACCAGTAAAATCCGGCTCGAAAAACCTTGGCCGCGATAGCTCGGCTACTTGCGTGATGACCGCATACTCCTTCGTGTACTTCCTTCAGAATTACCCTTCCTTCTTCGGGTGTAACGCATCTTTGTAACACACCTGAGATACTTTGTTTGTATAACTCTCCTTTGATCACAGTGAAAGCTTTGGAACGCCTAATAACTCGCCTTGCTTCAACTGGATCGTCGGGTATTGTTTTCCTTAGGATATATGATATGTACGTCTGCATCCATGGGATTTGTACCATCAGTACTAGATCCTGTTCCTCTTCTTCTTCCAATGTTTCTTGCGCAGCCCCCGAGGATTTTTCATCCTTCTCCTTCTTTTTTGATTTCTTCGGCTTTGTGGATCTCTCTGTTATCTCTTCCCAGAACACACCTGGAGGAATCGCGAGACATTGCGACCCGATGTTTGCAAGAACATCGGCTTCGTCATTGCTTAACCTGCTGATGTGGTTTACCTCGCATCCATCAAACAGTTTCTCTAGCTCGTTATACATTTCCTTGTACGCCACCATGCTGTCATTGACGGCATCACATTGATTCATGACTTGTTGGGCCACCAATTGTGAGTCGCCAAAGATTTTTAGTCGAGTTGCACCACAAGCCTTCGCCATCTTCATCCCATGTATAAGAGCTTCGTATTCTGCCTCGTTGTTAGACGCATTTGGGAACGTCATCCGTAAGACGTACTTTAATTTGTCGCCTTCCGGTGATATGAGTATCACGCCTGCTGCAGCTCCCTCTAACCTCTTGGACCCGTCGAAGTTCATAGTCCAGGTCCTCGATAGATCCGGGGGTCCTGTATTTTGCAACTCCATCCACTCTGCGATGAAATCTGGCAGAATTTGCGACTTTATTGCTTTTCTTTTTTCATACGTGATGTCCCGAGGGGAAAGTTCTATTCCCCAAAGGGAGACACGACCTGTAGCTTCTGGATTGTTTAGTATATTGGATAGAGGTGCTTCGTTAACCACTATTATCGGATGCGCCGAAAAATAGTGCCGCAATTTTCTTGCGGTTGTAAATACTCCGTATGCTAGCTTCTGGTACTGCGGGTACCGCTGTTTTGAAAGCGATAAAACTTCACTGATGAAGTATACCGGTCTCTGCACTCCATGGAGTTTTCCTTCTTCTTCTCTTTCGACAACTAGCGCCGTGCTGACCACCTGAGGTGTAGCCGCAATGTATAACAGGAGGGGTTCCTTCTCTTTTGGCGCCACCAATATTGGTGGTGTCGAAATTGTGCGTTTCAGATCCTCGAAGGCTCTATCTGCCTCTTCGTTCCACTGGAACTTCTCCCCTTGTTTGATTAAGGCGTAAAACGGTAGCGCCTTTTCTCCCAGCCTGGCGACGAACCTGCTTAAAGCTGCGACTCGCCCAGTTAATTGCTGTATTTCTTTCAACTTTGTTGGCTTCCTCATTGTTACGATAGCTTGGATTTTTTCGGGATTAGCTTCAATCCCTCTTGCTGAGACTAGGAACCCGAGAAGTTCTCCCGCAGGGACGCCGAAAGAACACTTCGTCGGATTCAGTTTGAGACAAAATTTGTCGAGGTTGTCAAAGGTTTCCTTCAAGTCCTCGATTAACGTTGCCCCCTTTTTTGATGTTATGACGACATCGTCAATGTATACTTGTACATTCTTCCCAATCTGTGTTGCTAAGCACTTCTGCATCATCCGCTGATATGTTGCTCCCGCATTTTTCAGACCGAAAGGCATTGTTTTGTAACAAAACACGCCATACGGTGTGATGAACGCTGTCTTGGCTTCGTCATCTTCTTTTAATCTAATCTAGTTGTAACCAGAATATGCGTCCAAGAAGGAAAGACGTTCGCATCCTGCCGTGGAGTCGATAATTTGATCGATCCTTGGGAGGGGAAAGTGATCCTTTGGACAATGTTTATTGAGGCACGTAAAGTCGACGCACATGCGAAGGACTTTCGTGTTTTTCTTCGGCACCATCACTGGGTTAGCTACCCAAGTGGCCTCTGTGGATATCTCTTTAATAAAACCAGCTTCTCTGAGTCGATCAATTTCTGACAGCATGGCTTTGCGGTTTGGTTCCGAAAAATGCCGCAAAGGTTGTTTGATTGGTCTCGCTATTGGATCCAAGTTTAGGTGGCGCTCGGCAAGTTCCCTGGGTACTCCTGGCATGTCAGCTGGACACCATGCAAAGATTTTCCAGTGCTCACGGAGGAACTCGACGAGCGCGCTTTCCTATGCGAGGTCCATGTTTGTCGCGATGGACGTCGTTTTCTTTGGATCTGTCGGGTGGATCTGCACTTCCTTAGAATCTTTTGCGGTGTTGAAGGTTGATTCCTTGTTGGGAATCCCTACATCTGGCAGCACATCATAATCAGTCATGAGCCTTGACGCTGCGTACTCTGCTTGCATCCCAAAAGTTTCTGATAGTCGATGAAAATCCTTGTCACATTTATCGGCCAGCGCAAAGCTTCCTTTAACTGTGATTGGTCCCTTAGGTCCAGGTAACCTCCATACCAGATACGTGTAGTGTGGTACCGCCATAAACCTGGCATATGCTGGTCGTCCCAACAAAGCGTGATACTGCGACGGGAAGTCCACAACTTCGAATTCCAACCTTTCTATCCTGTAGTTTTCTCGGGTCCCAAACTGAACGTCGAGATTGATCCTCCCCAATGGGTAGCTTGGCTTTTCTGGTGTGATGCCATGAAAACGTGTGTCGGTTGGTTTCAAATTTGCTAGGGAGATATTCATCTTCCTTAGCGTATCTGCGTACATAAGGTTTAAGCTACTGCCGCCATCTATAAACACTCGAGATACATCGAATCCTATGATTACTGCCGGTAGGATAAGTGCCGACTGCCCTGGTCGAGGAACTTGCTGCGGGTGATCCGCTATTGTGAAGCCAATGTCTTGCCCTGACCAGTTTAGGTACTCAACCGTTGGTGGAGGCATCTTCTCTGCCATAAACACTTGTCGCGAGATTACCTTTTGAGCCCTGTTAGATGGCCTAGCTTTCTGAATCATCGAGACCGCGCCATTATTGTTAGGATCGACATATGGAGGTGGTTGTGATGCTGCCGCTATTCTGAGCTGATGTCGATTTTCGTCCGTGATCGTGGGAGGAGGTGGTAGGTGGATCTCACTCCTAGGCCCTTGAAGGTTTCTATTTGCTGCTTGAGCATTGGCTATCCCTGCTACTCGCAGCATTGCTTGAAAATTACGGCAGTCCTTCTGCAGATGTCCTGACTGCCTTCTGCCATTGTTGTCGAGATAAAAATGCATCTGGCATGGCCCGTTCATCATATCCTCGGGAGTTACGAAAGGTCTTTGAAACCTTGACCCGCTATTTTGCCTGTTATTTCGAGAATCATCTCTGTTGTCGCCTCGCTGCTCATTACTTCTTTGATATTTGTCTCTATTATTTCCTCCGCTATTTCCCCGAAAACCAGCCGATATTTGGCCAGGAGCATCGTAATTCAAGAACTGCCGAGAAAATCGCCTTCTATTTTGAAAGTTTCGGCTACGGTCCTCCTCTGGTGACCTGTGTCGCTTATTGTGAACAACATCTTCTCCGTCTGCCCATCTGTTTGCTATCTCCATCAATGCTGACACTGTCCTTGGGTTAGTTCTGCCCAAGTCCTCGACGAAATCTCCTCGCCGAATTCCTGCCACAAACGCATCTATTGCTCTCTCGTCAGATATGTTTTCTGCCGAGTTTTTGATGATGTTCCATCTTTGGATGTACTTTCTCATCGATTCATCATGTTTATGTCGACACGACCTCAGCTCTTCAAGTGATGCTGGTTTTTTGCAAGTTGATCGGAAATTCTTTACGAACACATCCTCAAAACTATCCCAGCTGTTGATGGATCCCGGAGGAAGTTTCTTTATCCAGGATCTTGCGGCTCCGCTCAAGTGTATCTGAATACTCTGCATTGCTGTTGCCCTGGTGCCACCTATCAATTTCACCGTCTCTAGATAATCGACTAGCCAATCCCCAGGATCTTGCAGGCCATCGAATTTCTTGAAACTATCGGGTAACTTGAATCCTGACGGGACTCGAGTTTTTCGAACTCGTCTCGTAAAACACGGGAGCCCACACATATCTTCCTCAGCAACTTCTGGTGAATGCCGATGTTCCCTTCTTTCTTGTCGCGCTCTATCCACTCTGGCCTGAGTCGTTGCGTCTCTAACTCCACTTGCTCTCGGTGGATCTTGCACTGCTGCGGTAGGTCTCGGACTATTTTGCCTTGCAGTTCCTTCGGGAGGTGTAGCTGCGAACGCTGCTCCCATGGCTCCACATCCTGCCATGGCCATGTTATACAACGCTTCTCTTGGATCTCCGGGAGGTGGCCTGGACGCCAGGATGAAAGCTTGTGTCGCCATGTACCCTGCTTCCGGTGTTTTTGGAATAATATTCTCCCTCGTGTCGATTGACATAAAGGACATGTCGAGGTTTTGGATTAGAGTCTCTCTTTCTGCTTCGGGTATATTTTGCAGTCGAGATCTTGCTCTCCTTCGAGCTTCTCTGTGGCTATCTCCCGAAGTTCTTGAGTGTTGGCTTAGTTCAGCTCTTCGCCTGCTTGACGCGGAAGCTGCTTCCTGCCTCCTGTCCAACTCGATTTTCTGCTTCTCGAGCTCTCTTCTGGTGCGTGCGAGCCTATATTGATACGCTTGTAACTCCTCAGGTATCGCCATAATGGTCATTGGTTCTGTACCATCGATAGCTCTGGCGACTCGATCCCACACTGCCTGCGGAAATCGTACCATCTCTCGTGTTCCTGGTCCGATATATTTTGTTCCCAAACCTCGCGTGAGGTCTGCGGGATCGACATACGGATTTCCCGCATCGTCGAAAGCCTCTGACGTCGCTGGTTCTGACCGGCTTGGTTCTCCAATTGCGTAGATCTGATGATATTTTGGATTCTGAACTTTGTCGGGTTTGGTGACACCGTCATATAGATTGGTGAAGACCTTGCCCACAGATGTGGATCTGTCGATGAAGTTGAAGCTATCGATATCGCTCGAGTCATTGCTTATATCGGAGTCCGCAGATGACCCGAAGGATATGTTGCTGAAGATCTTGGCGAGTTTTTCACTTGCCCGAGTGCTGATGAAGCGTGGCGACGAAATTTCTCCATCACTTGACTCTGTTGACGATGCCGAGTCCGAAATATCGGGATCGACCGCTGATAATCCCGACGAGATCGGAATTTCGAGACGATATGATCCTTCCTTCTCGACGCAGAAGTGGAACTCTCCAAACGTCATCTCCATGGGCTCCTCCAGATACGCATATGCATCCAAACGGGAGGGCGGGTGAGGAACAAAATCAACGAGACCAGTTTCGATCTGTTTACCTCTGTCCATGATGTTGCTTGCTATCGACGAAGTCGACGATCTTGAACGTGCCATCGAGATCAGCTCCTTGTCGCCTCTAGATCCCACAGACGTCGCCAATTGACAAGGTATTAACTTGTCAATGCCTACGGATTGTAGACTAGGGTTTAGTTGGATGTAGAGGGCAAGTAGATCTCGAAGGTTTCAGCCGAAAAGTACTCGACGAATATAAAGCTAGGGTTGTGTTGACAGTAAATTCGATCCTTTCTTTGTCCCTCGACTCCCCTTATATAGGAGGCGGAGCCGAGGGTTTCGTAATACACAAGTTTACAGAGTCCGGGAGGGTTTTTAACCCGTCCCGCAAGATTACAAGTATCCTTTCCTAATACAACTCTAGCTTTCCTTAATAGTATCTTGGGCTTCCGAATCTTCTTATCCTTCGGGTCGTGGGCCTTCAGTAAACCCTGGGTACCATCTTCGGCAGGCCCATTGAGGATGCCTATGTCAAGGAGCTAACCGCGTTCATCACCCCACACGGCGTCTTCTGTTACAACGTCATGACCTTCGGGTTGAAAAACGCAGGAGCAACTTATCAACGTTGCATGCAGGCTTGCCTCGGAGAGTAGATCGGGAGGAACATCGAAGTCTACATCGACGATATGGTGGTGAAAACAAAGCACACTGCCACTCTCGTCGATGATTTGCGGGAGACTTTCGACAACTTAGACAAGTATAAAATCAAGTTGAATCCCAAAAAATGTTTCTTTGGAGTACCAGGAGGACAAGTACTCGGGTACTTCATCTCAGCCAGGGGGATTGAAGCCAACCCTTTGAAGATCAAAGCTATTCTCGACATGGAGCCGCCAAAGAATCTGCACCAAGTGCAGCAACTGGCAGGACGATTAGCAGCGCTCAGCAGGTTCATCGCCAAGCTAGGAGAAAAAGCTTTGCCCTTCTACAATTTGATGAAAAAATCAGAAAAATTTGAGTGGACAAAGGAGGCGCAGGAATCCTTCGACAACTTGAAGAGAATCTTGTCGACATCTCCAGTCCTTGTAACCCCCCGCGAGAAGGAAACACTGCTCATGTATATAGCTGCGACAGCCCAAGTCTTTAGCAGCGTCTTGGTCGTCGAGCGAGAAGAAACAGGGAGAGTTCATGGCGTTCAGAGGCCCGTTTACTACCTCAGTGAAGTGCTCACACCCGCAAGACAAAGGTACCCCCATCATCAGAAGCTGGCATACGCAGTATGGAGGTCAGCTCGTAAGTTACGGCACTACTTCACAGAACACCCGATTATCGTCGTGAGCGAAGCACCACTGAAGAACATAATGACCAATCCAGAGGCCATAGGTCGAGTGTCCCAATGGGCTATCGAGATAGCACCACACGACATAACCTACGTCAATCGAACAGCAATAAAATCCCAAATCCTCCCAGATTTTGTGGCAGACTAGATCCAATCACAGACACCAGCAGCACCCGACATGTCGGGGTCATGGATAATATACTTTGACGGGTCAAAACGAAGCACAGGTGCAGGAGCAGGAGTGGTGTTGATATCACCGCAGGGAGATAAGATGAAGTACATACTGCGTATGAATTTCTCACTGCCGACAAACAATGAAGCAGAATACGAAGCGCTGCTGCACGGAATGAAAATGGCAAAGGCATGCGGGGCAACTCGTCTGGAAATCTATGGAGACTCAAACTTAGTGGTGCAGCAGTCGATGAACTTGTGCGACGCGGTCAGCGACAACATGATCGCCTATCGACAGCTGTATCAAAATATGGAAGCTAAATTCGAAGGATGTGAGCTCAAGCATATTGGCAGAGCCAGCAACGAGGAAGCCGACACTTTGGCAAACATCGGGTCCATGTGCTCCCCTATTCCAGACGGAGTGTTTTACGAAGTGATCACTCAGTGATCAATAAAAGAAAAGGTGTCGACACTTACAGGACCGTCGGCTGATGAATTAGAGGCAAGCTCACAGCAAGCTGCCGAAGAATCTCCAACTCCTCCTGCCGAACAAGTCCTCCTCCTCGAGCCACTATGGACCAAGCCGTTCCTAGCGTATCTAACGAAGCAGGAGTTACCAGAGGATCCGGTAGAAGCGAGACGAGTCGTCAGACGATCGAAAGCCTTCACCATAGTGAACGGTGAACTTTACAAGCACAGCATTTCCGGTATTTTCCAAAAATGCATTGCCATTGACGATGGAAGAGCACTGTTGCGCGAGATACACGAAGGAACTTGCGGGCATCACGCAGGAAGCAGGGCCCTCGTGGCGAAGGCCTTCAGAGCAGGATTTTACTGGCCACCAGCGGCATCAGATGCCCGAGATCTGGTCATGAAGTGCGACCCCTGCCAACGATTTTCCCCAAAACCACACGCTCCTGCCACAGACCTGATGACGATACCTCTGGCGTGGCCATTCGCTCAATGGGGACTCGACCAAGTTGGACTGCTGCCAAGATCATCACCTGGAGGACACACGTATCTATTGGTCGCAGTCGACAAATTCACAAAGTGGATCGAGGCAGTACCAGTGCAAAACCAGAAAGCGAAAACAGCAGTCCAGTTCAGGGGAATAACATGTCGATTTGGTATGCCTCACAGCATCGTCACAGACAACGGAACCAACTTTGACTCCAAAGAGTTTCGAAAATTTTGCGATGACGGAGGAATCAAGCTAAAGTTTGCATCGGTGGCCCACCCACAGACCAACGGCCAAGTAGAAAGGATCAACGGTCTCATAGGGGATGGCCTCAAGAAACGCCTTACAGGTGCAGCTGGAGCCTGGGTCGAAGAGTTACCATCCGTACTGTGGAGGATTACACCTAACAGGTCGACTCAGTACACCCCATTCTTCTTGGTGCATGGAGCCGAGGCAGTCCTACCAGCCGACGTCCGGTTTGAAGCACCTCGGGTGACAGCATACACGGAATCTTCTTCCAACATCGCGCTACAGGACGCTGTGGACCTCCTCGACGAAGCACGAGACATTGCCTTGGCAAGAACGACGGTCTACCAGCAGGCGCTGAGAAACTATCACAGCCGACGAATACGCAGTCGAAGCTTTAATGTCGGGGATATGGTGCTTCGGCTGAAGCAAGAGAGACCCTTGAAACTCGAATCCCCATGGGAAGGACCGTATATCGTCACCGAAGTGATACCAGGAGGAGCCTATCGGCTCAAAAACCCAGCTTCAGGAAAAGACGTTGAGAATCCATGGAACATCGCGCATTTGCGACGGTTCTATACATAGGATACGATTGTTTTCAAATTACTCGACAGCCCTTAAGGTTGCTTTTGCACTATGAATAAAAGTTCTAATCAGGTTCTCTACATTTTTTCTTGCCTCAGGCCTTATCACTCGAACGTACCGTATGAGGCCCTGCCATTGGCTCTTACTCCCATCGGGAGCGCTGGCCTAAGAAATACGTTTACACGGTGTCGTTAATTAAATACTCTCAACGAGAGCTAAGATTAACGATGCAGAAAAACAACCAATCCAAGCCTGGAGAAAATACACGAGTGCTGCAGTCGATGGTTACATTATCACAAAATAAGGCTCAAACCGGTGCACCGCGTGACGAAGCCAAGCATCTAATTCCCTCGATTAAGTCGACGGGTCTCACTCTTACAAAATAAACATACAGGCTTCGCAATAACATTGCATAAATTCAACGAAGTCGTCGAGAGAGCAGGCTGAACTGATCACTCAGCCGCCCTCGACAATATCAATCAAACTAAACATAGCGTGCAACGTACGCAGTAAATTTATGCAAAACAATCCTATGCAGGTATAAGGCTATTACATTCATGATCGGGCTCCCCGGTCCCAGTGGGCCTTCAGATCCTTCTCCAGGCATGACTCCATCCGAGAAACAATGGTGTAAGCAGGACCCCTGGCAACATCATAATATTGGCCTAAATCCCTCTCAGTATTTGCTACGGCTTTCAAGTCTTAAAACGGATGGCACGCCAATATCGAAGCAAAGGCAAGCTCAGCACCAGCCAGAAGCTCTTTCCGCACCAACTGTCGAATCCTTTCGGGAGACTTGAATCGGGTGAACAAGGCAGATAAAGTTTCGGGAGCTTGGTCCAGAGGGAACAAGGTGTTCCAAACCATCATGAGATGAGCGTGGAACTTATCAAAATAATAGTGCGCCTTCCCCACCCGGTACTTAAACTTCGCCATGATAACAACCTTCAGACGATGCAGCCATAAATCGTGCTTCGGGTGCGCAACGTCAGTCATCGCCTCGACCTCTTCATGGATCTTCTTGTTCTCCTCAGTTGCATCTGAAGCTACGACTGGAAAAGGAACGAGTGTCAGTTAAAAGAACATTCAAGATATGTCAGAAATCAGAATATGGGCTAACACTTACAGCCCAAACTTTCGGTAGCAACATGAAGACCATCGAGAGCGTACTGTTCGATAGCGGTCGCTATCTCTCCCTTTTTCTTCACCAAGGCTGCCATCGCGCGAAGTGATGTCTTTATTTAGACAAGACACTTGGTCACACAAGCGGCGAACAACGTCTGATTCATCATTACTCGAAGGGTTTGGAAAAAGTTCGGCACGGGAAGAAGATGAAGGAATCTGCAGTACAATCCCCAGTTCAGGCCAGCATTAACATAAAAAAAACTCCCATCGGGAGCGCTGGGCGTATATATTACATTCAAAAGAGCGTTTGAATTGGCAACAGAGCCGAAGTAAAACGGGTCTAAATTAATGTGCAAGTAATCCCGATTACAAATCTTTAAAGGAAAAGTTCATGGAGGCACTGATGACGACTCAGGAGCAGCTTCGGAAGTCCTGTTAGCCTGTGCTTCATCTACCAACTTCAGGAGTCGGTTGGCGCAAGTCACTGCTGATCTTTTAAAGGGTTCAAGGTCGACTACGTGGTTGTTGTCATCCACGGGCAAGGCCTTAGACAAATCCTCCAAACTAGATCCCATCCCGTGGCCCATTAGAAGCTAAAAAGTAAGAACCGCCCCAAACAAGCGAGAACGGTGTTTCAATACCTCCACTGGCTCGGGAGAGTCAACAAGGAAAGCATCCGCCATCTCGCCAAGGGTCTTGTCCTGCTTCAGCTTCGGGAAGATCATTGAGTACAGCCTTGACAGTGCACCTCTAGTCTTTCGCAGAAGCCCGAGCACTTGGACATTTGACTCAGCAGCAAGCGACAAGGCATCGGATGTGGAGTCCTCCCAAAGCTGATGGTGTCGAGTGACGGTTATATCGGCGGCCTCTGAAAGAAAGGAAAGATCAGCAGCCAAAGACGATGTATCAGAAATGAAAATTATGTGTCATGAACCTTACCCAATAAATCTTTGACGGATTCACGGAGAACACCTTCCTTTTTATCGACTGCAGCCGCTGTCGCACGCCTTGCATCTTGCTCATCCTTCATCTGCTTCTTCAGCTTCATCAGCTCCTCCTTCAACAAGGCGTTTTCCTTCTTGGCATCGGTGGCGAGCCTGTTGGCCTCCAGCACCTGATCAGCCGAAGATTTGACAGTCTTCCGAAGCTGGACGTTTTCAGCCTCCAGTCGGGTAAACTGTTCGGCGAAATCAATCACAGCATCGACTGTAGCATAAACCGGCTGCCGCAAGGAAAATCAGGGAGATTCAGTCGACATGAGGAAAATTCGGTAAAAACAAGGCAAAATAAATACTTACATAATCACGACCAGCCGACGGAGTGGGAGCATCGCCAGGAGGAATAACTTTCGACACTGGAATCTTCTCTACACCCGTTCGCGACGGAGGCGTCGACTTGGCGGGAGAGGGGTTCGATTCCTTAGCCGAAGCCGCTCTCCCAGAGGCTAATTTGGCCCTCTTCGCAAGAGGAACTTCATCATCATCATCAGAGCTGCTTAAGTGCAGTGCACGGTTAGCATACAAAATGATAGGAAATAAATCAGGAAAAGAGTATAGATGCTCACAGGTCCAGATCATCTTCGCCTGCGAAGAAACTTGTTGAACTCTTCTTAGTAGGAGGAGGCGAAGCAGTTTCATCGGCATCATTATCTCCTCCGCTAGGACTTGATTCAGCCGTTGTAATGAGATCGTCGTGTATCTGCTTGCGACGCTTGCTCCTGATGAAGGCATCATCCTCGGCAGCTTCTTCCTCTTGGACATCGCTGTCCTCAAGGGCATGCTGGGCGTCCTCGGTCTCCTCCGAGTCATCATCATCATCCTCCGGTTCCACGCCACTTTCGGGTGGAGGAGGGTAGCATTGAGTAACGGAGGGGGCCTGTCGAGAGAAGAAGGGTCAAGAAAGCGCAGTAAAAGATAGAAGCAACAACAAAAAGAAAACAACGGTGAAAAATTACCTCAGTTGGAAGATGGTGAAGATCATAAGGAGGACGAGCCGATGTCAAGATAATGTTATCCTTCATGCTGAGGCATGTTAGGCGACGGACTTCGTCTCGGAGCTCCTCAGCCGAAAGGTCGGCAGAGATAACCCTGGACTTGTCACTTTTGCTAGTGTAAAGCCATAATTGGTGGGGACGAGACATTAGTGGCTGCACTCGACGTTGCAGGAACACTGAGACTACTTCAGTGCCGCACATCGTCAAGCCCCCCGTATTCTTCAAAACGATGACTTGGTCGAAAAGCCTGTCGGCTACCACCTTCTCTTCGGGAGAAAGGGTGTTTCGCCAGGACTTCTTCGGCTTAGCTATCAAGACATCTTCAAAAGGGGAAGGTTTGAGCGTCGCCCAGGCACTATGGGATCACGCAGGTAAAACCACTTGTTGCGCCAGCCCTGGACGGACTCCTTCATTGGATAGTCGAAGTAATCGACCTCCTTCCTAACAACAAAGCCAACGCCACCGATGACGGGGGGGGGGGGGGGGCATTGCTGTCATTGTGGCGCTTCACGTAGAAGATCTTCCTCCAAAGACCCCAGTGAGGGTCAATGCCGAGGAAGGCCTCGCAAACAGTGATGAAGATGGAAAGATGGAGGATGGAGTTTGGGGTCAGCTGCCAGAGCTGGATCCCGTAAAAGAAAAGAAGAGAGCGAAGCAACTCGTGGGCCGGAAGAGAAAGACCACAGAACAAATAGGCGACGAACATGACAGTGAAACCCTTCGGGGGCTTTGGGCGAGAAACCGCACCTGGAAGACGAATGTCATCCTCAGATGCGGAGATGAAGCCGAGGGCGCGCAGTTTGTTGATGTCGCGGTTGGAAATGGCGGAGGCACTCCAATCGCGGCTAACTTTGGCTGCGTCCGAGGTGCTGGCACCCTTCTTCTTGCCCATGGCGTCTGAAGCTTTTTGAGGGAAGAACAAAGGAAGCAGGAAAGGACGGGCGAAGAAGATGAGCAGTGGGAGGCGTAAAAAATTAAAAACGAGGAAGTCCTCTATTTATGCCATGAGAATTAGCGTGGGATCGTGGCCATAACTCCACAGACGTCGTGGGAGGTGGAGCGGATCTGGCTGTACACATGGCGCTTGAAACGGGAAAGGAACCGGCGGCCCATTATTCCCACGTCGCGCGAAAATCAAGGAGACGCCTCGGTCGCTGCGCGTGCACTGGTCAAATCCTAAAACCTGCCCGCGCAGAACTAGGGTGGGCCCGTTAGGTCAAGTCTTGTCAATCGAGCCACGGCAGCGGCGCGTCATCAGTGACATCATGGGCGCTGTCAACAACAGTCGAAGGAATGAAAAAAGTATCGGATGGCGAATTTGAGCCTATGCACAGATTGCAAAGCATCTGCACTTAGGCTCGGGGGCTACTCCCATCGGGAGCACTGAACGCGCACCCGACAAAATGAGGACTCAAAGAAAGTGAAAAGAAGGCCTTGCAAGAAGAGAAAATTGTTCGACTCGAGTCTGCACCCGGTTGCCAGCACCCGTGCCCAGACTCGGGGGCTACTCCCATCGGGAGCGCTGGACGCGCACCCGACAGAACTTTTTTCGCACTCCAGGATCATGCCCGGGGACTTGATTCTGTGTAGGGTAATGTTGTTCTGCCAACGGCAGTTAACCTGCAAAAGTTGGGCACGTTACTCATTATCCCTTGCATGAGAAAAATATATCGGATGACCTACGAAGACTTGCAGAAAAATTTCGGCAGAGAAAAATGTCCGGGTGGTACAACTTGAGCTTACGCACGGATTGCAAGCATCCGTACCTAGACTCGGGGGCTACTCCCATCGGGAGCGCTGACGCGCACCCGACAGAAGAAGATGATGCAGATTCAAGAAGAACAAGAACAATCAAGGGGAAGAGCATTGGGTGGAGGCATGCTTTAGTCTCTACCCGAATTACCTTCGGCTAGACACTCGGGGGCTACTGACGTGGGCATTACCCTTCGGTTAACCAATGTTGCCCTATCCTGTATTTCCTAGTTGGAGGCCCATGAAGGCACTCAATGGCGAGGTGGGCCGCTAGGACGGTGCGGCGGAAGATTCCTTGAAGTACAAGACACGGAAGGAGCCGAACAAGGAAAGTCTGGAGATAGATCTACTGTAAACCTAGTCGTACTCGATTAGACCTCTTGAGACCTGGCCTCCTATATAAAGGCCAGGAGAGGGGCTGTCGAGGGACACAATCAATCTTAGAAATCTTAGCCAACAGAAGCTTAGAGCTAGGTAACCCTAGTACTTAGCCATCTCGACGAGATCACAGCCGAATTATTCGGCACCCCATTGTAACCCATTATCATCATAATCAAGAACAGACAGGCAGGACGTAAGGGTTTTACCTCATCGAGGGCCCCGAACCTGGGTAAATCGCTCTCCCCGCTTGTCTGTGAACCGATGTCCCGTGTCAGCTTGCAGGATTCCATCAACCCTAAGCCCCTATCGGAGGGCATTGCCGAGGAGCACCCTCGACAATGATATAATATGATCAAGAAGAGTGAAAAGTCTAAGCTTGGGGATGCCCCCGTGGTTCATCCCTGCATATTTCAAGAAGACTCAAGCGTCTAAGCTTGGGGATGCCGAAGGCATCCCCTTCTTCATCAAACTTATCAGGTCACCTCTAGTGAAACTATATTTTAATTCTGTCACATCTTATGTGCTTTACTTGGAACGTCCGTGTGCTTTTATTCTCGTTTGTTATTTTAAGTTTTCTTAATAAATCGGATCCTAACATGCTTATGTGGGAGAGAGACACGCTCCGCTTTTTCATTTGAACACTTGTGTTTTTCGTTTTATTTTTCATGTTCATGGCGAAAGCTGAAAGCCGCAACACTTATTGTTATTTGGTTGGAAACAGAAAATGCTTCATGTGGTAATTAGTATATTGTCTTGAATAATTTGATACTTGGCAATTGTTTTGAGCTCTCAAGTAGATCATGTTTAAGCTCTTGCATCATGTAGTTTAAACCTATTAGTGGAGAACTACCGTAGAGCTTGTTGAAATTTGGTTTGCATGATTGGTCTCTCTAAGGTCTAGATATTTTCTGGTAAAAGTGTTTGAGCAACAAGGAAGATAGTGTAGAGTCTTATAATGCTTGCAATATGTTCTTATGTAAGTTTTAATGTACCGGTTTATACTTGTGTTTGCTTCAAACAACCTTGCTAGCCAAAGCCTTGTACTGAGAGGAAATGCTTCTCGTGCATCCAAAACCTTGAGCCAAACCTATGCCATTTGTGTCCACCATAACTACCTACTATGTGGTATTTTTCTGCCATTCCAAGTAAATACTTCACATGCTACCTTTAAACAATTCAAAACTTTATTACTCCTTATTTGTGTCAATGTTTTATAGCTCATGAGGAAGTATGTGGTGTTTTATCTTTCAATCTTGTTGGGCAGACTTTCACCAATGGACTAGTGGCATATACATCCGCTTATCCAATAATTTTGCAAAAAGAGCTGGCAACGGGGTGCCCAGCCCCAATTAATTAACTTTCATTAATAATTCTCTTCACATGTTTTGCCCTGATTTATCAGTAAGCAACTTAATTTTGCAATAGACACTCGTCCATGGTATGTGAAATGTTGGAAGGCACCCGAGGATTCGGTTAGCCATGGTTTGTGAAAGCAAAAGGTTGGAAGGAGTGTCATCTATAAATAAAACTAAAATACATGTGTAAACAAAAGAGAAGAGGGATGATCTACCTTGCTGGTAGAGATAACGTCCTTCTTGGGAGCCGCTCTTTGAAAGTCTGTTTGACAAGGGGGTTAGAGTGCCCACTACCATTCGTTGACAACAACAAACACCTCTCAAAATTTTATTTTTATGCTCTCTATATGATTTCAAAACTTGAAAAGCTCTAGCACATGATTTAATCCCTGCTCCCCTCTGCGAATGGCCTTTCTTTTACTTTATGTTGAGTCAGTTTATCTACTTCTTTCTATCTTAGAAGCAAACACTTGTGTCAACTGTGTGCACTGATTCTTACATGCTTGCTTATTGCACCTATTATATTACTTTGTGTTGACAATTATCCATGAGATATGCATGTTGAAAGTTGAAAGCAATTGCTGAAACTTAAATCTTCCTTTGTGTTGCTTCAAAACCTCTTATTAAGAATCTATTGCTTTATGAGTTAACTCTTATGCAAGACTTTTTGATGCTTGTCTTGAAAGTACTATTCATGAAAAGTTTTTGGTATATGATTTAGTTGTTTATTCATTATCTTTTTGTTAGCAAACTATAGACCATTGCTTTGAGTCACTTCATTCATCTCATATACTTTACATAGTGTTGATCAAGATTATGTTGGTAACATGTCACTTTAGAAATTATTCTTTTTATTGTTTACCTACTCGAGGGCGAGTAGGAACTAAGCTTGGGGATGCTTGATACGTCTCCAACGTATCTATAATTTCTTATGTTCCATGCTTGTTTTATGACAATACCTACATATTTTATTTACACTTTATAATGTTTTTATGCATTTTCTGGGACTAACCTATTAACAAGATGCCACAGTGCCAGTTCCTGTTTTCTGCTGTTTTTGATTTCAGAAAAGTTGGTTTACAAATATTCTCGGAATTGGACGAAACAAAATCCCACGGCCCTATTTTCCACGGAGTGTTCCAAAAGACCGAAGAAGAGTCGAGGAAGGCCAGCAGGGGGCCCACACCATAGGGCGGCGCGGGGGTCCCCACTACCGCGCCGACATGTGGGGAGGGAGCCCCTGGCTCCCCCGACTCTTCCCCTTCCCCTATTTATTCCTTCGTCCCCGAAAACCCTAGCACAGAGAGGCAAAATACCAGAACAGTTCCAGAGACGCCGCCACCGTCAACCCTAACTCGGGGGGTTCAGAAGATCTCCTCCGGCACCCTGCCGGAGAGGGGAATCATCACCGGAGGGCTCTACATCACCATGCCCGCCTCCGGAGTGCTGCGTGAGTAGTTCATCCTTGGACTACGGGTCCATAGCAGTAGCTAGATGGTTGTCTTCTCCTCTTGTGCTATCATGTTTAGATCTTGTGAGCTGCCTATCATGATCAAGATCATCTATTTGTAATGCTACATGTTGTGTTTGTTGGGATCCGATGAATAAGGAATACTATGTCAAGTTGATTATTGATCTATCATATATGTGTTATTTATGATCTTGCATGCTCTCCGTTGCTAGTAGAGGCTCTGGCCAAGTTGATACTTGTGACTCCAAGAGGGAGTATTTATGCTAGATAGTGGGTTCATGTCTCCATTGAATCTGGGGGAGTGACAGCAACCCCTAAGGTTGTGGATGTGCTGTTGCCACTAGGGATAAAACATCAATGCTTTGTCTAAGGATATTTGTATTGTTTACATTACGCACAGTACTTAATGCAATTGTCTGTTGCTTGCAACTTAATACTGGAAGGGGTGCGGATGCTAACCCGTAGGTAGACTTTTTAGGCATAGATGCATGCTGGATGGCGGTCTCAGGCCCGTATGGCAAGCAAGTGCAGAGTGTGCAATGGCACAGGGCCTCCAAAAATTTAGGACCCCAAATTTATCTTTAATATATATATATATATACTATATTAATATATATATTATATATATATTATTACTATATTAAACGTGAACGACTTCGATTTTTCTCAGATTTTTGAGGTCTCATTGGAAGTGAACCTCGCTATCTCCTGATGGTTTTGTTCTCACGGCCTCTTTCTTGTGTATGTTTCGGTGCTACCTAGCGTTTTATGTAACGTGATCTTCTTTGTGTTAGGTTGCTGTGGTGCGATTGCTGGTGTGGCCGTAGCACCAGGACGTGTAATGCGGTGGTGGGCAATCGGGCAAGTTCTAGATGTTTGCCCCAGTTATTTCTGTTTTCCTACAATTTCTACGCACGGGTGTCAGACAAGCGGGGCAAGTTCGAGGTGGTGCGGCCGGAGACGAGGCTTGCGGCGGCCGGCTTCAAGCGAGGGATTGGGAGATGGGCGTTGCGGCTTGGCGTCGAGAGGCTCTGCAGGCGGCCGGTGATTATGGGGCGGGGCGGTGGAGCTGGAGGTAGGCGCCAGCAGGCGATTCTGCTTGGGCGACGAGGTAGATGCGGCGGAGAACGGCGGCCGGCATCGAGATTGGCCGGGACAAGCTGCTGGCGAGGTGTGGTCGCGGCCGTCCGCGTCGAGCTGCGGCCGCCGCGGGGGCTGAGGGGAGTAGTGGCGCCGGAGGAGAGCAGCGCAGCGGAGGAGCGGCGCCAGCGAGGAGGCGGAGAACGGTGGCTGGCATCGAGGTCGGCCGGGACAGATTGTTGGCGATGTGCAGCCGGTGTGGTCGCAGACGTCCGCGTCGAGCATCGCTGCTGATTCCTCTCCAATCCCCAAATTATCATTAATTTCGTTCACCCGTTCTCTCTGGCGCCGGTTCCCTCCTCTTCCCTGCCAACGCCTGTGTGAACCGGGACATCCATCAGGGCAGCGCGGCGCGCGTGCAGTGAGGCGGTGACGCAGGCGCACCAGGCAAAGGGTGAGGAAGGCCTGCCCCTGTCGCCGAGGTGCCATGGGCCCCATCATCCCGGAATCCCCCCTTGGGTCGAGCAGGCAGAGTCCAACGGCGAGCGGCGGCACGACGACTGCGAGCGCTTCCCCCGCGCTGCCGCGCATCCGCCGCCGCTTCCCCCAGCTAATCGCTGCAACCTGCTTCTCTGTTGTCGTCAGGTTGTGATCACGTTCTTCTTCATTCTGCAGGTATGTGGTGCTTCCGGTTGAATCTGTATGAATTATTTCTTTCGGCCGATCTGTGATCCCTATGTTAAGATTTAATTTGGTTATGCATTGTTGACTGATTGGTTTCTGTATGGTACATATGCAACTGATTGACGCCATGGCCGATGGATGCTCCTCTTGTTGAATACATGGGCTGTGTCCCCCTCTGATTAAACTTCCTCATCTCTATTTGGAAGATATCCAGTGATGTTGGTGAATGGTGGTCCTCTTATTTCGTGCTACTGGTCAATGTTAACTTCTTCAACACCATTTGTAATATGTAAATACAGTGATACTGTTGGTGGAATGGTGGTCCTCTTATTTCGTGCTATTGGCCAATGTTCTTCTGGATGGTCTGCACATTCGTGCTCTTTTGGCCTGCATCTGCATGGTTGACCTTCATGGCTATGGCGCATTACTAACAATTGATATAGGCTCTCAAAAGAGTGAATTTGCGTAGGTAACTGGCAATTTAATTGTGCTACAATATATTTATATATTCTTCTTTGTTTTATGCAATAATCTTATATGTTTCACTCTATGTTCTTCACAACTTTGGGAGAAGAATAAGTACTATATTTTCACTACTTTTACTTCTCCGTACTTATAGTTATATGCCCCTATTATTAAAAAAATTTGAATTCTATCATAGATAGATAAATGAACGAGGGACCATTTAGGCTGGCTTAAATGGTTCTTTTGGATATACCGTGTTATTGCTAATTGTGGTAATATTTTTTGGATAAATCAACCCACTATTTTTTATTTCCCTGGCTAATTGATGAAATTTTGTACAAAATGGTGCTTTGGTGTACTGTAGTTTTGTGTGTGGAACAAGCACGCAAGATTTTTTTCAAGAATTCAAGATTAGTTTCATGATGCATATGGTTGGATAATTTTGATTCAGATAGATTCATGTAGTATTGTTAGGTACATTGGTCTCTTGCTTTTCACATGGTATATAATTAGCATATTGTTATCATATATATTTGTTGTCATGACATTGCACGATAGACTATTGAAAAATATAAGTTTAAAGCGATGATAACATGATTCCCCTGATTCACTGAACCTGTTAGATCACCAGACATCCATAATTCCCGAACAGCTGAAATACAGTACAAAGAACCACTGGTTCTAATTTTTACAACTTTATATTCTGATACTCTCTTCAGATGTGTACAATGGTTATAGTTTTTAAACATTGTATAGGATTAACATAGATATTCAACCAGTGAGCTTTTATTTCCCTTCTCCTATTTACGTGAATAATACACTGAGTTCTAGCTCAAAGCCTGAAACCAATCTAACAAAGATAAACAGATTATAGTGCCTTGAACTGCAATCAAATCTCCTATTCACGTTTTGATCTTTTCACGCTAACTGAACATGAAAGCCTACACACAGAAAGGTTCCGAACGGTGAGCCATCGCTACTCCCAGGTTTGTGTAAACTGAGCTACACATACAACATTTAGTTTCAGATGCTAACCTGTTCTGAATAGACTACACATGTTGTTATTTATCTCAATAAGTGACAGTATTTCTAGCATTTTTATATCCATCAGGCTAATCCATGAATTACCAAAAAAACAGTGCTTCGTATATATCAGTGCATGCAAATTCAGTAAATAGAGCACTGTAACTGCAACTACAAACAATGTGATACTTCTGAATGATTTGGTATGTGCGAATCAAGGTCTTCACCAGCTTTTAAACTGACACGAACAAGCATCATTGCTGTATGATTAAGTTTTATCTTTGCATCCACATGTTCCTGTTCTATTCTGGTTTGGTCCTTTTCCAACTGTAAGGTTCTGTTGTCGAGAATACGTTCGCAAATAGTAGGAAACCCATCCGATTTACTATTTCCTTCTTTTTGTGGGAAGTTCCCATGCTTATCTCTTCATGAGCAGCCAGGAGCAAAATGGCTGTCTGGGCAAGCTTTCCATCTTTTATGTAATTCCAGAGCTCGACGAGTAGATTATCTATGTATTTTGCGACCAGCCTTGTGGTGTCCAAAAAGATCTTCTACAAAAACCACCAAGATAGAGCAAGAACTGAGTGCTTTTAGATTTTATAGGCAAGTGGTAGTTCTGAACTTAAAATTGAGTTCTCACTTCCAACCAAACAAAACATTTTGAATTTTTTAGCCACTTGAAGTTGTTCTCTTAGCGAGACTAAAATAATCGTCAAACCCAGCACAAAAAATCCTTACTTTGACAAGTGCAGACTTAAGAAAGTAAAGTTCTCAAGTATTTGTGGTAAAATGAAGGAAGGTTTTGGACATATATTGTGTTACTTTCTGAAAATTGTTGGAGTGCTCATGGAAATTGACCTAACTGTAGTTTGGTTGATCAGTTTGTCATTTTCAGGCCATCATATTTGTACATACTTGATCTTCTTGATCTGTGTGTTTCTAGGTGTTAGTTGATATCTTCTATATGCAAAATTCTGCACTTCTCATTTGGTTGTGATACCACTCTTCAAATTTCTCTTACTACACTATGACAGTTGGAATTGTACTCTCGAATTTCTTGCTAATAGAAGTAATAAGATTTCAGATTCGTGCATCGAAGTATTCTTTGGTATTCTTTACATTTCACTCCCTCCGTGTAGTTAGCTCTGCTTTGCCATATTAGTCTTTGAATCTACAATTTATTTGGTCATTTGAGCTACATACTTGAATGACTTTCTCCTACAAAGAAAGGGAAATGTATCGAGATTAACCTTTAGTATGGAGATGACTCTCTATATTGAGATGTATCGAGAAAGAGCTAAAAGATAATTGCAATAGACGAAAATGGTGTACCAGGTACGTATGGAAGAAACATTGTATACTAAGAAGTACTTGACCATCTGTAGAAATATACACTGCAATATGTTTCATGTAAGCACAGTGCTATGTCCACTTCCAGTGTATATCTATGTTCGATATCCAGCTGATTATTAAATGTTTTACGCTTTTTTGATTTTATGTTGTATTTCACGCAGATGTGATTAGGTGATCACCTATCCGGGTTTACATACACTGAAGGTTTTTCGGATGCCAACGGTTGGCATGTGAACTTCTCTGTTGTTCATGTGAAGCTGGTACTAGAAGGCACATATAATTTGTACTTCGAAGTGGGGCCTTCTATAATTTTTCGTTTTGTTCGAGTACACGTTTCTCTAGAGTTGTTACATGCAGTCCCATGTATGCATTGTGCACTCAGTTGATTGATGTTGTTTCTTGCTTCTTCACTTTGAGGATATATTTTTGTGCATACAAGATCAGACGGCCCAGTTCATCTCCCTCTATGTAGCAGTCATGATAGTGAAATTTTATCTGATAACAGCGTAAGCGAGCCTGCATCTTACCACGGCGAGGAAAGGCGGCAAGCCAGCGGAGTGGAAGAGCATGAGGAAGCCCGCCATGATGCGCCAGCTTGCTTTGGGCACATTGAGAAGATCATTTAAGCCCTTGGCCCGTTTTTGAGGCCGGACAGCGGGAAGAACCCGTAGACATAACAAAACACGGCATGGTATGGAGGTGCAGCGAAGGGCACCGAGGGTGAAGATGCTCAAGGGCGCGTGCTAACGCAGGACCGACCGCTCCATCGCCTCCACGGCTTCGCGGCTCCAACACAGAATGCAAACTCTTCAGATCTTTCTATGCGTCGATACCACGTGGATGGCACCGGTGACGTGGTAGATATCATGGCGGCGATAAGGTTTATCTCGCAAGGCCTCATATAGACAAAATGGGAAAATAAGCTTTTTTGCTATTGCAAGAGTAGCTTCTGCATTCCTGTCTATTTTTTCAATTAGCCACCTCTTTAAGAGGTGGTTGTTTGCTGAACTCTTCTGTTGTGAACATGACATCAATGACAGATTTGTCACTCCTGCTGGGTAGCCAAGCATGCTTCCAATTCCCTTTCGGTTGCAAAGGGCAGGTAAACGACACGATATACATTAGAGGTCGTTTGGTATCCATCATTTGGGCCTGGAATTCTGGAATTCATTTTGGAATTCCATAGGTGGGCTGTTTGGTTGTCACAGAATTGGGTCATCATTTCATTTAGGAAATCCAGCAAAATGACACCATGGGTAAACACAATTTCATGCTGAGATCTGTCATTTGCAATTCTTGTGGAAGCCATTTACAAATTCAATATTGAATTGTGTTGTCATTTGCAATTCCTGTGACAACCAAACAAGTGTCCATTTCTAGAATTACAATGTAAATGAAATGAATGCATGTATTCATTTCAAAATGCTACAAATGAAATGAAAGCCTGGCTTCCAAACGACTCCTTATTGAATTTGCCCCATGAGGTATGTAACCAGATCTGAGCAATATTAGTATAACTAGCTTATTTCTTCCGTTGTCTGTATAACAACCAGTCAGCCACCATATGGCGCGGCGTGCCGCCGCGCCGACCATTGCTAGTATGGTTAATCAAGATACTAAATTCTGCATTAACCACTAGGGAATGCTTCACTAACGCCAACTAGTCGCCACCTCACCTCAGACCACGTCTTTCTGTGTCTACTATCTCAATTCTCATCTTTAATTATCGCATTAATTTTTTGACAGAATTAAGGTCTCTCCTTTCCTTCGAAGAGCACGAAAGAATTGATCGACCTCTAGATCCGCCCACGCATACAGCTTCCATGGCTTGCTGGAAAAAAAAACCTAGCAAATACTTATTCTGCCTAATATAATAGCCTTTTTTCCTCTATGTAGAGGGCATTGTTTTATATTTTTGTACAGGGCCCCGAAATTCGCAGGGACGGCCCTGAGCGGTCTATGTTCTTTGTCGTAATGCCCTAAATAAATCTCATAGTAGTCATCATGATATGTATGTGCATTGTTATGCCCTCTCTATTTGTCAATTGCCCAACTGTAATTTGTTTACCCAACATGTTATTTATCTTATTGGAGAGACACCACTAGTGAACTGTGGACCCCGGTCCATTCTTTTACATCTGAAATATAACCTACTGCAATCATTGTTCTCTTTTGTTTTCTGCAAGCAAACATTATTTTCCGCACCATACGTTTAATCCTTTGTTTTCAGCAAGCCGGTGAGATTGACAACCTCACTGTTAAGTTGGGGCAAAGTAGTTTGATTGTGTTGTGTAGGTTCCACGTTGGCACCGGAATCCCTGGTGTTGCGCCGCACTACACTCCTTCACCAACAACCTTCACGTGGTCTTCATCTCCTACTGGTTCGATAACCTTGGTTTCTTTCTGAGGGAAAACTCGCTGCTGTACTCATCATACCTTCCTCTTGGGGTTCTCAACGGACGTGTGCTTTACCGTCACAAGCAGGCACTGCATGCGATCTGGCTGGGGCGGGATCATGGTTTTGAGGTGCTCAATGAGGCTCTGGTCACCCTGGTGCCTAAGAAGGATGGGGCGGTCAAGCTCCATGATTTTCGGCCGATCAGCTTAGTCCATTGCTTCGCATGCTTGCATGGCGGATGGCACCGCAAATGCATGAGTTGGTTGGCCCGAATCAAACTGCGTTTATCCGGGACAACTTTCTTCTGGTCAAGGAATCCGCCAAGCTTCTGCACAAGAGGAAGATCCCGACCTTGCTCCTCAAAGTTGACATGTCCAAAGCTTTCCACAGCATCTCCTGGCCATTCGTTTTGAGCGTGCTACGCCAACGTGGTTTTGGCCCAAGGTGAATCAAGTAGATCGATCGCTCTCATCCTCCGCACGGCATCGACGAGTGTGCTGGTTAACGGCTTCGCCGGGAACTCCTTCTCGCATGGTCGGGGCCTACGATAGGGGGATTCCATCTCCCCGCTGCTCTTCGTCATCGCCATGGACGTCCTCTCGACGATGTTCAGGGCCATTGAGCAAGCGGGCTTCCTCTCTGACCTTAGTGAGATCGGGCTCCGGCATCGCGACTCCCTGTACGCGGACGACGTGGTGGGGAGAAGCTTCTAGAAATTGCTCCTCCTATTCTTTTGGGCTTCTGAAATTTTGGCTTATTTACATGTTAAGTTATGAAAAGTCCAAAACACCCTTAAACATTAAATTTATCAATGTCAATACATACTATCATTACTAACATGCAATAAATTCATGCCTACGAGGACACACAGATTTGGGGCCAAAAAATCCATACGTGTATCCATTTTAACCATTCAACATGCGTGCATGTGTATTCAAGCTAGACTAGCATCCATCCATTGAACATGCACGCATCGATGCATGTGCTGTGCATGCAAGCTACACGAGCCTCACATATGCGGGTGCAGAGGAGCTCGGTGGCCAGCTGCACAGCCCAGCGGCCATTGCACGATACGGCAGAGTGCGATGCGGGGCAAGGCGTTATCCTCTGCAGTGGCATTCTTGCTGTAAATAGAGATGCAGATAGGGGTAGATCTACAGAACGATTCAGTTTAGAACAAGGAAGCTCGGGAAGCTGGCAGAAACTGCTCGGTAGGAGATTCTCAGTTTACAAGTGTCTCGGGCTTCTCGGTGGGGGGAAGCTGTCCAGAAACTGATCCATTCTTTTAGGCTTGAGCTTCCTTGGACCTAGAAGCTGAGGTAGAAGCCCAAAAGAAGTGGCCCGTAGTGGTTTTCGCCAAGCCCGATGACGTGGAGCTCGCGGCCGTATCGAGGATCCTTGGCTGCTTTGGAGCTTCGTCTGGGCTTCTGGTGAACTTCCAGAAGAGTTCAGCTACACCGATCCAGTGCCCGGTGGACTCCCTCGATAGCATTGCAGCTGCTCTGCCGTGCCCCCTAGCGCAGCTGCCCTGTAAATATCTGGGCCTGCCGCTCTCGATTGGCAAGCCCTCCAAGGCCGATCCACAGGCTGTGATCGACAAGTTGGCTGCGAAGCTTCCACACTGGAAGGCCCGTCTCTTATCCAGGGAAGGGCGCCTCGTGTACGTGCAGGCCGTGATGTCTTTTTTGTTTTTGCATCGGCGGTATACCAGCTTCTAGCGTTTGATCTCGAGTTCTCGACCCGTGGTTCTTCAAAGCCGTCGATAAACTGCGACGAAGTTTCCTCTGGGTGGGCAGCAGCGAGGTGAACGGGGGTTCCTGCACGGTGGCCTGGCATTGGGATCGCCCCAATCTTTTACATGCACGTGAGTGAGGGCCTTCTTGAAATCTGAAAGGAGAAGTTTTTATGGGGCACGCGCCATGTTACAGGAGCTCGTGGCTATGTTTACCTATATATAAACACCACTTCATCGCCCTTTGTTTCCGATCAGTAACATCCGAGGAAATACATGAAAATATTGAAACGTATGGAGGTAAAGTTGATGAGAGTGAGAAGCATCGAGAAATAAGACACTGCTATCTGCTCAATCGACAGTGCATATGGTTGATTCAGCCGTGCCTACTAGCACTGGCACATTTGCGAAAGCTCGTCCTCTGTGCGAAGATGCTAGCAATATTGCCACAGCGCAATACCAAGTCTCGTCGGCATGTCGTTGTGAAGTGCAGCCAGTTGCGATGCCGGGGATCGGCCGCAGTTCTGCAAGCGCCAGATCATTTGACGCAGAGCTGGATCCCAAACTAACCGCAGTTCTGCTAAGCGCCTCAGCGTTGTCGCCTTGAGGTCGTGGGAGGAGCTCAACTACGCGGGGGCGGAGCTGGAGCCAAAGTTTCCCTGATGCATCTTCAAGTCTGCAGGCTTTGCTAGCTGCATTTTTCTTTCTCTGATGTACCTTTCTCTAGCCAACCTGATGTAGTCATTGAGCTCACAAATACTAGACAAAAGAATCTTTGACCCTGATGCATGTGCATCAGGGTTAGCTCAAAGAGCTCCTCCCCGGCCCCCGGCCAACATAGGTCGCGGCCACGGAGAGTTGTCAACATGTGGTTTCTTTTTTATTTTTGAACAAGGTCGTCGGGTGAGAACACCCAACAAAAGCTGCTATTGATAATCTGGATTACAAGAAGACCTCAACAAATACAAAAATTAGAACTGGGTCTAAGAAAGTAGCAACGAGGACCCTGGAGGAAAAATTGAAACGCGATCAAGTCCTCCGTCCATCTTCTCCAGATTGAGCTCAGGCCAACAGATTGCAACCTCGTCGCCGGGGAACCAGCCACTTGGAGACGAAGCGCAGGGAGTACCATTGGCAGAGCAGAGCAGCGGCGGAGCGACATCCCTACTGTCTTTTGGTCCGACGCGAAGAAAGCACGTCGGAGAGGAGCTCCAGAACGAACCTGCCGCCAGCATCAGTCGACTCTCGCTGCATAACCACCACCATGGAGCTTGTTTAACGAGATAGAGAGAGAGACATCAGCGACGAGAACAGCATCAGCAGCAAGGAAGAAGCACGACTGAGCAGCACCTCGAGCCCCCTCGCCTCCACGGCCGGCCAAGCCAGAGGGAACCAAAACAGCCCGCCTCCTTGCTCACCTCCCTCGCCACCATGGCCGGCCAAGGGGGCAAGGAGACAACCTTCTCCTCTGCTGTTGACTCATAGGCGCCTTATGTGAGGGCGAGGCCGTCGGCGAACTCCAGTCCAAGATCCTCCATGGATCTGGAGGGAGGCCGCCAGCGACTGGCCGCCTGATGCCGCACCGGAGCATCAGAGAGGCACACCGCCCCTGACACCTCCAGATCAAGCCCTTGCCGGCCACTTCCACCAATCCCCCTCACCACCAAGGCAGGCCAGGAGCGGGGAAAGAGGCAGCAAGAGGAGCTTGAGGGAGGCGACAGTGGCCTTATTACGGAGATCAGACGAGGTGGAAGCGCCTTGAGCTCCGACCGCCGGAGCAGCGAGAAGCACCACCAGCCACGGCTCGCACTGGATCTGGCCGAGAAACCAGGCTTCAACTCCAAACCTAACAGGCAAACCGCCGGGAACTACTCCTAACCTAAACAAACCTACTCCGGCACCTCACCTCCGTCACCTCCGGCTGGCATCGCCGCCGGAGGGGCTCGGGATCGGGCTGGATCTCTCAGAGACTTCTCCGGGTACTGTAGCAGAGAGGGAGGGGGGAGAGGGGAAAGTTCACGACCCAACATGTGGTTTCGAGCAGATGATTACGAGTTTACGACAACTCCGCAGGATATTTGTCGCCACGTATTGCAGAAGCTACCATGTAGATCTGTTAGTTGCGAGGAGTGAATCGTTATGCATTAAGCACCGGGGACTCAAATTTCTCAAGGCGGCCGTCGGACGGAGTGATTAATTGATTATAGTACTAGCTATAGTTGAAGAAAGATTCGACCATGTATCTTTCGCACGTACGTGAGTGAGGGACTTCTCCAAATTTGGAAGAAAATAGTTCGCTGTATATATATGTGGAAGCTTTCTCTACGTGTAGAAATCTTTCGCACGTACGTGAGTGAGGGACTTCTCCAAATTTGGAAGAAAATAGTTCGCTGTATATATATGTGGAAGCTTTCTCTACGTGTAGAAAAGAAATTTAAGGGAACTCTCTAGAACTAACTTAATCAATTTCCGGCCACTTAATCTCATATGTAATTTTTTTTAGATAACAGGTAAGATTTGCCGGACTTTAAATTAATAAAGCCATACGGTAAAGGTTTAGATTACACGCTGTTGGGCATACAGCTTCGCCAGACACTAGGGTAGGATCAAGTTCAACAAACGCGAGGTAACCACCAAGCCAAACATAAGTAGACATAGAAGAAAAAAAAGGGCTTCTCCGCAGACGCCGATCCCCCATCAAGAAACGTCCGCTACTACTTCAGGCTGCTGCCGGCTTCAGCGCCACGTACAACTCCCTTAGCTCGCGTGCCATCCAGCTTAGCCCCACCTTTTCTCTTGACTTGAACTTTAGGCTCCACAGCTGCAAGAAAATGATAATTTTGTAAATAATGTCAGCTGGGTTAGAGATAGTTTTCTTTTCAATAGCGAGCTTGTTGCGTGTGTTCCACAAGGCCCAGGATTGTGCTAAGAACAACACCCACAAGAGCCGCCGCGTATATCCCGAAAAACTCGACAGAATGGCATGGAATTGTGCAAAGTTAGCAAGTCGCCAGTTGCACCCTAGCAGCTGACGAGTAACTGCCCAAGCAAACGCAGCCAAGGAGCAAGAGAAGAAAATGTGGCTGGCATCCTCCGGCGCACTAAATAAGGCACAAAGGCTATTGGAAGGGCCATGTCTAGTCAAAATCGGTTGTCCTGAGGGAAGTTTGTCGATAGCAAGCTGCCAAGAAAAGATCTTGATTTTTAAAGGGACTTTGGCTTCCTACATGTCCTTACAGTGAGCCACCATCGTGCCGTGCGATAGTTTGGTATACATGGATTTTACTGAGCAACAACCAGATTGTTCGAGGTGCCAAGACACCTTATCTTTCCCATCCGTGAGCAGAACCTGATCCATCAAGTCCGCGAGCTCTCTCCATTGACGCAGGCCCTCCTGGTCGAGAGACCGTCGGAAGCGAACTTGCAGGAAATGTTGTTGTAAGGCATCGGCCACGGAGATGTCTTGATTATCAGAGATGGCAAAAAACAAAGGGAAAGAGTCCATGAGGGGTCCCCTACCAAACCACCAGTCCATCCAGAAATTGGTTCTAACTCCATTTCACGCCTCGTGCTTGGCTCCCACCTTGAACAGATGCTTGATCTTATGCAGGCTTTTCCAGAATGGGGATCCTCCCTGACCTGATCCCGAAAACAGGTCCGAGGCGTCCGCATACTTTGAACGAATAAGGCGTGCCCAAATAGTATCTTCGTCTTGGTAGAGTCTCCACACCCATTTCAACAGCAAAGCCTGATTCATTTTCTTTGTGTTCAGCAGCCCCAGGCCCCCAACTTCTTTGGATCTACAGACTGTTGGCCAATTAACTAGATGGTATTTCCTCTTTGGTCCCGCTCCTTCCCAAGAAAACTTGGAGCGGTGAGAGTTAAACCTCGCATGAATCTCGTCATGGAGGAGGAACAGGCCCATCGCAAAAATAGGCAAGTTATCAAGGCAAGCATTTGAAAGAATGAGTCGTCCCCCTGATGACATCAATCTTTCAAGCCACGGTTCGATCTTGGCCGCAAGCTTCCGAACCAAGAACATCCATTGATCAAGAGTCGGCTTCCTATCCGAGATAGGCAGACCTAGGTAGGTGAAAGGGAAGCTCCCAAGCTTGCAGTTGAGTTTGTTGGCAATGGAAAGACGTTTGCTGTTTCGCTGTCCGAGCACAAACACCTCACTTTTATGATAGTTGATTTTGAGGCCTGACATATCCTCAAAACACATAAGCAAGAATTTTAGATTCGTAATATCCTCATCCGACCCATGGATGAGGATGCGTGTATCGTCCGCATATTGGAGGTGAGTAATCCCTCCCGGTAGGAGGTGTGGCACTAACCCGTGTATTTGCCCTGCCGATGCTGCAGCCGCAAGGATCCCAGATAGTGCTTCTCCAATAAAGTTGAAGAGGAGGGGAGAGAGGGGGTCTCCCTGTCGAACCCCTCGCTTGTTCCGAAAAAACGGCCCCACCTCGCCATTGATAGATATATCCGTTTGTCCCCCTGAGACAAGCTAAAGGATTCTATGGATGTAACCTTCATCAAAGCCCTTACAGCGAAGGACTATCCCCAGGAATTCCCAGTTGACACGATCGTACGCCTTTTTGAAGTCAAGCTTGAGAAGCGCTCCACTGTGCTTTCTTTTCCGGATGTCATGGATGATCTCCATAAGCGCCAGCAGACCGTCAAGGATGTTCCTGCCTTTGATAAACGCTGTTTGGTTCGGGCTAAGGATCCTGTTTACGATAGGGTCAAGTTTAGAAGCATAAGCTTTGGAGATGATTTTGAAGATCACATTGATCAGGGCGATAGGTCTATACTACGAGATTTGGTCTGCTCCAGGGACCTTCGGGATGAGGGAGAGGATCCCAAAATTCAACCTAGCAATGTCGATGCGCCCCAGCACAAAGTAGAAAATTCATGTGCAAGTAGAAAAAGAGATAGATATATGTAATTTCACAACCATATGCAATTGCACAGGAGCTTGTTAGCATAAAACTACCACTTTTATAGCATTTTTTTTAACTTTGCTACCACTTCATATATTAACAACACAATTCTAGCAAAATCTATTTAGAAAGCGGTTAACAAATGTTCTATATATATTTATAATATTTCTAAACATGACAATAATTAACAGCTTACGGGTTAACATTTCGTCTTGCCTTTACTAGACACCTTTGTACCTTTATTTTCAGGAGAGTAGTATAATCCTTCCACTCTTCTTTAGTATACATATTATAATGATATTTTTCCATATTAGTGTACATCTTAACTTTATACTCCACTTTTCAGGAGTAATTAGTAATTAACTATAACACGAAAACAAAGCATTTCTACTCGTTCTATTGGATATCATTATTTTTAATCTAACTTTAATTGGTTGAGTACCCTTATTAAATGACTTACTAATTAGTCTTAAAATTTAAAGAATATAAACTAAAATAAAAGGCAGATGGAGGGATTACTAGTGTACGGTAACTTAAAACGAAGGCCGAGTTACATATAGTCCTTTATTTTCAAACACTTATAATTCATATTTCATAGTTTCACAAAAATCTGAAACATAATTCTAAAGGTAGCCAATGAATGTGTACAATGTACTACGCAAAATCCCAATACAAACCACTTTGTGTTCTAGGCTACACAAAAATAACAAAATCAAAATTTGATTTCTATTTTATTTTTGTGTAGCCTAGAGTATAAAGTAGGAGTGCAACGATTTGGAGGACGAGCTACACGTAGCTCCATATGGCAACGGGGACACTAACCACTGGTTATTGCTCAACCATAACCATCCCCGTGCATGAAAATTTTATCCGTCCCCATCCCCACTAACTATCATGGGGCCAGTTCTTTTACCATCTCCATCCCCATCGGGTAAATAAATAACCATCGGTTAACCATCCCCGCTTTAGCTAGTAACTATGAGCCCAAAATAAAATGATAACATGGTAGAATGACAGGCTGGCTAGATCAGGAGTTTAGGAAGGAGAGGCGAGCGTTTGGGAGTTGGGATTTAGGGACTACGGCGGTTGGAGGCGAGAGGGGAAATTGAGCACAATAGGATTAGAGTTTTCTCGTATCTATATATACCTATCTTGTACCCTAGTACCACATGTCATGTGCATAACGGGGATTTCATGGTTATCGAGTATGGATAGTGGTAACACAGACCCATTCCCACCTTACCTAATGGGGAGAGTTTGTCTCCAATAAGATTCCCACGGGGATGAAGTACTAACCAAAATCGTCCCCTAATAGGTGAATTAACCACGAGGATCGGGAAATGGGGCCCATTGCCAAATTGACACGTAGCTCCTTATCGTTGCCGTTTCTCTAGTCTCGTGATATGGGCCAAAATCAGTTTTGTCCCAATACGAAACAAAATACAGTTCTTATGACAGTGCCACCGTATGGGCTTGGCCCATCAACCTGACAAGCAACCTGGGCCTGAAATCATTAGTGTTGACATCTCCTCGTCGCACCCTGCTCCGCCTGACACGGATGACGGACTCCATCGCTCGACGTTGCTTACCCAGCTCGCCAACACGGATGACGGATCCCGGCACGACGCTTCCGATGAGACTGGAGAGGCTCCGATGCGCTGCGGATCGAGTCACACCGCCGCCGAGAGAGACCTCATAAGTTATCTGCGACTCGGATCCGGCCACACTCCCACCTGGAGCGGCCTTCCTGGTCCTCTGCGATGCGGATGCGGCAACATCACCGGCGGAAGCGGCCTATCTGGTCCCTTGCATCGCGGATCCACGGATTGGTGGACACACGGAGAAGATTTGGAGGTTATCCCCGCCTGATCCGGCGGTGCTGGTGACGTCCAGTGCGTGAGGCAGCCAGGCAGGCTCCTCGGATTTTGTCATCTACGGAGTACATATAATTTTGGAGATTGTTTTTGGTTCACTCTGTTTTCATGTGTGTCAAATCTTTCCACATTTATTTTCTTTGATTTTGGCATCTGCAAAATTGTTCTGTAGATGATTTTTGGTGTGTTTCTCAATTCTTGACGAAGAATGCGTCCATCTTTTTTTAATGAAGAACGAAATCTTTGATTAGCGTTGCTATGGGGAAATTTATGCTATGCTTATTTTCTGCTGCCATGATTCGTTGCTTAGAATTTGAAATCGAGTACCTTGTACAAATTGCCCGATATGTGTTTATATCAAAATCAAGAATCCGGTGCTGATTTTATTCAATTAACATCAAAATTATGTGTTAACCTCGTGTAACCGTCTACAGACTGTAACATCTGAACAGCTTGAATTAGCTGCAGATGCATTCATGAATAGAGCAAGTGCACCCACGTGAATGGACAGTGCAAGTGTTCATGTGCCAGTGCTAGAGTCCCTGAACTAGCAGAGGTCAAATACTTGAGAAATACAACACGTAATACACTGCTGTTCACTAATCTCTTCACACAAGAGTGGCCTGGATAACGGGCTACCTGTAGGCTGTAGCCCGGGCTCCAAAAGGAGTTTTCCTATAAAGTAGTCCTTATTGAGATTTTTACACCTTTATAGTATGCATCGCTGGCCATGTCTATGATTTTTTTTCAAAATTTTCTAAAACTTTGAAATATAATTTTTGAATGTTTTAAAATAAATAGTTATATGCAGCTCGGCCGCCATTTAGCCACTCTCGTTTAGAGTACTACTAGTATTGCAACAATAATTGCAGGATATAGTAGGTGTGAGCACGAGAGTGATATTTAGCCTCTTGGGTGCATATCGTCATTTTATTTTGATACATTTTGTAATGTTAATTTTGTTTGGAAAAAAATTCAGGTGTACATCTTCAGATGCTAAACGCGCACAAAGCCTTTCCATTAAAAATAGACTTTTCATTTGTGATGTGTAAATACGGAAAAATTTGGTGGTAAAAAAAAAGGTTTTTTGTGAGACATGTTTTTCCCTTTTCTGTCGATCATAAGAAATATTGTTTTTTTTACGGAACTATACAAACATACTTAGATTGTCGAGATGTACGTAGAGATGTACGTGCGAATTTTTTTATTGGAATTTTTTGGCAATCAAAAGTATATTTTTTAGATGGAGGGAACATATGCCCGGGAGCCTGGTAGCCGAATTGAATTTCTGGCGTGAGCACATCATATTAACGGTCCTCCTATTTAAAGGGCACGCACTATATATGTTACAACCGCTACTGTGTGCATTATATATACAACTCGATTCTGGTTCTTGTTTCCATCAGACCAACCAACAAATAGATGTGGCAATGTTAACATTTCGGCAGTTAAATTTGATGAGAGTGAGAGGCATGCAGAAAAGACACACTGCTTCGCCGGCGATCTTACCTGCATATGGAAGACTTAGCCGTGCCTACAAGCGTTGGCCTACTTGCAAAAGCTCATGTTCCGTGAGCACCTAGCAACAGGACTGCTGTCACAAGGCAAGACCTGGTCTCTCCACTATGTCGCTGTGAACTAAAAGTGAAAAACCATGCAGATGATAAGATGTCGTGATTTAGAGCTGAATCCCAAACGGGGTCTTGATGCCGAGCAAGATCGATAAGCGGGGTCTTGAGAGCTCAATTGTTGCACCATCAGGAGTCACTGGTGGCCATCCACACCTACTTCCCATAAGGGCTAGACTTCGAAGAGGTTGACGAAGACAAGTCTTAGGGCATCTCCAACACTTCGACCCAAATCAGACAACTTTTTCGTCCTAATTTATCGATTTGGGTGGGCTCGGAACAGACGGACATCCGGTTGTCCGTTTGGGTCGCGTACAGACCCCAACGTTGCCACCTATTTTATTTTCTCTTGCCAAATAGTACTAGTATTAGTACTGCGTCGAGGAGGCCAGCTTTGCCTCGGCGTTCTCCGCCCTCCGGCGCGCCCCCCGCAGCACACGGGCGCCCTCCATGCCCGCATCCACGGCCCCGGCGTGGTGCTGCTCAGCCCGGATAGCCTCCCGCTCGCCAATGGTAGCGGCAACGGCAACAGCTCGAGCTGGAAGCTGTCGTTGCTGGCGCCCAGGCCGAGCACAGACGCTGTCGCCGGCGATAGCTCGCGCCTAGCGTCCTACCTGCCCCCCCCCCCCCCCTCGCTGGAGCAACACATGCCCGCGAGGTCGCTCCCTCGCTAGAGCAGCACAAGTCCGCGCGACTCCTCCCCTGCCGACGCCCGCCCCCGTGCCGGAGATGCCCACCCAGGTGCACCGCCGCGACACCTCCCATCTGCTGCCCACCCTGACCCCGCGCCCGAGACCCAGACCAGGCGCGCGGTGCAGCCCCGGCGGCGCGGCCGCGGTCGGCGACGCGCGCGTCTTTGTGGCGACCGACGCCCTGCGCAAGCTTGGCAGTGGCGCGAGCTTGGCCGTGGCGCGAGCTGGGCAGGCCATGGCGCGGGCGGAGTCCATGGCGCGGTGGTCTTCGTCTTGCTCGTCGGCGTCGAGGCCGGCAGCGCGGAGCTCATTTCGGCTCCGGCGACTTCCAGCCTCCAGGCGAGGGCGACGAGCGGAACTTGGCTAGGCGAGCTCCAATCCGGCGATCTCCAATCCATGGCAAAAAGCAAACATAGGGGACAGAGGAGAGAGAAGATGTGGGGGCTTGTGGTTGTATTTTCTATTACTGGCAGATGGGCCAGGAGTGGACATGTGCGGATAGGAAGGAACGTCCGCGCTCGTCCGGCTCATCACAAAAGCCTTCCAGATTTGAGCAAGCTTTGGATCGTACCGGAGGCTGCAGCGGTTCGTTTTGGGATTGGATCTGTGGGTTGGGTACTACTTTTACCCAACCGAATGTACGCAGATGTTTGGGATGGGTTTGGGTCTCCCCCATTGAAGATGACCTTACACACTACCGTCTTACATGTTCCTGTACGTATGTACCGATTCAAGAAAATTATATTATACGACGAGAGTACACTAAATCATACTACGCTATCATAGTCTTGTGGCACAGTCGCACAGATTAAGTGGTACTGGTCCAAACACTGCATTTCCTTATACTTTAAAATGGATAAAATAAAAAACGAACCCTAAATTCGAAGACCAAAGAAACATAATCCTGGACTCTTAATCCTGAAAATCTGCACGCCGAACTCTTATATCCTGGTCTATTTTTAACCTTGTGGCCGTTTCAGCTAGGATTAGCTGATATGGCAACTGGATGGTGGGCTCCACTGCTTTGTTTTTCCTATTTCCTATTTCTTTTTTCATTTTCTTTTCTCTCAGAACATTTCTTAGAAGTGCCAGTGTAGTACAGCCCACGGACATGACCGCGCCGGCGAGTGGATCCCCTCGTTGGACGAGCTCCAAGGCGGTGTCAACATGGGAGGCTAGAGGAGCTTCCTGTCGTAGCTCGTACATGCCCCCACTGGAGGTTCTGAGCTCCATCGTTGTCGGAATGTCGCCACTCTGGCGAGCAATTGCCGCCAGAGGAAGCAACACTGTTGCGATCCAACCACCGGATGAGCATCCTGGAGCCGAGGCGCACCTCCCATATGACTCCATCAAGCTTGGTGATGGCTGTGAAATACACCATATTTTTTGTGTTTAAACCCTTAGCTAAGTCAAGAAATTAACTAAGTTTACCTCTCAACTTGTGACTAATGTCTAATCAATGCAAAGATGTGCAACCTCTTCTATTTTTGAATGTTCTGCAGGAAATCACGTCATAATGACAAATGAAACTGCAATTACTGAAAAAAATCACGTCAGGAGCATGGCAAAGTTTACTACGCTCGGAAAGACCGACGGTTCCAGGAGCTTTAACGGACATCGGTATGGGCAAGCCCCGCCCGTACCTTCCACCCGTACCATGTGCCGCTGCGTTCCCGAGGTCAAACCCTATAAAAGTCATGAAGGGACCGACACTGAAAAGAGAGCCATTCGTCGCCAAACCGAGCCGCCATCCACTAGACCCATCTACACCACACCGAATGAGATCCATCACCATAGTTCATCCATCTCCTCCATAGCCATAACCATCACCATTGTAATAGAGATCTCCTTGAGAATTGGCGACCATTGTAAGAATATTGTGATTTCATTTACACAATAATTTCTATCTTTGTATTTGATCTTGATATTATGTGTGAGTAGTCCTCACGGGCCGTGGGTTCGGATGAATCCTCGCAGCGTTCATGTGCATCTAATCTTATGTTATGTGCAAGGATTGAATAGGAGTTTTTCAATCTTGTATCCTTGTCTCTTTGCCTCGTCTTGATGATCTGTAGGTACCCATATCGTTCGAATCGATCAAGGAAAGAGGTGGGATGATTGGAGAACGGCATGGTACCGCCAAACCTCAATGACAGAAAGGGGAAAGTAACGGTACATGTTTAGTGATTCATTCGGGATCATGGCACAATCATTTAGCTTAAGGCTTTGATCTGTATTCATTTACTTAATAAATGTTGTTGTTTGAAGCTGTAAGGACAGTGGTTGGACCATTAGGCTCTTGTCACCTCTGGCTTTAGGGCAAGAGTATTTACGAATGCGCTACTCACAAATCTCATATCTCTATTTTATTTGTTACACATGTGTGCTTCAATTATATATGTATGCATAGTTGCAGGTGAAATCTAAACCCTGACCTATTTCCATCATTAAACACAACCCCCTTAAAAATAAACTAGATAGATCCGGTGAGCTGAAGATAAACTACACTAACAAGTCTTATAGATGTTTCCTTTACACCATCTAGCAGTGCTTCCCAAGATTCGATTAAACTTAGGTCTTCAAGGGAAAATGATTATCATACTACAATCCTAATCTGGATCGAAGGTATCACTCGGCAAGCCCATGAATAGCCACCTTGAAGAAGGCTGAGCCGAGCACTAACGGCTTCTTCAACTAAATGATCATGCCATTGCTGTGGCCATCCCAAAGTCCACCCTGTCGGCAAGTCGTGGACTCGTCCTCTCGCATCTCCCCGTAGAAGGAATCGACCTTAAAGCCCCCCCCCCCCCCCCCCCAAATTTCCAGTTTCCTGTCTCCGGTCTAGCGCCACCTCACATCAACCTTCCCCGCCAGCGAACCCCGACCATCCCGACCATGTCTTCGTCCTCCGGATGAGCGCCTGGTGCCAACGACCCTCTTCTTGTTCCTCTACTCCCAACGTGACCCGTCGGACCTCTGCGTTGCCGCACGGACGCACCTAGCCACACGCCTCTGTGTTGTGTTTGACCAGTAGATAACATATATGATGTTTGGGGAAAAGAAGAAAAAAAATGTATATGACATGTGGGTCCCACATTCAGTGAGAGGAGCTTATAATCTTGGCCGCTATTGTCGCTTTCCTGGTGTACCAAAGATGTCCAAGGTTTAAAATAGACCAAAATCAGACAATTGATAGTACAACTTTTGGGGATTAGAAGTTGAAGATTCGATTTAGCTTTTGCATACAAATTCAAGAATTGTTTTAAACTTTTTTCCCTTTAAAATCGATCTTGCATGCCATAGCGATTGAGTCCGACTATAATACTCCATGCATGGCGTCCAGACGATTCTGTTGGACCTGCCCCTGGCGGCGAGTACTTCCCGGAGCTTTCGGCGCGTACGGCGTACCGAATCACCGCCGAGGCTTGTATTCCCTCCAATTCTTTTTAATTAACTCGAATTTAATCGGAGTGAGTATGTGCTAGAGAGCTAGCTAGCTAGCAGGTTGATCCAGCAGAAACACTTGTGTTTGACGTGTGTGCGTGTACAGCTGAATTGATCAAGCTACTTGCTTGATGATTACATACATGGGTGATTGGGGGTGCCTGGACTGAGCACTAGCAAAGCTCGCGTGTTGCCAGAGAGCAATGGGCAATCGCATGTCGTCTGAAAATAATGGACGAGCGGGACCAAATCCAACAGCTTCACCGGTATTTACCGGGCGTCGGCCCCATACAAACTGGGGAGAGATGGAAGAGGGCGGTCATCAGTTCGTCGTCTTTCTTCTTCCGCTTGCGTGGCGGGTGGGGCGGAGTCCAGAAAGCAGCGCTACTGAAACCCACAGACGTACGGAAACACGGCAGGCACCACGAGGCCAGCTTCAGACCGACGTCGATGAGCGGAAGAAGAAAGACGTACATGAGGTTCCTGGCTTACAGCATGTTTAACAGACCCTTAAAAGGTCAAACCTGTATAATAACCGCCGGAATACGGGTTTCGGTTCTACCCGGCCGTCTAGCAGACCCCCTAAAAATGGTCCCCGCTTCAATTTTTGCTGTTTTCGATTACGGGGTGGATCTTCGCCCCCTACTTGTGCGGGATGGGAGCGGGGATAGAGGGCCAAACCAGTATCCCATTTCCGAAACCGCGCGCTGACATTTCAGTTCCTCCCACCCGTTTTCCCCCGCGCGCCGCCGCAGCCACCCGCGCGCCGCCGCCGGAATCCGTCAGATCCGCGACCCTCCGCCGCCCGCCGAGCAGCGCCGAGCTGCGTCGACGCCCGCCGCACCCCCGCCGAAGATCTACGTCCCTCCGCGAGCGCCGCCGCACCCCCGCCGCGGTCTTCTCCGCCGTTTTCGCCGGTGAGTATTCCGCCGCGTTTTTCTTCGTTCTCGCCGGTAAAATGGACGTATTTGGGGCTGATGTATGCTACACCGTGGTAGATTGCTTCGGAGGATGTGCACATGGCGGATTTGGACGTGACATCGACCGATTGGTCCTCGTCGGATTCGGAAGATTCGGACATCGACGAGTTGCTCAACGACGACGAGACGGAGATGATGCTGCTCATGTTCGGCATGAAGCACATGGAGGACCGCGCCAAGCTGCTGGATCAGCGGAAAGGATCCGTGATGGGGCGTATGTGCATTCCGCGGAACCGCGCACTCGGCCACGAACAACTGATGCAAGATTATTTTGCCGAGGTACCGACCTATCCTCCCCGCCTCTTCCGTAGACGGTACCGAATGCGTAGGACTTTGTTCGAGAGAATCGTCAAAGATTGCGAGGCAAATTGCGATTATTTCAAGTAAAAAGGAAACGCTGCCAACTCATGGGATTTAGCCCATATCAAAAAATATCTGCCGCCATGAGGGTTATTGCATACGGTATACCAGCAGATTATACCGATGAGTACCTTCGCATTGGTGTGCAAACAACCACGGATTGCGTGCGTATGTTTGCCAAGATGGTGATCAAGTTGTATGGAGAGACGTATCTCCAAGCTCCAAATGAGAAAGATACAAAAAGGCTCATGGAGATCAATGAAAAGAGGGGTTGGCCGGGGATGCTTGGTAGTTTGGATTGCATGCATTGGACATGGAAAAATTGTCCAAAAGCATGGCATGGAATGTATTGTGGCAAAAGCCGTGATGCTACCATTGTTCTTGAAGCTGTGGCCTCTCAAGACTTATGGATTTGGCATGCTTTTTTTGGACTGCCGGAGACACTCAACGACATCAACATCTTGAATAGATCCCCTTTGTTTGCAAGACTAGTTAGGGGTGAAGCACCAACTTGTAACTACAAAGTTATGAATAATGAGTACACCATGGGGTACTATCTCACAGATGATATTTACCCTAACTATGCAACCCTTGTCAAGTCCATAAAAGAGAAAAAGGACAAGGCTTTGACAAGAAAGGAAGCTTGCTTCACCAAAAATCAAGAGGCATGCCGCAAGGATATTGAGAGAGCTTTTGGTGTCTTGCAAGCAAAGTTTGCAATTATCCGGGGTCCTGCAAGGTTTTAGGACAAAGAAACTCTTGTTAATATCATGACATGTTGTGTGATTCTTCACAACATGATCATTGAAGATGAAAGAGGTTTGAACTTGCCATGTTTCTATGACAATGTTGGCACCCGAGTGCAGCCCGAGGATAACCCTGATCGGATTGAAGCTTTTCTTGCAGCTCATCGAGGCATTAAAAATGCCGAGACTCATCACCAGCTCACCAAAGATCTGATTGATCACCATTGGCAGTTGCATGACCAATGAGTTATTACATTCACTAGATTTAGACGTGCGCCAAGGCGCACGATCCCGTGAAGTTCACTTCAATTTGCAGTTTGTACAATGACGATGAAAAACAGGTGAGAAAATGATAATATGTTATTGGCTCGGTACCTTAGCGGACCAAATCTGATAGTCGAAATTCTATGGTAGCCCAGAGCTCTAAAATTACACTAACAGCTCAGGATCACAAGACAAACATCCGAAGATAGATATATATATGATCCATAGTAAGTTGGGATGCATAATAATAATAATAATAATAATAATAATAATAATAATAATAATAATAATAATAATAATAATAATAATAATAATAATAATAATAATAATAATGAACCAGTAAGTAACATATCAATGTGGCCAAGAAATCCATGGAAAAGATGTAGATCGATGTCATACAATAGTTCTTGATTGCTGCGTAGATAGGTTGAAGGTCACTTATGGGGGCTTGAGAGTCATAGGCTTCAACAAAGTGTTGGCATCTAACATCATCAAATACAAATAAGAATTAATATAAATGGCCATAGATACTGCAACAATTAATTAAAAAAACAAACAGTTAAAGATGAATTAACCATGGATACTGCAAAATCAATCCAAAAGAACAATGAGCTAGAAATTATAACGGATACCAGTATGCATCAGCAAGGAGTGACAACCAAAGAAAAGTACAGTGAACATTTTACTAACTTTCAGATATTTGTTAGGAAGCACCGAGTTCAGATGTAGCCTTGCTACCATATCAGGCATCGATTATCAATGCCCCCTTGGACAATGATCTGGTCATGGTCTTTTTGCCTGCATTGCAAGCTTGAGCGATCGTGTGTAGTACAAACGAACTCTCGGTACATAAATAACATCATTTTTCATATGTAAGCCGGCACTATCTACCCAACAAAATGAAATGAGGAGCGAATTCAGACGGGAGATTTCGCCTCATTGGCACAAAAAGATTTTTGGGAAATAGCATCTTTAGTATAAATATTGAGAAGCTGGCACTATTTTTTCTTACCTTACACATACTAATGGTATTTTAAGACCAGGATGATTATAATTAATTAAATTTAGGTCTAATCATGTAATCTGTGAATCATGAAAGGCTAACCTATACCTTTTAACATCTATGAAAAAAGAAGAGAAAATCCTTAGCATACATGCTCAACTAATTTGTGCATCAGTTTCTTAGTGGTTGATAATGAAGACCCATAAGTATGGTTAATGGGCAAGACATAGCATATTACTTTTTACATGGTAGCAGCCTAGCAGGACATGAAGATCATTTTCAGGGATCCAAAAACTAACCTAGACCAGAAGAATTTACATACAAATTATTTCAGCCTTTTGTCATTTAGGAGAAATAGCCATATCGATAATATAAACTTTGGGGCACTCATTTTTTATAAGTCCTATTCTGAAAAATATAGAACTGAGTGTCATATAATGGCATCTTGCAACCAACCCCATGAAGACATGGGTATTACCACATTTCTCAAGCTTAGAGTATGGGCTTATTATGTCAACTGGACATGCTGCATTTTCTTAAAGATAAGCTAAAACAAAGTCGATATTAATGAAAAGGGCCAGAGCATACCATTCTAGCTCTACAACAACATTCTCATATAGAAGCTATTGGATTCTGATGATAAGTCTAAACTTTGTAGGTTTCCTATCAAACAAAGAGCACAATTTGGATGCAAACAGGAGCTACAATATAACTATTGGGACTAATGCACGAAATTGCTGGCCAAAAACACAACTATACTGGCCAAAAAATAATCCCCTTGCCCATCCTATCAAATAAGACCAGCTCAATTTCACCACCTTCATTTGCACCGACATGACAGAACCAACAATTAACAAAATCGATTGGATCCAGTGGAGACATACATAATGACAGATATATAAATCAGAAATTCAATGTACTGTGAGGATTCTAGGTAGAAGAGAAAGAGAGGCGAGGCCAGGAAGGAAATGGGCTGATGCGACAAATGCAGCTAGGCTCTCTGCACAACAAAAAGTGGATACTGCCAGGAGCACGAAGATTATCAAATATTCATGCATATCTACACCATATATAGGAATTGAAGAAAAGGATAAAAGTGGGGATTAATATAGATGACTAAATAAGGGTATATATTACATGCACAATGCAATTAGAGAATTAACATCATAATCCGTAGCATAAGAATTGCTCGAGACATCTGTCAGTATTCAAACCAAACCTCGTTTACGGTTCTGCAATTGATTAAGTGGAAAAATTAGTACCTCAGATAATGTAAGTTTTATGACCTATAGATTATTCTAGTTTAAGTCTAGAAACCAAAGAGACGATTTAGTTTAGTAGTGATCTTGACGGGATACCCATGATTTTACCAGGAAAAGGACAATTTTGGCAAACAGTAACGATTCAAGTTGAATACTACGTGTTAATTAAATATAGCCACAATAAGCCAAACTCATATACAGGAAACAATGACTTTCATACTGCAAAGCTGATTGACATTGGATACTTTTTCTACATCACGAAACATGTTTATGCTGAATGAATTGATATCATGATAAATAGGATGCACTAAGAGAATGATAATCCAATTTCAAATTTGGTTATGTGATATATTCTTCCTTGGCTTCTCAACTGCGGCACTTCTCTAATAACCGTGAAATTAATTTGAATATTCATCAGCCCGAATCAATTCAGATCTTACCTTGCACATGAACATGCCCTCTTTATGAGACCATGCACCTTTGTTTCCATCTGTGTTCAAGTAAGTACTCTTTGCAGCAAACCAATATCTTTTTATCTCTATAAATAAAGTGTGCCCGGGTCACAATATAAAAGTCAGCACTGTTGGATCTCTCAAGAACACTGGAAATATGGCAAAAAGCTCAAAACTGGAATAATGACTCAAAATGGAGTAAAACTCCCCATTAACTAAAAAAATACATGTACAGTCCACACATAGCAGAGAATGCTTAACCCTTAGATATAAGGGTAATAAGTAATCATGTAAATGAAAAAGGGAAAGAATATTAATTGGAAAATACGGTGAACATTTACCTGGGAATTGCGGGGCCTCTGGAGTGAAGCGTTGAATGGCCAATATAGGATCAGTAGTTAATGTAAGGATAATCTGTGATATTCATAATATCCCACAATCAAATTGTACCCAAATATAGCTGCAAAGAGTCGAATCAAATGAATAATGAAGGAAGCTGAAGTGTGATAAGTGAAGATAGCACTGTAAAGCATTCTATGGTAAACCAGGGTAGGATCAAATGCATCAAATGGAGCCAGCAATTTTGCACCAGCACACTTATGTTTTTTTTTTGTTGCAAATAGGATTAAACCTTTTGGTAAATGTAAAGCTAAGATATGTATGAAAATGGAGGAGATTTACATTTGTAACAGTGATTTCTTCCTCTTTAGCCATGGGAGTCGCACAAAGCTGCAAGAACCAAGAAACACATCAGCACATCGACTTAAAATTTGGAGCATAGAATGTGAGAAAACAGTGATCATACGAAACATGCCCTTCGATCTAGTGAAAAACGAAATGGGGAGCCGACCCTATGCTTTGTTAAACTCGGTTGTTCTATTCCTTAGTTTGGCGAAGCTGTATGCCCAGCAGTGTGTAATCGTATTCTTAAAACCGTATGTCTTTATAATTTTAAAGTCGGGCAATATCTTGCCTGTTATCTAAAAAAAAAAGACGAAATGGCATGCCAGGGGTTGTTCCTGAGCACATAGTTGCCTATTGAACAGTAGCATATTGAACCTGTCCTTTGATATACATAGTAGAAGGGCTAATGGCATTCCACGAGTTGTTCTTGAGCACATAGTTGAACAATCAGGTGCAGGTGGGTGTTTCTTATCTAGAAGGACCAGGCTGAGTTGCAGGCAGTTCTAGAGGATTAAGTAAATACTCACGTTTAGAAAAACGAAAAGCATAAGAATATTCAAAGTAATTTTCCAAGAAACCATGAGCCGTTTTCATTCCATTCAGCTTATAAATTTGTAATTAAGCAAGAGTAGTTTTGGTTAGAAAAGAAAAGGCACTAAACAAAGTGTAACCTGGATACGGTGGATGTTTTGAACAAACGTACTAAACCCAGCTGGAAGCAGACATAGAGTACATAGCGGATAATCCAGCCGGAACATTCATCGACTTCTTGAGCCTATACAGGACATATAGCTAAATAAATGGTTCTCACTGGTGGCACACCATACTTCTAACTTTACAACAAAACTAAGCAAGCTCATATTCAGAAATCAGAACCAATTCCTTCTTGAGCCTATACAGGAAATAAGGAACTGGTGCTTGTAAAAAACACAAAAGAATGCTATACTGTAACAATTCCGTGTGTAGAGCAACATAATGAGAAAGGCTAGACTAAAATACCACTTCAGGAGCGTGTTGTACAATCAATATATGTTTCAGAAAATGGTGCTGATAGGTGATAAGAAAGAGCATATGTCCTTTATGTGCCTCACTTTACTTGAATAGAGAAGCAACTATCTGCTACACTCTAATTAGTAAAGTCTCATTACTATAACCTATGAAATAACAGGAACCACAAAATCCTCTAATAAGTCCTGCAATTTCAATTTTGGTATGCATGAATTGCATGGGCAACTGATAATATTCTACACACAAAGGAATCTCTAGAAAGCCAGGAGAAGAATATAACCAAGTCCCTTTATTTTGGGTTATCATATAGTTGAATATATAGCATAAAAAGAAATAAGCTGATATGAAGCTTACCAAAAAACATCTCCGCCGACACTATTAATCCTAGACCAAGCTGACCTACTGCTGCTATCCCTTGCCACCATTCATCTCTCCTAGTGCTAGCGGCAAAGCAAACACTAAGCACTTGAGCTTAACAACATCAAACTAATGGATAAAAAAACCACTGTGGGCGTGTGAGTGAACACCCAAAAAAACACAGGAATGGATTGGCATGGTAATAAAACAATCAAGCTTGAGCTTAACTACAAAGAAGGGGAAAACATTTATAAATCTGAGAACAAAACAAATGACCAAAATAAAAATAAATAAGATGATTAAGATTAATCATTTTCAAAGAGGAACTTTGGAAGGAAGCACATATTTAACCTTGTAGGGGGATTAATTTGTCCTGCTTCTCATCCATCATAGTATTGTCTGAAACTCTTAATTTGCAATGCAGATTGCTAGCACTATAAGAAGAAATGAATGTAATGTACTGTTTTAATGCCCTGAGAGCATCATTAAGTGAAACTGTGATTCCATGGCATAGAACCTTTTATATAATCCGTGGTGGTGAGTGAAGAAAAAATAAAAATCACATGATAATCCATCTGAGCCAGATCAACAAACAACCGCATAAGCTTACCAAATTTCACCATAAGTGCAAGGTAGAATACAAAAAACATGGCTGCAGCATGCGTATGGCTTCCATGAGGGAACATTGATGCTTCCCATGCCATTCTGAGTATCCAACATGAAAGGAAAACATTAATTAGTATACACTATGTGGATGATAAGAAATTTAAATTAAATATCTAAGAAGTAAGCTAATTACAGTAACCAAAATACAGAATGAGCTTTTAGTGGTCATGTAGGTAGAACCATGCAAGAAATACTGAGGAGATGCATAGATGAATTACATAGACCTTTGTTGTTGCTACACGAGATGATGATCACATGTATCAGATCACATGAATATTGAGGAGGGCATTGTATAGTCGATATAGTGTGAGCTCCAGCAGGTTTCACGATGGCGTCTTGAGGAACAGTTACTGGAGGTTCAACCTGCTGTAATAAAATGTAGATATTAGTAAGATATAGGAAATGACTAACAGAGGTAACATAATATTGGGTAGGAACAATAAGAATAACCTGTCAGTATTTCTATGTATTTGGCCTGACAAAAGATGGATCTCTGCATTGCTGCCACTCTGTCTTCCATGGGCTGGCGTTGTGCTTTGATGCAGCTCTTTCTCCTCGGGATTGAGCTGTATACACTGCAGCATGGCCATGCACTTCTTGATCTACCAACTTATGATTGTTGTCAGTGTTCAAAACTATCACTGCATAATATTCCTCCCATTAGTTAAAAGCATCTTGTGCTAACCCACAGCCCAGGTAATTTTGATCTATTTTAAATTATTCAGTGATATGCTGCTGCTATTTCAAAGTAAGCAAATGAATAATCTACACCTAAAACATAATCATGCAAGATGACTCGCTCTAACACTCTAGGCCTTCATACTGTTACACCAATCTGACGTCTCTCATGGGAAATAAAATAAACTGAGAACCACGAGGGGGAATGAAGCCGTACCTGTTTGTCGATCCACTCCAGCAATAGAAACGGGTTAATGAGAAACGTCAAATCATGCTGTAAAGCAAGAAAATATTAAATCGTCAGGAGAAGCCTTCATACTTAGTCGATCTGCTACAGGAAGACACAAATCAAGAGAAAGAGATCAAGAAAGATCAAAGAGCCTGACCAAGATTTAACCTGCATACCTGACATGAGCTGGTCCCTTGCTGCTGGATTTGAGGGAGAAGGGAAAATGAGAAATTAGGGTGCCAGAGCAGTGGGATGGGCTTCAATTGCACTGTGTCCACAAGCACACAAAAAATGGGGATTTTGTCAAGTAGCTGGCGTGCATAAACATCATCACAAACAGTAGTAGGAGCTCCTAATCTAGCAATCCATCCATAAATCGAACCCCAAATCGCAGATCCTCGCGCTAAATCCCGCACCAGATCTTGTCCACAAAACTTTCTGGCTACAACTACTCTACACAATTATTTTTGCACTGCGACCCAGCGAAAGAAGAAAGGGATTTATACATGAGGAGGTGAAGGTTCCCAGCAGGAAGATGAACCTGCTAACGGCATCCACCTCCGTTGTGCTTGTCCTCTTGAGCTCGGGGATGGAGAGGAGCAGCCCCCAGGGTCGAGGTTGTTGGCACCGTCCCATCTCAGCATCTGCAAGGTTGTGTAGAGAAGGCGGGGCAGAGGCAACAGGATATGGAGGCTCAAGTCCATGTAGAGGAGGCTGGGGACGGAGGCAGCGTGGAGGAGAACGAGGAGGCCATGGGGAGGAAGGAGCAACACAGCAGCGACGGAGGCGCACTCGCGGAGCACTCCCTCCGTGCGTTCGTCAACGGCCTAGCCCGACCTCCCCCGCACGTCGATGCGCACCTCCTCCTCATGATTGCTGACGGCGGCCTCCTCCGCTCGCCGGAGACGCGCTGGCTGACGGTGTTGGGAGCACGAGGCGGTCGACGACGGCCTGGTGGCTCCCTCCCCGCGCCCGTCGATGTGCGCCTCCTCGTTGTGCACAGCAGCGGCGACCTCCTCTCGCGCTCGTCTGAGACCGAGCTCCATGGCGAGGGAGGATTGGGGAGGATGACGAGAGGAGCAGTGGAAGCCGGAGGTGGAGGCTGAGCAGCATCGTCGACCATCCGCGCGAGGAAGAAGGTGGAGGGGAGGAGGCGAATCGGTCGCGGCGGGATTGGGGATTGCGGGCGGCGGCTAGGGTTTTTACCTCCCGGATCCCCTTTTAGGCCTTGTTCGGCACACCGGGTTTTCAGTGGATTGGGGTGTTTAGTTTCTCCGGAACAGCTCTAGATCCTCACAAATACCCGCTGAGCTGTTCGGTAGGCGATTTACACAAAAATAACCCAAAACTGAAAGAAAAGCACAGACTGACCCTCCGGCGAAACTATTTCACGGATCTAACCCTTTTGTGTGGCGCCCCCCTCACGGGCGCCACACATGCCAATGTGGCGCCCCTGGCCCTGGCGCCACACACCCATCCGACGTGGCCCGTGGACGCTGAGCTGGTGACCCCGGTCCGACGTGGCAGCACGAGTGGCGCCGCTCTCGCCGGCGCCACACTCTGAAAGTGTGGCGCCCGTGGCAAGGGCGCCACACATTCACTTAAGTTTGGGCCGCGCGCGCGCCCCCAGCCCGACCCTTCTTCTTTCTCCTCCCTCTGTTCTTCTCCTCCCTCTCCCCCCAGCCCGGTTCTCTCTCTCCTCCCTCTCCCCCCCACCAAATCCACCACCAAATCGTCAGATCTGTCCGTGGAGATCGTTCCCAATCCATTTGTCAAGGTAATCTCCTTCAAATCTTCTCCATTCATCCACTAATTTCATAGATCGGGCTATATTTGGACATGAACCCTAGATATGTTTTTTTTTATTTTGTGCACTCTATATTATATTGTTTGTGTTGGAGATGGTAGCCTCATGTATGCATGTGTTTGAACCATAGATTTGTAGAAATCTACATATGAAATTTCACATGTATGTGTATGAACTCTATGTATGTATGTGTATGTATGTGTATGAATCCACATGTATGCCTAGTATTTGTGATGGAGTAACTCATATTTGTTAGTGCAATGGATCGTAATATGGTTCAAAAATGTAAACATGTAGGATGGCGGGTCCCGGTGGCCGGGGAAGGGGCCGCCGCGGTCTGGCGCCCCCGGGCCGGGGAAGGGGCCGCCGCGGTGGAGCAGCAAGGGCCCCACGGTCACCGTCACCTGCATCCTCCTCGTCTTCGCATGAGGAACGCTGCTTCGAGTTCCTCCTCCGCATCGACAACGACCCACTCGGCATCAAGCGGCTACCGGACAAGTTTGCCGAGTTCGTCGACGGCCACGAGCCGGCGCACTTGCAGCTACGGGAGGCTAGCTGCAACTTCTGCCGCTGGTCCGTGGAGGTCCTGTTCGACGGGCAGGGCAAGATGTACCTGCACACGGGGTGGGACAAGTTCGCCCGTGACCTCCACCTCGAGCCCGGCTGCCAGCTCACCTTCCTGTACGAGGGGGACGGCGAGATGATCGTCAAGGTGTTCGACGACACCGCCTGCCGTGTGCACTACCCCCACACCGGCGAATCCGGCTCCGACACCGATAGTTAGATCGTCGAGTGTTGTCAACTCTATCTTCGTTGCTTCGTGTTGTTTGAATGCTATCTTAAATTGTATGAAACTATGTGCTACGATGTTAGGTATGATGATGTTATGTCCATGATGTGTGTACAAAATGGGCTGTTGATATGATGTGTGTATGACATAGCTTTTGACATGATGGCAGTTTTGTTGGAATATGGTAGGATTTTTCATGGTTTTAACACAAGTCAATGTGTGGCGCCCTTCCCACTTGGCGCCACATCACTGTGTGGCGCCGTGGCATCGGCGCCACACATCCATGTCTAACTGCCCAAAACATACTGTAAGACAAATCGTCTGGGACTTAGCCATTTTGGCGAGGCTCTTTGTGTGGCGCCGATGCCACGGGCGCCACACTAGCATGTGTGGCGCCAGTGGGAAGGGCGCCACACAAAGAGCCTCGCCAAAACGGCTAAGGACTTATCGTCCGGAGCCCCTGGATGTTTTCGACCCAATAGTTCATATAAGTTGGCATGTGTGGCGCCGATGCCACGGGCGCCACACTAGCATGTGTGGTGCCAGTGGGAAGGGCGCCACACATTGACTTGTGTTAAACCCATGAAAATCCTACCGTATTCCAACAGTTTTGACAACAAGAACATTGCACTGAATATGTACCACACATTGACACAGCATAATGGTTCAAATGACAAATAAGGTTCGACGACATCAAGGTTTCAATTACAATAAGGTTCAACGACACGAAGGTTAGAGAAGATCAAGGTTCACACAACATAAAGGTTCGACAACAAGAACATAGCCAAAGGGACATCACTGCGTCGCAAAGGCGCCCTCCCCCCTTGCCTTCTTCTTCTTAGCTTCTTCAGCCAATTCTTCCTTCTCCCTTAAGTCACGAGCCAACTGAACGACCGAATCGAAGAAGTGGTGGCGCTCCTCCGTCTTTGCAGCTTCCGCTTGAGCTCTCTCCTCCTTGATGCGTTCAGCCTCCCTAGCCACCTCCTCTAGGTGCATCCTATTGGCCCTCTCCCTCGCAATTTGCTCAAGTTGGCAGCTCCTCAGGAATTTTATCCGTGCCTCGCGGTCCCGTTCGGCCTTCAGCTTGGCATTCCTCCTCTTGTGGAACAATATGTATTCGTCATACTGTTTTTGCATACGGGCACGCTCCGCCATCTTGTTGTCTTCCTCCTCCTTCTTCTTCCTCTCTAGTTCTTCCTTCTCCTTCTTCCGCACCGTCCTTACCGCCTCCTCCCAGGCGGACTCCTCCTTCTCATTGCCCTCCCATGCTCCCTTCCCCTTGGTGGGTTGAGTTGCCATACCTGTAAACCAAATTGAAAAACCAAAGTTAGTCATGGAATATGAAAATAGAAAGTACAATGCAATTAGTAACTTGGAGACACATACGGATAAGGCCCCGCTAGGTATCGTAGCATACTAGCACCGCGACGGCCACCTCTACTAAGCCCTACGTGAATCCTTTGTTGCCTTGGAGCTTGTCGCCATTGTGGTTGATGCCTTGAGGCTTGTTGCGTAGGAGCTTGTTGCGTAGGAGCTTGTTGCCGTTGGGCTTGTGTGCTTGGGGTTTGTTGCTGTTGGGCTTGTGTGCTTGGGGTTTGTTGCCGTTGGGCTTGTGTGCTTGGAGCTTGTTGACGCGTTTGGCTTGGAGGAGGTTGACGCGTTTGGCTTGGAGGAGGTTGACGCGTTTGGCTTGGAGGAGTTTGACGCGGTTGGCTTGGAGGAGTTTGACGCGGTTGGCTTGGAGCTTGTTGGCTTGGAGCTTGTTGGCTTGGAGCTTGTTGGCTTGGGGTTTGTTGGCTTGGAGGTTGATTTGAAGCTTGTTGGCTACTTGATGCTTGACTTGTGCTAGCATCATTGCCCTTTGATTTTTTGCCGGATGTGCACTTTCTTTTATTGTGGCCCTTACTATTGCATGATCCACAATTAGTTGGCTCGCGAGACTCTTGGAATAACTTGTTTCCCGAATGACCCCATCTATCCATATCTCCGTGATACCTCTTGGTCTTTCTTCTTCCACGTTTCACAACCTTCCATTCCGGATCTGGCCAAACTTGCACTCCATGATACTCCGGCCATTGTGATTGATCCAAGTAAGGAGAAAACCTTGGAGCCCATGTCCTCTTTGTGGCTTCGATTGAGAACTCGGACTCCCGAACGGTGAGCGGGTTATTGTAGTCGACACGTCTAGTGCGTGCCGCTGTGAGCAAGTGGGAGCAAGCCAAATGAAGCAAAGAGGGCCTCCTACATGTGCATTCACATGTCTTTAGGGACACACAGAAAGCCCGGCCTCCATGTTGGACACCACCTTGTGTGGTGCCTCCCGGCTCATTCACTTGGTAAATCCATTCAACATTGTCATAACATGTAGCTGTTTGGGAGTCCGCCTTCCTACTTTGAAATTCCATGAACTCTTCAACCTTCGTAGGGAACTCGCAATTCCTAGCAATTTCCTTCTCCGTTTCATCGGTGTAGTTCTGGAAATAGACATTCAACTTCTCGAATGTGTATTGAATGATTGCCGTCACGGGCAATGCACGGACACCCTTCAACACATTGTTGAAGCACTCGGCCATGTTGCTTGTCATTTGGCCATATCTCCTCCCATCCTCATCATAAGCTCTTGCCCACTTTGAGTTAAATATGAGGTGTCTATGAAGAAACTCTTGACCACCCGCGTTGAGGTCTTTGTGCTTCAGCAAGCCGTTGTATAGGTTTGCGAAGCGGCGCTCAGAGTAAGCGAGGCAACAATCTTGAAGGAGGTAAGACAACTCTTTGCTCTTGCATGCCCGGTAGAAGTTTGCACAAAAATGCCTCATGCACCATCGGTGATGCAAGGGAGCATGCCCGGGAATTGCAACCTCCACCGCATTGAGAATTCCTTGATGACGATCGGAGATGACACACACTTCCTTTGAGGGTGGTATGACCCTCGTCCTCAATATATGGAAAAACCATTGCCAGTTATCATTGTTCTCAATCTCTACCAATGCAAAAGCCAATGGTACTAAACGGTTGCTCGCATCACTTGCTATTGCCACCAATAGTGTGCCCTTGTACCGCCCGGTCAAGAAGGTACCATCCACGGCTATGACGGGCCTACAATGTTCGAATGCCCTCGTGCATTGCTCGAATGACCAAAATGCACGGTGAAATACCCTCACTCTTTTACCATCATGCAATGTCATTTTGGTTGCGGAAGGCTCCACCACATGCACCATGCCCGGGTTAGTTGCGGCCATCGCTAACAACAACCTAGGGATACGGTTGTATGCTTCCTCCCAATCACCGTATAACATCTTGAATGCGGCTTGTTTGGCCTTCCATGCCTTCCCGTACTTGACGTCGTAGGCAAACCGGGATTTGACCGTATCTTGCATGGACCTAATGCTCATGATAGGAAGTGATGAGATCTCCGCCGAGAGCTTGTATGCAATGAACTCGGATGTGAGTTGACGGTGGTCATTGTGCATCCTTGCCATCAAGCTTCGGCCCCCGGCACATGTGAGTGGCTACACAACTTGTTATGTGCCAAGAGGGCCCTTTTTTAAAGGTCGTGCACGGACAACCCATGGGCACCTTTTATCCACACATTTTAGCGTGTACCGCTTCTTCAAGTCCGAGTGAACAACGATGTAAGGGCGATGATGCTTAATGGAGAACTCCTTCAACCATATCTTCAATTCCAAGAATGTATCAAACGTTAGCCCTTTAGAGATCATAGCCGTCCTACCATCCACATCTCTCTTGGATTGTGGCCTAGCTCCAAGAAGTAAACTTTTGCCACCATCAACCACGGCTCCATCCGCAAGACTAACATCACGGAACAATGGTACCCGGATATCCCGTCCGGTTACCTTCTTGAAGATCTCGGCTCTTTCGGCTTCCTTAGCCGTGAAGCCATCCTCGTCAACCTCCTCTTCGGGTCCATCATCATCCGAGTCCGACGCATAGCATCGGGAATAAGGAATGGAGTGGTCCATCTCCTCTTGCGTCCAATATTTATCCAAATCACCGATATTGTTGCAATTCATCTCGAAACCATCATCACCATCGTCATGCTCATCATACTCATTATCCAACGGAGGTTGTTGGGCAATGGGAGATTGGACAATGGGAGATTGGGTGGCCTCTTCTGGGCTCATGGGTGGAGGAGTCCTCTCTCGAACGGGAGAGGAGGGCCGGTTAAGGTCAAGCTCGATACGAGCCTCAACCGTCTTGGTTGCAAACAACTCCAAAGCCTTATCTTGTGACCCGGCCACCGTCTCCTTGTAAATGGACCAACGTTGCTCCGAGTTGATACGCATTATCTTCCAACGGGTGTGCATTCCAAACCCCACATTATGCCTTCCCTCTAGCTCAACACCATCATTTGGCTCATTCCAATTCAACTCAACCCTAACTTGTGCTACCACCTCCGCAAAGCTAGGGCTAACGTCAAACACCAAGTCAACCTCTTCCGGGTCCGGCTCTATGTTTCCCTTCAAGAAAGCATCCTTCTCCACATGATGAACATGAACAATTCTTTCCATCCCCCTAGCATAATGGGAACACATACACACATGTGTTCATTAGTTACCATAATCAACATAATCTACCCATACAAACTAGCACACTACCATTTCTTCTACTTCAACAACCCTAACATCCAACCAAATCCATCTCCAACCTCAAATCAACCAAATCCACATCTAGGGTTTCAAATATAGATTGGAGCAAATACACAAAATCAATGGATGAAAAGAGGGGAAACGGAGGAGATTAGCTCAAGCAACGAGTTGGGAACGATCTCCACGGACAGATCTGACGATTTGGTGGTTGATTTGGTGGGGGGAGAGAGGGGGAGAGAGAAAACCGGGCGCCCTGGATGAGAGAAGAAGAACAGAGGGAGGAGAAAGAAGAAGGGTCGGGCTGGGGGCGCGCGCGGCCCAAACTTAAGTGAATGTGTGGCGCCCTTGCCACGGGCGCCACACTTTCAAAGTGTGGCGCCGGCGAGAGCGGCGCCACTCGTGCTGCCACGTCGGACCGGGGTCACCAGCTCAGCGTCCACGGGCCACGTCGGATGGGTGTGTGGCGCCAGCGCCAGGGGCGCCACATTGGCATGTGTGGCGCCCGTGAGAGGGGCGCCACACAAAAGGGTTAGATCCGTGAAATAGTTTCGTCGGGGGGTCAGTCTGTGCTTTTCTTTCAGTTTTGGGTTATTTTTGGGCAAATCGCCTGTTCGGTACGCCAGGTTTCAACTGGTTTGGACGTGTCTAGCTCCAAGTATTCCCAAAAAAATTGCTAATACACGTGTGAATTAAAACGCTAGGGATGCCTCGCGTTTTTTTCTCGCGAGCTTGCTGTACGTTGGTCAACTGCAATCGATTGACTGATTGGCATGTGACGCGCTCAGCTTTAACCAGCCGGGGTGGCGTGTGACGCGCGCCCACGTGCATCATCCTACCCGTGCAAAGCTAGCTGCATCCTGCATACATTGATCAGTAGCCTAGCACTCTAGCTTAGCAAGGATTTGTCGAACGTACCTGTTAATCCCTGTGTTTTCACCCAAAACACGTGTGGTAATACACTTCAATCCCTGCCTGCCGAACGAGCCCTTATATGATATGGTGAAAGCAATTGAACGGCTGAGATTCGAGGCAAGGCACGATCCAACGGCCACGAGGCGCAAATCGCTGTGAGGCCCCATAGGGGGCATCATATATACCTTCAGATTTCCCATTGTTGTATGTGTGAAACATTCATTTCCTATTGTTGTATGTGTGAAACATTTGTTATTTGTTTTCTTCCATTAGAACATTTGTTGACATTTCCGAAAAACATTATTGTAATAATTATGACGATTATTGTGTGATGTAAAACATTTATTTTATATGAATGTTGTGTTGGTTCTAATGTCCAATTTGTCAAAAAAAAACCTGTTTTGAGGGGTTGAAAACTCGTCCGAGCTAGCAGACCCCGTATCCCCACCCCGTAAAACAGAGGGTGGGGAAACGGGTCTGCTAGCTCGGACGAGTTTTCAGCCGGCTAAAAGTGAATACATGATCCTCTACTCGCGTTTTAAGGGGCGAAAAAATACGGGGTCTGTTAGACATGCTCTTAGCAGGCACCACGAGGCCAGCTTCAGACCAACGTCGATGAGCGGCAATCGGCAGCGACGTCTGATAGAGGTGACGCATATGCAACCCTCTATTGCGATTCTAATCCCCATCATTGATGTAACTAGAGGGTGTACCGAAGTAAAAGTGATGGTGCAACTGAGTTTATCTTCATATGAAGATGCTGCTGGGGAAGAGATCGACTTAGTACATATACTATCTTGTAATGTTTTAGCCTTGGTTAGTTTTGTTATGTACTCTGTGTGAATTACTTTGATACGGAGGCCAGGATTTTACGGAAGTGTGGTGGAGCATGTGCGCTCCACGCACCTTATTATTTTTTTTTCTTTTTTATCTCTCAAATTATATAATGTTTTGATTATTTTTTTGCAAGTCACTCAAAAATAATACTGTAAATAGGATGGAGGAAAATATTTCGGATTTTTTGTGCAAATTTAAAATTAAAATTATTAAAAATTCAAAATAAATTGTTGAAATACATATAATGACATAAAAAATCCAAAATAATTTCCCACATTTCAATTATGTTTAAGTGATCTGCAAATTTTTGAGTTCAAACAATGTATGGTATGAGAGATAAAAAAATGAGAAATTATTTGAGAGGGAAAAAAAAACTTGCACAGATCTTGATACAATATAGACGGTCTGGATAGGGGTGCTCACCAAGCACCTCCTCGGGATTTTAACCTTCTTCTCACTGTAATGTTCTCTCTTGACTACATCCACCTCGTGTTGATTTGAGCCTTTGCGTATAGTGGTTGGGGCACTGAATTCAATATATCATGTGGTAAGAAAGAAATAAACTCCAGACCTGTTTACCAGCATTTAAGATGGGTAATTGATACAATCTATATTTTCAGAATGCAGTCGTACTCTTGAATGAATTAGCACCCTAACTTATTTAAAAGCCAAAGCACCGTACGTGTGATTTCCTCTGTTCATTGCGTCTATATATACAGAATTGACTCTTCTTATTTCACGAGCGATAAACTAGCTAGCTAGCTGGGATTGTCGAAAAGTTTGGAAGAAATGCTTGATGAGGATGAGAGGTATCGAGAAGGAATGCAATACAATTTGTGACTTCGTGCTTGCATAGTGTATGGCTACAGCTTGCGGGGTCCGAACGAGAAAAACAACCATGTTTGTCAGGTCATGTTGTCCATCAAGGTTAGTAAGGGGCTGTTTGGTTTAGGGGATATGAGTCAGGGGATGGGGATATCCCCAACCACGTGGTTAGTGGTAGCCGTTTTTTCTGTTTGGTTACAAAGGTTACAAGGTGGTTAGGGATAGCCTATTTTGTGTTTGGTTCAGAGGATGAAGACTGGACGAGCTGATGTAGTTACCTTTTCAATTGGGAAGGTGAGAATACCTCTAAATTATGAATAAGCTTAATTGGGGATAAAAACTCTAATCTATTTCACCAAATTCTCTATTACTAAATACAGTAGATGGATACAAATCTTTAACAGTAAAAAAGAAAAGAAGAGGAAATCAACACAAGCTAGCTGAAGGCAAGAGATCGAGGAGAAAGCTAGCTAGTCCCTTACATATTAGCTAGTCAAGTTTGCTACCGGTTCAGCTATCGTCTCACTTTAGTTCAGCAACCGGCCGCCGCACATGGATCACTTTGCTCAGCCCATCAGCCGCACGCCCGCGCGCCCCGCGTCGACGTCCCAATCCATAGCCCCTGCAGAGAGAGAATGCAAGAGGAGTAGGGAGCATGGCGCCGGCGAGAGGAGAGGCGAGGCCTTGGGTGGAGGCGCTGCAAGGCGAGGCCACCCCGACGCGCGGCGAGTCGTGCACGGACGGCATCAAGGTACCGCGCGAGGGCGAGGGTGTGGGCGGAGCTGCAGCGCGGGGCAGCCGGCTCCAACGGCGTGGCGAGCGCAGCGGCGAGGGCGCGACGTGGGCCGAGCTGCAGGGCGCGGCGCGGGGCGGCCGGCTCCAACGGCGTGGCGAGCGGCCGGCGACCTTGCCCGCGCGCACGGCGAGCCTCGCCCCTGCCCGTGGCTCGCGCGGCCGGCGACCGGTATAGGGAGATGAGCGAGCGAAAACGTTTCGCGGTGAGCGAGCGGAGAGTGGTTGGCCTCATCCAGCTCTTTTTGCTGGAGCAGCTCAACCAGTTTTTTGAGGCATATTTCAAGAATCTGGTTATCCCTAACCATCTCCACCCTCCAAACCAAACGTGCGGCAACCACCAAAAAAATGGTTATCCCTTGCCATCCAGTGGATAGCCACTGAACCAAACAGCCCCTAAGTGTATCCGCGAGAGATCTGATAGAGCAGCGGCGACGCTTCAGTGGCTCATCATCTATCTGTATTATAGGGTGGCACATGGCGATCAAGGAAATTTAGATCTCATCATCCTGATCGTGTCTCTCGTCGTTTCTCAATTGTTGGTTATCTCATACCCTGCGTCATTGGTGATCTGCGGGGCCGGAGCCCGGAGGCACAATAAGAACCATGTAAAAATAACAGTTTAATATAGTAATATATTCATTGGACCTGTATCATCTCACTGTTACATTTCCCGCGGAGAACTACATGCCACCACAGTTGATTTTTTATTCAGCTATATTGAGTTGAACCTTCTTTGCAAATTTGCCATGTTTTTAATGGATCACGAGTATTAGTAGTTCAGTGCTGCCGTATTTATTAGGGGTAGTTACAGAGATAATTTTAGTAAAAGTGCTGAGAATAAAAAGGATGAACTTAGATAAGGGCGAGTGCGTTTTTTAGCCGCAAACTGATGTAACAGTTCCGATTTATTTCAATGCATCCTCAGCAAACACGCTTGGTTCGTCGTTTCAATCTAGCCCAAAACGATCGTTTTGCCATTTTCTCCCTAAAAACAGTGTCACCTCAGTAGGTCCGTTTTTAATTCAGCGGGAATTTGTGTGCATAGTGATTCACGCTCCTCATTTAATCCGGCGGGGAATATTTACCAAGTTGTCAAGCGGGGCCATAGAGAGGGAGAGCCCTAGAGGGAGTCTGGATCATTCCTACTTCGGGGGCCAGGGCAGGGCAGTACTAAGAGCATCTCCAGCCGCGTCCTTTAAAGCGATCTTCAAAGGTATTTGGGGCACGTTGGACAATTTTTCGTTTCCAGCCGCGCACCACAAAACCTCCTTTCTTCCAGCGCGGCTAAATACGGTGTTCGGCGCCCCGACCCCATCTCCGATCCACAGAGGATGCTCCGGGCACGCCGGACACAACGAAAAGCGAGGCGGGCTCCCACCTGTCGGCGACCACTTCCACAACAGTTGGTTCGCGCCTTTTATTTCTCTTCACGCTTTCCCTCCCGAGCCTCCCACCCCCCCGCCGCCGCTCGATTTGCCGACCGTTTCGACGGCAGATCTCTTCTGAGTCAGGCACCGTCCTGGCGGCTAGCTCTCTCGCCGGCCTTTTTGCCCCCGCCGCTTCGCCAACGCGTCCCAGAACGTGCCGTCAAATCCTCCCCACCTCCGCGCATAGAAGGTGTTCAACGCCTTGTCAGGTAGGCGCGATACGTCGATGTTCGTTGCCTCGTCTGTCGGGGCTGAATTTTAACCATTAATTTTGCTTCAGACATGGATAGCGACGACAAGATGCTTGTCCGACTGTTGGAGGACGAGCAAGCCTTCGAAACGACATTCGGGAGCATTTTTTGATCATCGCATCCCTCCGGAACATGCTTGACGCCGATGTGAAGAAGCAGAAGAGGCCGCGTCGCGGAGGTTCAAGGCCGGGAAGAAAGAAGTCGAAGCCCCGACATAGGATGAAGGGTCATACCATGCTGCACAACGACTACTTCGCAGATGACGCAACACAGACCGGTAATTTTCGGCTCCGGTATAGGATGAGCAAGGGTTTGTTCATGAATATCCTCCACAGCGTTCGAGAGTTCGACCCCTACTTCAAGCTATTGCACGACGTTGTAGGCATTGACGGGTTCTTGTCAATTTAGAAGTGCACCGCCGCCATGAGGATGCTTGCATACGGAGCACCTGCCGATACACGGGACTGATGTCTACGGGTGCTTCTATTCTTGTAGACAGTGTTGGGCCTCCAAGAGCAGAGGTTTGTAGAACAGCAGCAAGTTTTCCTTAAGTGGATCACCCAAGGTTTATCGAACTCAGGGAGGAAGAGGTCAAAGATATCCCTCTCATGCAACCCTGCAACCACAAAGCAAGAAGTCTCTTGTGTCCCCAACACACCTAATAGGTGCACTAGTTCGGTGAAGAGATAGTGAAATACAAGTGGTATGAATGAATATGAGCAGTAGTAACGGCGCTAGAAAAGTGCTTGCTGGCGTGCAGTTGATGGTATTAATATTGCAGGAAGTAAAGATGCGAAAAAACGATGAAACAAGCAGCGATAGCAGTATTTAGGAACAAGGCCTAGGGATCATACTTTCACTAGTGGACACTCTCAACATTGATCACATAACAGAATAAATAGATAGATGCTAGACTCTACACCCTCGATGAACACCACTAACTGTGTAGGATTACACGAACTCTCAATGCCGGAGTTAACAAGCTCCACAATATTCAATGTTCATATTTAAATAACCTTAGAGTGCATAACAGATCAACATAACCAAACCAAGTACTAACATAGCATGCACACTGTCACCTTCACACTACGAAAGGAGGAATAGATCACATCAATACTATCATAGCAATAGTTAACTTCATAATCTACAAGAGATCACAATCATAGCCTACGCCAAGTACTACACGATGCACACACTGTCACCATTACACCGTGCAGGAGGAATAAACTACTTTAATAACATCATGATGGCGTGTAACTCACACGTTCATTGGGAACCCCAAGAGGAAGGTATGATGCGCACAGCAGCAAGTTTTCCCTCAGAAAGAAACCAAGGTTTATCGAACCAGGAGGAGCCAAGAAGCACGTTGAAGGTTGATGGCGGCGGGATGTAGTGCGGCGCAACACCAGGGATTCCGGCGCCAACGTGGAACCTGCACAACACAACCAAAGTACTTTGCCCCAACGAAACAGTGAGGTTGTCAATCTCACCGGCTTGCTGTAACAAAGGATTAACCGTATTGTGTGGAAGATGATTGTTTGCAGAAAACAAGAGAACAAAGATTGCAAGAGATTGTATTTCAGTATAGAGAATTGGACCGGGGTCCACAGTTCACTAGAGGTGTCTCTCCCATAAGATAAACAGCATGTTGGGTGAACAAATTACAGTTGGGCAATTGACAAATAAAGAGGGCATGACCATGCACATACATATTATGATGAGTATAGTGAGATTTAATTGGGCATTACGACAAAGTACATAGACCGCCATCCAGCATGCATCTATGCCTAAAAAGTCCACCTTCAGGTTATCATCCGAACCCCCTCCAGTATTAAGTTGCTAACAACAGACAATTGCATTAAGTATTGCGCGTAATGTAATCAGTGACTACATCCTTGAACATAGCACCAATGTTTTATCCCTAGTGGCAACAGCACATCCACAACCTTAGAACTTTCTGTCACTGTCCCAGATATCAATGGAGGCATGAACCCACTATCGAGCATAAATACTCCCTCTTGGAGTTACAAGCATCTACTTGGCCAGAGCATCTACTAGTAACGGAGAGCATGCAAGATCATAAACAACACATAGACATAACTTTGATAATCAACATAACAAGTATTCTCTATTCATCGGATCCCAACAAACGCAACATATAGAATTACAGATAGATGATCTTGATCATGTTAGGCAGCTCACAAGATCCGACAATGAAGCACAATGGGGAGAAGACAACCATCTAGCTACTGCTATGGACCCATAGTCCAGGGGTAGACTACTTACACATCACTCCGGAGGCGACCATGGCGGCGTAGAGTCCTCCGGGAGATGAATCCCCTCTCCGGCAGGGTGCCGGAGGCGATCTCCTGAATCCCCCGAGATGGGATCGGCGGCGGCGGCGTCTCTGGAAGGTTTTCCGTATCGTGGCTCTCGGTACTGGGGGTTTCGCGACGGAGGCTTTAAGTAGGCGGAAGGGCAGGTCAGGAGGCGGCACGAGGGGCCCACACCATAGGGCCGTGCGGCCAGGGGCCAGGCCGCGCCGCCCTAGGGTGTCGCCACCTCGTGGCCCCACTTCGTTTCCTCTTCGGTCTTCTGGAAGCTTCGTGGCAAAATAGGACCCTGGGCGTTGATTTCGTCCAATTCCGAGAATATTTCCTTACTAGGATTTCTGAAACCAAAAACAGCAGACAAAGAATCGGCACTTCGGCATCTTGTTAATAGGTTAGTTCCAGAAAATGCACGAATATGACATAAAGTGTGCATAAAACATGTAGATAACATCAATAATGTGGCATGGAACATAAGAAATTATCGATACGTCGGAGACGTATCAGCATCCCCAAGCTTAGTTCTGCTCGTCCCGAGCAGGTAAAACGATAACACAGATAATTTCTGGAGTGACATGCCATCATAACCTTGATCATACTATTTGTAAAGCATATGTAGTGAATGCAGCGATCAAAACAATGTATATGACATGAGTAAACAAGTGAATCATAAAGCAAAGACTTTTCATGAATAGCACTTCAAGACAAGCATCAATAAGTCTTGCATAAGAGTTAACTCATAAAGCAATAATTCAAAGTAAAGGTATTGAAGCAACACAAAGGAAGATTAAGTTTCAGCGGTTGCTTTCAACTTGTAACATGTATATCTCATGGATAATTGTCAACATAGAGTAATATAATAAGTGCAATAAGCAAGTATGTAGGAATCAATGCACAGTTCACACAAGTGTTTGCTTCTTGAGGTGGAGAGAAATATGTGAACTGACTCAACAATGAATAGTAAAAGAATGGTCCTCCATAGAGGAAAAGCATCGATTGCTGTATTTGTGCTAGAGCTTTGATTTTGAAAACATGAAACAATTTTGTCAACGGTAGTAATAAAGCATATGTATCATGTAAATTATATCTTACAAGTTGCAAGCCTCATGCATAGTATACTAATAGTGCCCGCACCTTGTCCTAATTAGCTTGGACTACCGGATCATCACAATGCACATGTTTTGACCAAGTGTCACAAAGGGGTACCTCTATGCCGCCTGTACAAAGGTCTAAGGAGAAAGCTCGCATTGGATTTCTCGCTATTGATTATTCTCAACTTAGACATCCATACCGGGACAACATAGACAACAGATAATGGACTCCTCTTTTATGCATAAGCATGTAACAACAATTAATAATTTTCTCATATGAGATTGAGGATATATGTCCAAAACTGAAACTTCCACCATGGATCATGGCTTTAGTTAGCGGCCCAATGTTCTTCTCTAACAATATGCATGCTTAACCATAAGGTGGTAGATCGCTCTTACTTCAGACAAGACGAACATGCATAGCAACTCACATGAAATTCAACAAAGAATAGTTGATGGCGTCCCCAGTGAACATGGTTATCACACAACAAGCAACTTAATAAGAGATAAAGTGCATAAGTACATATTCAATACCACAATAGTTTTTAAGCTATTTGTCCCATGAGCTATATATTGCAAAGGTGAATGATGGAATTTTAAAGGTAGCACTCAAGCAATTTACTTTGGAATGGCGGAAAATACCATGTAGTAGGTAGGTATGGTGGACACAAATGGCATAGTGGTTGGCTCAAGTATTTTGGATGCATGAGAGGTATTCCCTCTCGATACAAGGTTTAGGCTAGCAAGGCTTATTTGAAACAAACACAAGGATGAACTGGTGCAGCAAAACTCACATAAAAGACATATTGAAAACATTATAAGACTCTACACCGTCTTCCTTGTTGTTCAAACTCAATACTAGAAATTATCTAGACCTTAGAGAAACCAAATATGCAAACCAAATTTTAGCATGCTCTATGTATTTCTTCATTAATGGGTGCAAAGCATATGATGCAAGAGCTTAAACATGAGCACAACAATTGCCAAGTATCACATTACCCAAGACATTATAGCAAATTACTACATGTATCATTTTCCAATTCCAACCATATAACAATTTAACGAAGAAGAAACTTCGCCATGAATACTATGAGTAGAAACTAAGGACATACTTGTCCATATGCTACAGCGGAGCGTGTCTCTCTCCCACAAAGTGAATGCTAGGATCCATTTTATTCAAACAAAACAAAAAACAAAAACAAACCGACGCTCCAAGCAAAGCACATAAGATGTGATGGAATAAAAATATAGTTTCAGGGGAGGAACCTGATAATGTTGTCGATGAAGAAGGGGATGCCTTGGGCATCCCCAAGCTTAGACGCTTGAGTCTTCTTAGAATATGCAGGGGTGAACCACCGGGGCATCCCCAAGCTTAGAGCTTTCACTCTCCTTGATCATGTTGCATCATACTCCTCTCTTGATCCTTGAAAACTTCCTCCACACCAAACTCGAAACAACTCATTAGAGGGTTAGTGCACAATAAAAATTAACATGTTCAGAGGTGACATAATCATTCTTAACACTTCTGGACATTGCATAAGGCTACTGGACATTAATGGATCAAAGAAATTCATCCAACATAGCAAAAGAGGCAATGCGAAATAAAAGGCAGAATCTGTCAAAACAGAACAGTTCGTAAAGACGAATTTTAAAATGGCACCAGACTTGCTCAAATGAAAATGCTCAAATTGAATGAAAGTTGCGTACATATCTGAGGATCACGCACGTAAATTGGCATATTTTTCTGAGCTACCTACAGAGAGGCAGGTCGGAATTCGTGACAGCAAAGAAATCTGAAACTGCGCAGTAATCCAAATCTAGTATGAACTTTTCTATCAAAGACTTTACTTGGCACAATAAAACACTAAACTAAGATAAGGAGAAGTTGCTACAGTAGTAAACAACTTCCAAGACACAAATATAAAACAAAGTACTGTAGTAAAAACATGGGTTATCTCCCAAGGAGTTCTTTCTTTATAGCCATTAAGATGGGCTCAGCAGTTTTAATGATGCACTCGCAAGAAATAGTATTTGAAGCAAAAGAGAGCATCAAGAGGCAAATTCAAAACAAATTTAAACCTAACATGCTTCCTATGAAAAGGAATCTTGTAAATAAACAAGTCAATGAAGAACAAAGTGAATAGCATAGGAAGACAAAACAAGTGTAACTTCAAAAATTTCAGCATATAGAGAGGTATTTTAGTAACATGAAAATTTCTACAACCATATTTTCCTCTCTCATAATAATTTCCAGTAGTATCATGAGCAAACTCAACAATGTAACTATCACATAAAGCATTCTTATCATGAGTCTCATGCATAAAATTATTACTCTCCACATAAGCATAATCAATTTTATTAGTTGTAGTGGGAGCAAATTCAACAAAGTGGCTATCATCATATATAGGAGGCATATTGTAATCATAAAAGAAAATTTTCTCCTCAATGCTTGGGGGACTAAAAAGATCATGCTCATCAAAGCCAGCTTCCCCAAGCTTAGAATTTTCCATAGCATTAGCAACAATAGTGTTCAAAGCATTCATATTAATAACATTCCCATTAGCATGCATATAAAGTTCCATGGGTTTTTTAATTCTCTCTTCAAACACATCATGTCCTAATTCAAGATAAAGTTTATAAAGATCTCTCATATTTTTGTTGTTTTCCATTATGCTTAACTAGTGAAATAAAAACATGCATGATATTAAGTAAAGTAAAACAAGTAACTAATTTTTTGTGTTTTTGATATAGCAAACAAGATAGCAAATAAAGTAAAACTAGCAACTAATTTTTTTGTATTTTGATTTAGTGCAGCAAACAAAGTAGTAAATAAAACTAAGCAAGACAAAAACAAAGTAAAGAGATTGGGAAGTGGAGACTCCCCTTGCAGCGTGTCTTGATCTCCCCGGTAACGGCGCCAGAAAAAGAGCTTGATGGCGTGTAACTCACACGTTCGTTGGGAACCCCAAGAGGAAGGTATGATGCGCACAGCAGCAAGTTTTCCCTCAGAAAGAAACCAAGGTTTATCGAACCAGGAGGAGCCAAGAAGCACGTTGAAGGTTGATGGCGGCGGGATGTAGTGCGGCGCAACACCAGGGATTCCGGCGCCAACGTGGAACCTGCACAACACAACCAAAGTACTTTGCCCCAACGAAACAGTGAGGTTGTCAATCTCACCGGCTTGCTGTAACAAAGGATTAACCGTATTGTGTGGAAGATGATTGTTTGCAGAAAACAGTAGAACAAGATTGCATTGTATTTCAGTATAGAGAATTGGACTGGGGTCCACAGTTCACTAGAGGTGTCTCTCCCATAAGATAAACAGCATGTTGGGTGAACAAATTACAGTTGGGCAATTGACAAATAAAGAGGGCATGACCATGCACATACATATTATGATGAGTATAGTGAGATTTAATTGGGCATTACGACAAAGTACATAGACCGCCATCCAGCATGCATCTATGCCTAAAAAGTCCACCTTCAGGTTATCATCTGAACCCCCTCCAGTATTAAGTTGCTAACAACAGACAATTGCATTAAGTATTGCGCGTAATGTAATCAGTGACTACATCCTTGAACATAGCACCAATGTTTTATCCCTAGTGGCAACAGCACATCCATAACCTTAGAACTTTCTGTCACTGTCCCAGATATCAATGGAGGCATGAACCCACTATCGAGCATAAATACTCCCTCTTGGAGTTACAAGCATCTACTTGGTCAGAGCATCTACTAGTAACGGAGAGCATGCAAGATCATAAACGACACATAGACATAACTTTGATAATCAACATAAAAAGTATTCTCTATTCATCGGATCCCAACAAACGCAACATATAGAATTACAGATAGATGATCTTGATCATGTTTGGCAGCTCACAAGATCCGACAATGAAGCACAATGGGGAGAAGACAACCATCTAGCTACTGCTATGGACCCATAGTCCAGGGGTAGACTACTCACACATCACTCCGGAGGCGACCATGGCGGCGTAGAGTCCTCCGGGAGATGAATCCCCTCTCCGGCAGGGTGCCGGAGGCGATCTCCTGAATCCCCCGAGATGGGATCGGCGGCGGCGGCGTCTGATACGTCTCCGACGTATCGATAATTTCTTATGTTCCATGCCACATTATTGATGTTATCTACATGTTTTATGCACACTTTATGTCATATTCGTGCATTTTCTGGAACTAACCTATTAACAAGATGCCGAAGTGCCGATTCTTTGTTCTGCTGTTTTTGGTTTCAGAAATCCTAGTAAGGAAATATTCTCGGAATTGGACGAAATCAAAGCCCAGGGCCTATTTTTCCACGAAGCTTCCGAAGTCCGAAGGACAGACGAAGAGGGGCCACGAGGGGGCCACACCCTAGGGCGGCGCGGCCCCCCCCTTGGCCGCGCGGCCCTATGGTGTGGGGCCCCGTGCCGCCTCTTGACCTGCCCTTCCGCCTACAAATAGCCTCCGTGACGAAACCCCCGGTCATCGAGAACCACGATACGGAAAACCTTCCGGAGAGACGCCGCCAACGCCGATCCCATCTCGGGGATCCAGAGATCGCCTCCGGCACCCTGCCGAGAGGGGAATCATCTCCCGGAGGACTCTACGCCGCCATGGTCGCCTCCGGTGTGATGTGTGAGTAGTCTACCCCTGGACTATGGGTCCATAGCAGTAGCTAGATGGTTGTCTTCTCCCCATTGTGCTATCATTGTCGGATCTTGTGAGCTGCCTAACATGATCAAGATCATCTATCTGTAATTCTATATGTTGCGTTTGTTGGGATCCGATGAATAGAGAATACTTGTTATGTTGATTATCAAAGTTATACTTATGTGTTGTTTATGATCTTGCATGCTTTCCGTTACTAGTAGATGCTCTGGCCAAGTAGATGCTTGTAACTCCAAGAGGGAGTACTTATGCTCGATAGTGGGTTCATGCCTGCATTGACACCGGGACAAAGGACAGAAAGTTCTAAGGTTGTGTTGTGCTGTTGCCACTAGGGATAAAACATTGATGCTATGTCTAAGGATGTAGTTGATGATTACATTACGCACCATACTTAATGCAATTGTCTGTTGCTTTGCAACTTAATACCGGAGGGGGTTCGGATGATAACGAAGGTGGACTTTTTAGGCATAGATGCAGTTGGATGGCGGTCTATGTACTTTGTCGTAATGCCCAATTAAATCTCACTATACTCATCATGATATGTATGTGCATTGTCATGCTCTCTTTATTTGTCAATTGCCCAACTGTAATTTGTTCACCCAACATGCTGTTTGTCTTCTGGGAGAGACCCCTCTAGTGAACTGTGGACCCCGGTCCAATTCTCTTTACTGAAATACAATCTACTGCAATACTTGTTCTACTGTTTTCTGCAAACAATCATCTTCCACACAATACGGTTAATCCTTTGTTACAGCAAGCCGGTGAGATTGACAACCTCACTGTTTCGTTGGGGCAAAGTACTTTGGTTGTGTTGTGCAGGTTCCACGTTGGCGCCGGAATCCCTGGTGTTGCGCCGCACTACATCCTGCCGCCATCAACCTTCAACGTGCTTCTTGGCTCCTCCTGGTTCGATAAACCTTGGTTTCTTTCTGAGGGAAAACTTGCTGCTGTGCGCATCATACCTTCCTCTTGGGGTTCCCAACGAACGTGTGAGTTACACGCCATCAAGCATATTTTTCGGCGCCGTTGCCGGGAGATCAAGACACGCTGCAAGGGGAGTCTCCACTTCTCAATCTCTTTACTTTGTTTTTGTCTTGCTTAGTTTTATTTACTACTTTGTTTGCTGCACTAAATCAAAATACAAAAAAATTAGTTGCTAGTTTTACTTTATTTGCTATCTTGTTTGCTATATCAAAAACACAAAAAAAATTAGTTTACTTGCATTTACTTTATCTGTTTTGCTTTATTTACTGTTGCTAAAATGGCCAACGCTGAAAATACTAAGTTGTGTGACTTCACAACTACAAATAATAATGATTTCTTATGCACACCTATTGCTCCACCTGCTACTACAGCAGAATTCTTTGAAATTAAACCTGCTTTACTGAATCTTGTTATGCGAGAGCAATTTTCTGGTGTTAGTTCTGATGATGCTGCTGCCCATCTTAATAATTTTGTTGAACTATGTGAAATGCAAAAGTATAAAGATGTAGATGGTGATATTATTAAACTAAAATTGTTCCCTTTCTCATTAAGAGGAAGAGCTAAAGATTGGTTGCTATCTCTGCCTAAGAATAGTATTGATTCATGGACTAAATGCAAGGATGCTTTTATTGGTAGATATTATCCCCCTGCTAAAATTATATCTTTGAGGAGTAGCATAATGAATTTTAAACAATTAGATACTGAACATGTTGCTCAAGCTTGGGAAAGAATGAAATCTCTGGTTAAAAATTGCCCAACCCATGGACTGACTACTTGGATGATCATCCAAACCTTCTATGCAGGACTAAATTTTTCTTCACGGAATTTATTGGATTCAGCTGCTGGAGGTACCTTTATGTCCATCACTCTTGGTGAAGCAACAAAGCTTCTTGATAATATGATGATCAACTACTCTGAATGGCACACGGAAAGAGCTCCACAAGGTAAGAAGGTAAATTCTGTCGAAGAAACCTCTTCCTTGAGTGATAAGATTGATGCTATTATGTCTATGCTTGTGAATGATAGGACTAATATTGATCCTAATAATGTTCCGTTAGCTTCATTGGTTGCACAAGAAGAACATGTTTATGTAAACTTCATTAAAAATAATAATTTCAACAACAATGCTTACCGGAACAATTCTAGTAACAACTATAGGCCATATCCTTATAATAGTGGCAACGGCTATGGTAATTCTTATGGGAATTCTTAAAACAATAATAGGAGTTCACCCCCTGGACTTGAAGCCATGCTTAAAGAATTTATTAGTACACAAACTGCTTTTAACAAATCTGTTGAAGAAAAGCTTGGGAAAATTGATATACTTGCTTCTAAAGTTGATAGTCTTGCTGCTGATGTTGATCTTTTGAAATCGAAAGTTTTGCCTAATGAAAATCATCATAATAAAATTGTTACTACAGCAAATGCCATTCAAGTTAGAATTAATGAGAATATAAGATTAATGGCTGAACTACGTGCTAGGTGGGATAGAGAAGAAAATGAAAAACTAGCTAAAGAGAAGAATGTAGCTAAAGTTTGGACTATTACCACCACTTGCAATGCTAATGCTACACATGTTGCTGCACCTCCTACTAATACTAATAAAAGAATTGGTGTTAGCAATGTTTCCACTTCTAATGCAAAGCACGAGAAACTGCCTGAAACTGCTAAAACTGCTGAAGCTTTTGTGATAAAGCTGCTGAAATTTTTTCCAACATTGGGGATGATGATCCCATTGCTTTAGATTATAATGGTTTGAATTTTGATTATTGCCACATCTCTGAAGTTATAAAGTTCTTGCAAAAACTTGCTAAAAGTCCTAATGCTAGTGCTATAAATTTGGCTTTTACACATCATATTACAAATGCTCTCATAAAAGCTAGAGAAGAGAAACTAGAGCGTGAAGCCTCTATTCCTAAAAAGCTAGAGGATGGTTGGGAGCCCATCATTAAGATGAAGGTTAAAGATTTTGATTGTAATGCTTTATGTGATCTTGGTGCAAGTATTTCTGTTATGCCTAAGAAAATTTATAATATGCTTGACTTGCCACCACTGAAAAATTGTTATTTGGATGTTAATCTTGCTGATCATTCTACAAAGAAACCTTTGGGTAAGGTTGATAATGTTCGCATTACCGTTAACAATAACCTTGTTCCCGTTGATTTTGTTGTCTTGGATATTGAATGCAATGCATCTTGTCCCATTATATTGGGAAGACCTTTTCTTCGAACTGTTGGTGCTATCATTGATATGAAGGAAGGTAATATAAAATATCAATTTCCTCTCAAGAAAGGTATGGAACACTTCCCTAGAAAGAGAATGAAGTACCCTTTTGATTCTATTATGAGAACAAATTATGATGTTGACACTTCGTCTCTTGATAATACTTGATATACACTTTCTGCGCCTAGCTGAAAGGCGTTAAAGAAAAGCGCTTATGGGAGACAACCCATGTTTTTACCTACAGTACCTTGTTTTTATTTTGTGTCTTGGAAGTTGTTTACTACTGTAGCAACCTCTCCTTATCTTAGTTTTGTGTTTTGTTGTGCCAAGTTAAGCCGTTGATAGAAAAGTAAGTACTAGATTTGGATTACTGCACAGTTCCAGATTTCTTTGCTGCCACGAATCTGGGTCCACCTCCCTGTAGGTAGCTCAGAAAATTAAGCCAATTTACGTGCATGATCCTCAGATATGTATGCAACTTTCATTCAATTTGGGCATTTTCATTTGAGCAAGTCTGGTGCCATTTTAAAATTCGTCAATACGAACTGTTCTGTTTTGACAGATGCTGCCTTTTATTTCGCATTGCCTCTTTTGCTATGTTGGATGAATTTCTTTGATCCACTAATGTCCAGTAGCATTATGCAATGTCCAGAAGTGTTAAGAATGATTGTGTCACCTCTGAATATGATAATTTATATTGTGCACTAACCCTCTAATGAGTTGTTTCGAGTTTGGTGTGGAGGAAGTTTTCAAGGATCAAGAGAGGAGTATGATGCAACATGATCAAGGAGAGTGAAAGCTCTAAGCTTGGGGATGCCCCGGTGGTTCACCCCTGCATATATCAAGAAGACTCAAGCGTCTAAGCTTGGGGATGCCCAAGGCATCCCCTTCTTCATCGACAACATTATCAGGTTCCTCCCCTGAAACTATATTTTTATTCCATCACATCTTATGTGCTTTTTCTTGGAGCGTCGGTTTGTTTTTGTTTTTTGCTTTGTTTGAATAAAATGGATCCTAGCATTCACTATATGGGAGAGAGACACGCTCCACTGTAGCATATGGACAAGTATGTCCTTGGTTTCTACTCATAGTATTCATGGCGAAGTTTCTCCTTCGTTAAATTGTTATATGGTTGGAATTGGAAATGATACATGTAGTAATTGCTATAAATGTCTTGGGTAATGTGATACTTGGCAATTGTTGTGCTCATGTTTAAGCTCTTGCATCATATGCTTTGCACCCATTAATGAAGAAATACATAGAGCATGCTAAAATTTGGTTTGCATATTTGGTTTCTCTAAGGTCTAGATAATTTCTAGTATTGAGTTTGAACAACAAGGAAGACGGTGTAGAGTCTTATAATGTTTTCAATATGTCTTTTATGTGAGTTTTGCTGCACCGGTTCATCCTTGTGTTTGTTTCAAATAAGCCTTGCTAGCCTAAACCTTGTATCGAGAGGGAATACTTCTCATGCATCCAAAATACTTGAGCCAACCACTATGCCATTTTTGTCCACCATACCTACCTACTACATGGTATTTTCCGCCATTCCAAAGTAAATTGCTTGAGTGCTACCTTTAAAATTCCATCATCACCTTTGCAATATATAGCTCATGGGACAAATAGCTTAAAAACTATTGTGGTATTGAATATGTAATTATGCACTTTATCTCTTATTAAGTTGCTCGTTGTGCGATAACCATGTTTACTGGGGACGCCATCAACTATTCATTGTTGAATTTCATGTGAGTTGCTATGCATGTTCGTCTTGTCTGAAGTAAGGGCGATCTACACTGAGTTGAATGATTTGAGCATGCATATTGTTAGAGAAGAACATTGGGCCGCTAACTAAAGCCATGATTCATGGTGGAAGTTTCAGTTTTGGACAAATATCCTCAAATCTCTAATGAGAAAAGAATTAATTGTTGTTGAATGCTTAAAGCATTAAAAGAGGAGTCCATTATCTGTTGTCTATGTTGTCCCGGTATGGATGTCTAAGTTGAGAATAATCAAAAGCGAGAAATCCAAATGCGAGCTTTCTCCTTAGACCTTTTGTACAAAGTGGCATAGAGGTACCCCTTTGTGATACTTGGTTAAAGCATATGTATTGCGGTGATAATCCAGGTAGTCCAAGCTAATTAGGACAAGGTGCGGGCACTATTGGTACACTATGCATGAGGCTTGCAACTTATAAGATATAATTTACATGATGCATATGCTTTATTACTACCGTTGACAAAATTGTTTCATGTTTTCAAAATCAAAGCTCTAGCACAAATATAGCAATCGATGCTTTTCCTCTATGAGGACCATTCTTTTACTTTCAGTGTTGAGTCAGTTCACCTATTTCTCTCCACCTCAAGAAGCAAACACTTGTGTGAACTGTGCATTGATTCCTACATACTTGCTTATTGCACTTATTATATTACTCTATGTTGACAATATCCATGAGATATACATGTTACAAGTTGAAAGCAACCGCTGAAACTTAATCTTCTTTTGTGTTGCTTCAATGCCTTTACTCTGAATATTGCTTTATGAGTTAACTCTTATGCAAGACTTATTGATGCTTGTCTTGAAGTGCTATTCATGAAAAGTCTTTGCTTTATGATTCACTTGTTTACTCATGTCATATACATTGTTTTGATCGCTGCATTCACTACATATGCTTTACAAATAGTATGATCAAGATTATGATGGCATGTCACTCTAGAAATTATCTGTGTTATCGTTTTACATGCTCGGGACGAGCAGAACTAAGCTTGGGGATGCTGATACGTCTCCGACGTATCGATAATTTCTTATGTTCCATGCCACATTATTGATGTTATCTACATGTTTTATGCACACTTTATGTCATATTCGTGCATTTTCTGGAACTAACCTATTAACAAGATGCCGAAGTGCCGATTCTTTGTTTTCTGCTGTTTTTGGTTTCAGAAATCCTAGTAAGGAAATATTCTCGGAATTGGACGAAATCAAAGCCCAGGGGCCTATTTTTCCACGAAGCTTCCAGAAGTCCGAAGGAGAGACGAAGAGGGGCCACGAGGGGGCCACACCCTAGGACGGCGCGGCCCCCCCTTGGCCGCGCGGCCCTATGGTGTGGGGCCCCCGTGCCGCCTCTTGACCTGCCCTTCCGCCTACAAATAGCCTCCGTGACGAAACCCCCAGTACCGAGAACCACGATACGGAAAACCTTCCAGAGACGCCGCCAACGCCGATCCCATCTCGGGGGATCCAGGAGATCGCCTCCGGCACCCTGCCGGAGAGGGGAATCATCTCCCGGAGGACTCTACGCCGCCATGGTCGCCTCCGGTGTGATGTGTGAGTAGTCTACCCCTGGACTATGGGTCCATAGCAGTAGCTAGATGGTTGTCTTCTCCCCATTGTGCTATCATTGTCGGATCTTGTGAGCTGCCTAACATGATCAAGATCATCTATCTGTAATTCTATATGTTGCGTTTGTTGGGATCCGATGAATAGAGAATACTTGTTATGTTGATTATCAAAGTTATACTTATGTGTTGTTTATGATCTTGCATGCTTTCCGTTACTAGTAGATGCTCTGGCCAAGTAGATGCTTGTAACTCCAAGAGGGAGTACTTATGCTCGATAGTGGGTTCATGCCTGCATTGACACACAGGACAAGTGACAGAAAGTTCTAAGGTTGTGTTGTGCTGTTGCCACTAGGGATAAAACATTGATGCTATGTCTAAGGATGTAGTTGTTGATTACATTACGCACCATACTTAATGCAATTGTCTGTTGCTTTGCAACTTAATACTGGAGGGGGTTCGGATGATAACCTGAAGGTGGACTTTTTAGGCATAGATGCAGTTGGATGGCGGTCTATGTACTTTGTCGTAATGCCCAATTAAATCTCACTATACTCATCATGATATGTATGTGCATTGTCATGCTCTCTTTATTTGTCAATTGCCCAACTGTAATTTGTTCACCCAACATGCTGTTTGTCTTATGGGAGAGACCCCTCTAGTGAACTGTGGACCCCGGTTCAATTCTCTTTACTGAAATACAATCTACTGCAATACTTGTTCTACTGTTTTCTGCAAACAATCATCTTCCACACAATACGGTTAATCCTTTGTTACAGCAAGCCGGTGAGATTGACAACCTCACTGTTTCGTTGGGGCAAAGTACTTTGGTTGTGTTGTGCAGGTTCCACGTTGGCGCCGGAATCCCTGGTGTTGCGCCGCACTACATCCCGCCGCCATCAACCTTCAACGTGCTTCTTGGCTCCTCCTGGTTCGATAAACCTTGGTTTCTTTCTGAGGGAAAACTTGCTGCTGTGCGCATCATACCTTCCTCTTGGGGTTCCCAACGAACGTGTGAGTTACACGCCATCAGCATCTCTGGAAGGTTTTCCGTATCGTGGCTCTCGGTACTGGGGGTTTCACGACGGAGGCTTTAAGTAGGCGGAAGGGCAGGTCAGGAGGCTGCACGAGGGGCCCACACCATAGGGCCGCGCGGCCAGGGGCCAGGCCGCGCCGCCCTAGGGTGTCGCCACCTCGTGGCCCCACTTCGTCTCCTCTTCGGTCTTTTGGAAGCTTCGTGGCAAAATAGGACCCTGGGCGTTGATTTCGTCCAATTCCGAGAATATTTCCTTACTAGGATTTCTGAAACCAAAAACAGCAGAAAACAGCAACTGGCACTTCGGCATCTTGTTAATAGGTTAGTTCCAGAAAATGCACGAATATGACATAAAGTGTGCATAAAACATGTAGATAACATCAATAATGTGGCATGGAACATAAGAAATTATCGATACGTCGGAGACGTATCACATCACTAGAGTAGCACGCAGATATATTGTGATACAAAACACATTGCAATCATAAAGAGATATAAATAAGCACTTCACTATGCCATTCATAACAGTGAATAAGTATTCTGTGAAATATAGCCTAAGAGACCCACACGGTGCACACACTGTCACCTTTACACACGTGGGACAAGGAGTCTCCGGAGATCACATAAGTAAAACCCACTTGACTAGCATAATGACATCTAGATTACAAGCATCATCATATGAATCTCAATCATGTAAGGCAGCTCATGAGATTATTGTATTGAAGCACATAGGAGAGAGATGAACCACATAGCTACCGGTACAGCCCCGAGCCTCGATGGAGAACTACTCCCTCCTCATGGGAGACAGCAGCGTTGATGAAGATGGCGGTGATGTTGATGGAGAAGCCTTCCGGGGGCACTTCCCCGTCCCGGCGGCGTGCCGAAACAGAGACTCCTGTCCCCCAGATCTGGGCTTCGCGATGGCGGCGGCTCTGGAAGGTTTCTCGTACCGTGGCTCTTCCGTATCGAGGTTTTAGGTCAGGGACCTTTATATAGGCGAAGAGGCGGAGTCGGAGGGTCAACGAGGCGGTGACACACTAGGGGGGCGCGGCCAAGGCCTGGGCCGCACCACCCTAGCGTCTGGTGGCCCAGTGGCCCCCCTCTGGCCTCTCTCGGGTGTTCTGGAAGCTTCGCGTGATCCTAAGATGCTGGGCGTTGATTTCGTCCGATTCCGAGAATATTTCCTTACTAGGATTTCTGAAACCAAAAACAGCAGAAAACAGCAACTGGCCCTTCGGCATCTCGTCAATAGGTTAGTTCCGGAAAACGCATAAATATGACATAAAGTATGCATAAAATATGTAGATATCATCAATAATGTGGCATGGAACATAAGAAATTATCGATACGTCGGAGACGTATCAGCATCCCCAAGCTTAGTTCATGCTCGTCCCGAGCAGGTAAACGATAACAAAGATAATTTCTGGAGTGACATGCCATCATAACCTTGATCATACTATTGTAAGCATATGTAATGAATGCAGCGATCAAAACAATGGTAATGACATGAGTAAACAAATGAATCATAAAGCAAAGACTTTTCATGAATAGTACTTTCAAGACAAGCATCAATAAGTCTTGCAAAAGAGTTAACTCATAAAGCAATAAATTCTTAGTAAAAGGCATTGAAGCAACACAAAGGATGATTAAGTTTCAGCAATTGCTTTCAACTTGTAACATGTATATCTCATGGATAGTTGTCAACATAAAGCAATATAACAAGTGCAATAGGTAAACATGTAAGAATCAATGCACACAGTTGACACAAGTGTTTGCTTCTAAGATAGAAAGAAGTGGGTAAACTGACTCAACATAAAGTAAAAGAATGGCCATTCGCAGAGGGAAGCAGGGATTAAATCATGTGCTAGAGCTTTTTAAGTTTTGAAATCATATAGAGAGTATAAAAGTAAAGTTTTGAGAGGTGTTTGTTGTTGTCAACGAATGGTAGTGGGCACTCTAACTACCTCATCAACCAGACTTTCAAGAGCGGCTCCCATGAAGGACGTTATCTCTACCAGCAAGGTAGATCATCCCTCTTCTCTTTTATTTACACATGTATTTTAGTTTAGTTTTTATTTTTTATTTTTTTAGATGACACTCCTCCCAACCTTTGCTTTCTCAAGCCATGGCTAACCGAATCCTCGGGTGCCTTCCAACAATCACATACCATGAAGGAGTGTCTATTTGCAAAATTAAGTTGCTTACTGATGAACCAGAGCAAAACATGTGAAGAGAATTATTAATGCAAGTTAATTAATTGGGGCTGGGAACCCCATTGCCAGCTCTTTCTGCAAAATTATTGGATAAGCGGATGAAGCCACTAGTCCATTGTGAAAGTTTGTCAAAAGTAAATGACAAGATCGAAAGATAAAACACCACATACTTCCTCATGAGCTATAAAACATTGACACAAATAAGAGATAATAGCTTTTGAATTGTTTAAAGGTAGCACATGAAGTATTTGCTTGGAATGGCAGAGAAATACCATGTAGTAGGTAGGTATGGTGGACACAAATGGCATAGTTTTTGGCTCAAGGATTTGGATGCACGAGAAGAATTCCTCTCAATACAAGGCTAGGCTAGCAAGGTTGTTTGAAGCAAACTCAAGTATAAAACGGTGCAGCAAGACTCACATATGAACATATTGTAAGCATTATAAGACTTTACATCGTCTTCCTTGTTGTTCAAACTCTTTACTAGAAATTATCTAGACCTTAGAGAGACCAATTATGCAAACCAAAATTTAGCAAGCTCTATGTATTTCTTCATTAATAGGTGCAAAGTATATGATGCAAGAGCTTAAACATGAGCACAACAATTGCCAAGTATCAAATTATTCAAGACATTTTAGAATTACTACATGTAGCATTTCCCGATTCCAACCATATAACAATTAACGAAGCAGTTTCAACCTTCGCCATGAACATTAAGAATAAAGCTAAGAACACATGTGTTCATACGAACCAGCGGAGCGTGTCTCTCTCCCACACAAGAATGAACTTATTCAAACATAAACAAAAACAAACAGACGCTCCAAGTAAAGTACATAAGATGTGACCGAATAAAAATATAGTTTCAAGAGAAGAAACCTGATAAGTTGTCGATGAAGAAGGGGATGCCTTGGGCATCCCCAAGCTTAGAAGCTTGAGTCTTCTTAAAATATGCAGGGATGAACCACCGGGGCATCCCCAAGCTTAGATTCTTCACTCTTCTTGATCATAATATATCATCCTCCTCTCTTGACCCTTGAAAACTTCCTCCACACCAAACTCGAAGCAAACTCATTAGAGGGTTAGTGCATAATCAAAAACTCACATGTTCAGAGGTGACACAATCATTCTTAACACTTCTGGACATTTCCCAAAGATACTGGAAGGTAATGGAACAAGAAATCCACCCAACACAGTGAAAGAAGCAATGCGAAATAAAAGGCAGAATCTGTCAAAACAGAACAGTCCGTAAAGACGAATTTTAAAATGGCACCAGACTTGCTCAAATGAAAATGTCCAAATTGAATGAAAGTTGTGTACATATCTGAGGATCACGCACGTAAATTGGCAGATTTTTCTGAGTTACCTACAGAGAATTAGGCCCAGATTCGTGACAGCAAGAAATCTGTTTCTGCGCAGTAATCCAAATCTAGTATCAACCCTACTATCAAAGACTTTACTTGGCACAACAATGCAATAAAATAAGATAAGGAGAGGTTGCTACAGTAGTAACAACTTCCAAGACACAAATACAAAATAAAAGTACTGTAACAAAATAAACACATGGGTTATCTCCCAAGATGTTCTTTCTTTATAGCCATTAAGATGGGCTCAGCAGTTTTAATGATGCACTCGCAAGAAATAAGAGTTGAAGCAAAAGAGAGCATCAAGAAGCAAATTCAAAACACATTTAAGTCTAACATGCTTCCTATGCATAGGAATCTTGTAAATAAACAAGTTCATGAAGAGCAAAGTAACAAGCATAGGAAGATAAAACCAGTGTAACTTCAAAAATTTCAGCACATAGAGAGGTGTTTTAGTAACATGAAAATTTCTACAACCATATTTTCCTCTCTCATAATAATTTTCAGAGGCATCATGAACAAACTCAACAATATAAGTATCACATAAAGCATTCTTATTCACATGCATAAAAGTATCATTACTCTCCACATAAGCATAATCAATTTTATTAGTTGTAGTGGGAGCAAATTCAACAAAGTAGCTATCATTATTATTCTCATCATCAAATATAGGAAGCATATTGTAATCATAATCAAATTTATCCTCCATAACAGGCGGTACTAAAAGACCAATATCATTATAATCATCATAAATAGGAGGCAAAGTATCATCAAAGTAAATTTTCTCCTCAATGCTTGGGGGACTAAAAATATCATGCTCATCAAAGCCAGCTTCCCCAAGCTTAGAATTTTCCATATCATTAGCAACAATGGTGTTCAAAGCGTTCATACTAATATGTTCCATAGGTTTTTTAATTTTCGCATCAAACCATCCATGTCTTAAATCAGGAAATAGAATAAGACGCTCATTGTTGTCCATTATGCCTAACTAGTGTAAACAAGAAACAAAAAGATGCAATTGCAGGATCTAAAGGAAATAGCTTCGAGTACTTACAACGGCGAAAATAGCTTAGTAGCCGAGATCCGGAGTGTGAGTACCTTTTACCTTTCCTCCCTAGCAACGGCGCCAGAAAAGTGCTTGATGTCTACGGGTGCTTCTATTCTTGTAGACAGTGTTGGGTCTCCAAGAGCAGAGGTTTGTAGAACAGCAGCAAGTTTCCCTTAAGTGGATCACCCAAGGTTTATCGAACTCAGGGAGGAAGAGGTCAAAGATATCCCTCTCATGCAACCCTGCAACCACAAAGCACGAAGTCTCTTGTGTCCCCAACACACCTAATAGGTGCACTAGTTCGGCGAAGAGATAGTGAAATACAAGTGGTATGAATGAATATGAGCAGTAGTAACGGCGCCAGAAAAGTGCTTGCTGGCGTGCAGTTGATGGTATTAATATTGCAGGAAGTAAAGATGCAGTAAAATAGTAAACAAGCAGCGATAGCAGTATTTAGGAACAAGGCCTAGGGATCTGATGTCTACGTTCCCCCTCCTTTCCTGTAGACAGTGTTGGGCCTCCAAGAGCAGAGGTTTGTAGAACAGCAGCAAGTTTCCCTTAAGTGGATACCCAAGGTTTATCGAACTCAGGGAGGAAGAGGTCAAAGATATCCCTCTCATGCAACCCTGCAACCACAAAGCAAGAAGTCTCTTGTGTCCCCAACACACCTAATAGGTGCACTAGTTCGGCGAAGAGATAGTGAAATACAGGTGGTATGAATATATAGTAGCAGTAGCAACGGTGCCAGAAAATAGCTTGCGGGCGTGTAGTTGATGGTGGTGGTATTGCAGCGATAATGCTAACGCAGTGAAACAGTAAACAAGCAGTAGTAACTCAGCAGTATTTAGGAACAAGGCCTAGGGATTACACTTTCACTAGTGGACACTCTCAATATTGATCACATAACAGAATAGATAAATGCATACTCTACACTTTTGTTGGATGATGAACACATTGCGTAGGATTACACGAACCCTCAATGCCGGAGTTAACAAGCTCCACAATAATGCTCATGTTTAAGTAACCTTTAGTGTAAGATAGATCAACAGACTAAACCGAGTACTAGCATAGCATGCACACTGTCACCTTCATGCATATGTAGGAGGAATAGATCACATCAATAATATCATAGCAATAGTTAACTCCATAATCTACAAGAGATCATGATCATAGCATAAACCAAGTACTAACACGGTGCACACACTGTCACCTTTACACACGTGTAGGAGGAATAGAACTACTTTAATAACACATCACTAGAGTAGCACATAGATGAATTGTGATACAAAACTCAGATGAATCTCAATCATGTAAAGCAGCTCATGAGATCATTGTATTGAAGTACATAGTAGAGAGATTAACCACATAGCTACCGGTACAGCCCCGAGCCTCGATGGAGAACTACTCCCTCCTCATGGGAGCAGCAGCGGTGATGAAGATGGCGGTGGAGATGGCAGCGGTGTCGATGGAGAAGCCTTCCGGGGGCACTTCCCCGCTCCGGCAGGGTGCCGGAACAGAGATCCTGTCCCCCAGATCTTGGCTTCGCGATGGCGGCGGCTCTGGAAGGTTTTCGTGGGTTTCGTCAATCGTATAGGGTTTTCTGATCCAGGGGCTTCTTATAGGCGGAGAGGCGGCGCAGGAAGGTCGAAGGGGGGCCCACACCCTAGGGCGGCGCGGCCCCCCCTCTGGCCGCGCCCAGGTGTGGTGTGGGGCCCCCAGGGCTCCCCTCTGGCGGCTCTCGGGTGTTCTGGATGGTTCCGGGAAAAATAGGAACCTGGGCGTTGATTTCGTCCGATTCCGAGAATATTTCGTTACTAGGATTTCTGAAACCAAAAACAGCAGAAAACAGGAACTGGCACTTCGGCATCTTGTTAATAGGTTAGTTCCAGAAAATGCACGAATATGACATAAAGTGTGCATAAAACATGTAGATAACATCAATAATGTGGCATGGAACACAAGAAATTATCGATACGTTGGAGACGTATCAGCATCCCCAAGCTTAGTTCTGCTCGTCCCGAGCAGGTAAAACGATAACAAAGATAATTTCTGGAGTGACATGCCATCATAACCTTGATCATACTATTTGTAAAGCATATGTAGTGAATGCAGCGATCAAAACAATGTATATGACATGAGTAAACAAATGAATCATATACCAAAGACTTTTCATGAATAGCACTTCAAGACAAGCATCAATAAGTCTTGCATAAGAGTTAACTCATAAAGCAATAATTCAAAGTAAAAGGTATTGAAGCAACATAAAGGAAGATTAAGTTTCAGCGGTTGCTTTCAACTTGTAACATGTATATCTCATGGATATTGTCAACATAGAGTAATATAATAAGTGCAATATGCAAGTATGTAGGAATCAATGCACAGTTCACACAAGTGTTTGCTTCTTGAGGTGGAGAGAAATAGGTGAACTGACTCAACAATGAAAGTAAAAGAATGGTCCTTCAAAGAGGAAAGCATCGATTGCTATATTTGTACTAGAGCTTTGATTTTGAAAACATAAAGAGAGCATGAAAATAAAGTTTTGAGAGGTGTATGTTGTTGTCAACGAATGGTAGCGGGTACTCTAACCCCCTTGCCAGACAAACCTTCAAAGAGCGGCTCCCATTTTATTTTATGTTTGGATGGCACTCCTTCCAACCTTTCTTTCACAAACCATGGCTAACCGAATCCTCGGGTGCCTACCAACAATCTCATACCATGAAGGAGTGCCTTTTTATTTTAGTTTTATTATGATGACACTCCTCCCCACCTTTGCTTACACAAGCCATGGCTAACCGAATCCTTCGGGTGCCGTCCAACAATCACATACCATGGAGGAGTGTCTATTTTTGTTAATTAATTTGGGACTGGGAATCCCATTGCCAGCACTTTTTGCAAAATTATTGGATAAGCGGATGAAGCCACTAGTCCATTGGTGAAAGTTGCCCAACAAGATTGAAAGATAAACACCACATACTTCCTCATGAGCTATAAAACATTGACACAAATCAGAGGTGATAAATTTTGAATTGTTTAAAGGTAGCACTCAAGCAATTTACTTTGGAATGGCGGAGAAATACCATGTAGTAGGTAGGTATAGTGGACACAAATGGCATAGTGGTTGGCTCAAGTATTTGGATGCATGAGAAGTATTCCCTCTCGATACAAGGCTTAGGCTAGCAAGGTTGTTTGAAGCAAACAAAAGTATGAACTAGTACAGCAAAACTCACATAAAAGACATATTACAAGTATTATAAAACTATACATTGCCTTCCTCGTTGTTCAAACACCTTACTAGAAATTATCTAGACCTTAGAGAGACCAATTATGCAAACCAAATTTTAGCATGCTCTATGTATTCTTCACTAATAGGTGCAAAGTATATGATGCAAGAGCTTAAACATGAGCACAACAATTGCCAAGTATCACATTACCCAAGACATTATAGCAATTACTACATGTATCATTTTCCAATTCCAACCATATAACAATTTAACGAAGAGGAAACTTCGCCATGAATATTATGAGCTAAGAACACATGTGTTCATACGAACCAGCGGAGCGTGTCTCTCTCCCACACAAGCATGATGTAATCCAATTTATTCAAACACAAACAAAAACAAAAGCACACAGACGCTCCAAGTAAAGCACATAAGATGTGATGGAATAAAAATATAGTTTCAGGGGAGGAACCTGATAATGTTGTCGATGAAGAAGGGGATGCCTTGGGCATCCCCAAGCTTAGACGCTTGAGTCTTCTTGATATATGCAGGGGTGAACCACCGGGTGCATCCCCAAGCTTAGAGCTTTCACTCTTCTTGATCATAGTATATCATCCTCCTCTCTTGACCCTTGAAAACTTCCTCCACACCAAACTCGAAACAACTCATTAGAGGGTTAGTGCACAATAAAAATTAACATATTCAGAGGTGACACAATCATTCTTAACACTTCTGGACATTGCATAATGCTACTGGACATTAGTGGATCAAAGAAATTCATCCAACATAGCGAAAGAGGCAATGCGAAATAAAAGGCAGAATCTGTCAAAACAGTACAGTTCGTATTGACGAATTTTAAAATGGCACCAGACTTGCTCAAATGAAAATGCTCAAATTGAATGAAAGTTGCGTACATATCTGAGGATCATGCACGTAAATTGGCATAATTTTCTGAGCTACCTACAGGGAGGTGGACCCAGATTCGTGACAGCAAAGAAATCTGGAACTGTGCAGTAATCCAAATCTAGTACTTACTTTTCTATCAAAGACTTTACTTGGCACAACAAAACACAAAACTAAGATAAGGAGAGGTTGCTACAGTAGTAAACAACTTCCAAGACACAAAATAAAAACAAAGTACTGTAGTAAAATAACACATGGGTTATCTCCCAAGAAGTTCTTTTCTTTATAGCCATTAAGATGGGCTCAGCAGTTTTAATGATGCACTCGCAAGAAATAGTATTTGAAGCAAAAGAGGGCATCAAGAGGCAAATACAAAACACATTTAAGTCTAACATGCTTCCTATGCATAGGAATCTTGTAAATAAACAAGTTCATGAAGAGCAAAGTAACAAGCATAGGAAGATAAAACAAGTGTAGCTTCAAAAATTTCAGCACATAGAGAGGTGTTTTAGTAACATGAAAATTTCTACAACCATATTTTCCTCTCTCATAATAACTTTCAGTAGCAACATGAGCAAACTCAACAATATAACTATCACATAAAGCATTCTTATCATGAGTCTCATGCATAAAATAATTACTCTCCACATAGGCATAATCAATTTTATTAGTTGTAGTGGGAGCAAATTCAACAAAGTAGCTATCATCATTATTCTCATCAAGTGTAGGAGGCATAGTATAATCACAACAAAATTTACTCTCCATAGTAAGTGGCACCAAAAGACCACTATCATTATCATCATAAATAGGAGGCAAAGTATCATCAAAGAAAATTTTCTCCTCAATGCTTGGGGGACTAAAAATATCATGAAAACCAGCTTCCCCAAGCTTAGAACTTTCTATATTATTGTCAACAATGGTGTTCAAAGCGTTCATACTAATATTACTACCAGCATGCAAAGAAGATTTCATAGGTTTTTTAATTTTCGCCTCAAACAATCCATGTTTTAAATCAGGAAATAGAACAAGAAGCTCATTGTTGTCCATTATGCCAAACTAGTGTAAACAAGAAACAAAAAGATGCAATTGCAGGATCTAAAGGAAATAGCTTTGAGCACACACACGACGGCAACAGAAAAATACTTTACCTGGGACCGTAGTATGAGAGCCTTTTACCTTTCCTCCCCGGCAACGGCGCCAGAAAAGTGCTTGATGTCTACGTTCCCCCTCCTTTCCTGTAGACAGTGTTGGGCCTCCAAGAGCAGAGGTTTGTAGAACAGCAGCAAGTTTCCCTTAAGTGGATACCCAAGGTTTATCGAACTCAGGGAGGAAGAGGTCAAAGATATCCCTCTCATGCAACCCTGCAACCACAAAGCAAGAAGTCTCTTGTGTCCCCAACACACCTAATAGGTGCACTAGTTCGGCGAAGAGATAGTGAAATACAGGTGGTATGAATATATAGTAGCAGTAGCAACGGTGCCAGAAAATAGCTTGCGGGCGTGTAGTTGATGGTGGTGGTATTGCAGCAGTAGTAACGCAGTGAAACAGTAAACAAGCAGTAGTAACTCAGCAGTATTTAGGAACAAGGCCTAGGGATTACACTTTCACTAGTGGACACTCTCAATATTGATCACATAACAGAATAGATAAATGCATACTCTACACTTTTGTTGGATGATGAACACATTGCGTAGGATTACACGAACCCTCAATGCCGGAGTTAACAAGCTCCACAATAATGCTCATGTTTAAGTAACCTTTAGTGTAAGATAGATCAACAGACTAAACCGAGTACTAGCATAGCATGCACACTGTCACCTTCATGCATATGTAGGAGGAATAGATCACATCAATAATATCATAGCAATAGTTAACTCCATAATCTACAAGAGATCATGATCATAGCATAAACCAAGTACTAACACGGTGCACACACTGTCACCTTTACACACGTGTAGGAGGAATAGAACTACTTTAATAACACATCACTAGAGTAGCACATAGATGAATTGTGATACAAAACTCAGATGAATCTCAATCATGTAAAGCAGCTCATGAGATCATTGTATTGAAGTACATAGTAGAGAGATTAACCACATAGCTACCGGTACAGCCCCGAGCCTCGATGGAGAACTACTCCCTCCTCATGGGAGCAGCAGCGGTGATGAAGATGGCGGTGGAGATGGCAGCGGTGTCGATGGAGAAGCCTTCCGGGGGCACTTCCCCGCTCCGGCAGGGTGCCGGAACAGAGATCCTGTCCCCCAGATCTTGGCTTCGCGATGGCGGCGGCTCTGGAAGGTTTTCGTGGGTTTCGTCAATCGTATAGGGTTTTCTGATCCAGGGGCTTCTTATAGGCGGAGAGGCGGCGCAGGAAGGTCGAAGGGGGGCCCACACCCTAGGGCGGCGCGGCCCCCCCTCTGGCCGCGCCCAGGTGTGGTGTGGGGCCCCCAGGGCTCCCCTCTGGCGGCTCTCGGGTGTTCTGGATGGTTCCGGGAAAAATAGGAACCTGGGCGTTGATTTCGTCCGATTCCGAGAATATTTCGTTACTAGGATTTCTGAAACCAAAAACAGCAGAAAACAGGAACTGGCACTTCGGCATCTTGTTAATAGGTTAGTTCCAGAAAATGCACGAATATGACATAAAGTGTGCATAAAACATGTAGATAACATCAATAATGTGGCATGGAACACAAGAAATTATCGATACGTTGGAGACGTATCAGGATCATACTTTCACTAGTGGACACTCTCAACATTGATCACATAACAGAATAAATAGATAGATGCTAGACTCTACACCCTCTTGTTGGATGATGAACACCACTAACTGTGTAGGATTACACGAACCCTCAATGCCGGAGTTAACAAGCTCCACAATATTCAATGTTCATATTTAAATAACCTTAGAGTGCATAACAGATCAACATAACCAAACCAAGTACTAACATAGCATGCACACTGTCACCTTCACACTACGAAAGGAGGAATAGATCACATCAATACTATCATAGCAATAGTTAACTTCATAATCTACAAGAGATCACAATCATAGCCTACGCCAAGTACTACACGATGCACACACTATCACCATTACACCGTGCAGGAGGAATAAACTACTTTAATAACATCACTAGAGTAGCACGCAGATATATTGTGATACAAAACACATTGCAATCATAAAGAGATATAAATAAGCACTTCACTATGCCATTCATAACAGTGAATAAGTATTCTGTGAAATATAGCCTAAGAGACCCACACGGTGCACACACTGTCACCTTTACACACGTGGGACAAGGAGTCTCCGGAGATCACATAAGTAAAACCCACTTGACTAGCATAATGACATCTAGATTACAAGCATCATCATATGAATCTCAATCATGTAAGGCAGCTCATGAGATTATTGTATTGAAGCACATAGGAGAGAGATGAACCACATAGCTACCGGTACAGCCCCGAGCCTCGATGGAGAACTACTCCCTCCTCATGGGAGACAGCAGCGTTGATGAAGATGGCGGTGATGTTGATGGAGAAGCCTTCCGGGGGCACTTCCCCGTCCCGGCGGCGTGCCGGAACAGAGACTCCTGTCCCCCAGATCTTGGCTTCGCGATGGCGGCGGCTCTGGAAGGTTTCTCGTACCGTGGCTCTTCCGTATCGAGGTTTTAGGTCAGGGACCTTTATATAGGCGAAGAGGCGGAGTCGGAGGGTCAACGAGGCGGTGACACACTAGGGGGGCGCGGCCAAGGCCTGGGCCGCGCCACCCTGGCGTCTGGTGGCCTAGTGGCCCCCTCTGGCCTCTCTCGGGTGTTCTGGAAGCTTCGCGTGATCCTAAGATGCTGGGCGTTGATTTCGTCCGATTCCGAGAATATTTCCTTACTAGGATTTCTGAAACCAAAAATAGCAGAAAACAGCAACTGGCCCTTCGGCATCTCGTCAATAGGTTAGTTCCGGAAAACGCATAAATATGACATAAAGTATGCATAAAACATGTAGATATCATCAATAATGTGGCATGGAACATAAGAAATTATCGATACGTCGGAGACGTATCAAGGACGACTACCTTCGCATGAGTGAGTCTACTGCCATTGAGTGCATGTACAAATTTTGTCGAGCTGCGGTGGAAAAGTTTAGCAAATAGTACTTGAGAGGGCCAACTAAAGAAGAGACTGCAAAGATCATGTCACAAAATGATGCGAGAGGATTTCCTGGGATGCTTGGAAGCATCGATTGCATGCACTGGTCATGAAAGGACTGTCTGTTTGCTTGGCAAGGTATATACAAATGACGTCATGGATATTGTAATGTGGTGTTTGAAGCTATGGCAGATTATGCCCTGTGGATTTGGCATTCTTTCTTTGGTATGGCGGGATCACACAATGACATCAACGTGTTGCGGCGGTCTCCGGTGTTCAGCAAACTAGTGAAAGGTCATGCTCAACTATGCAACTATGAGATCAATGGCCACCCATATACCAAAGGCTATTATCTAACCGATGGTATATATCCAAAATTGGCCACTTTTGTGAAAACAATCTCGACTCCATTAGGTTAGAAGAATTGCCACTTTGCTTCGCAACATGAGGCTTGCAGGAAGGGTGTCGAGCAGGCATTTGGTGTGCTTGAAGATCAATTTGTAATTGTTCGGTACCCTGCTCTAAGCTGGTCTCACGACCAAATGTGGGAGGTGATGCAGCCTTGTGTGATCATGCACAACATGATCATTGAGAATGACCGCAAGAATCAGGTCAGGAGACATGTTGGTCCCTATGAGTGTCAGTGCCCTATTGCGGAGGTTGATCATGATGTGCATGCAGATTTTGCTGATTTCCCCGCCATGCACGCAGAGATCCGTGACAACAATATTCACGAGCAACTTCAAAATAATCTCGTTGAGCATATGTGGAGGGTCAAAGGATTATCAGCAAATGCCACGGCGCCTTAATCTAGCCCCGGTTATTATATTTGTTTAGTTGTTTTATTATTTGTTGTATTTTAATCTGAAAACAATTTTGGCAAACATATTTATGTGTATGCTATGTTTAATAAAATGGTTATGTTTTCGAAAATCCCTATAAAAAAAATTAGGGCCGCGTTTGGGGGACGTGGCTGGGGAGCAATGTCCCCCAAACGCGGCACGAAGAAAACGCGTCCCTGAAACGCTCGATCCGGCGCTGTTTGGGGGGGGGGGGGGGGGGGGGTTTGGGGGACGCGGCTGGAGATGCTCTAAACTTCCTTTTAAGCCTCCGGATAAAAATAACCGTTTGGAGATGGTTTGAAAGGTTTCTCGCAAGTGAAATCGACCGTGTCTCTTATTTGGCATGTTTTCTAAGCTTTTTTTTTCTTACGAATATTTTTATTGATCATAGACTTCAGAAAACTTAGGTAAAGTTGTGAGTCCATTAGATGGAAACCAGGCAGACTAATATTTGGGTACTTCACCATGGTAACTAACAAGGGAGGAAATATCCTATGGTAAGTGGTAACACATGTGTATTCAGCTAATATTTGGTAAATTGTTTGAAACTGCACATCATCCAATAGCGTATTGGTTAACTTTTCGTCCTTCCTTTACTCTACGTCTCTGGGCACCTTTATTTTCGGAAAGAAAACTGTATTGCAACAAGTAGTAGGTGTGAGCATATGCCGTATGTAACTGTCCACCTATTTCACGGGTACGCACCATATGCGACAGCTGCTCATCACTGTATGCACATATATACAACACTTTATTCTTGCTTCTTGTTTCCATCAGACTAGCAGAGGAATAGATGGCAATGTTGGAATTTCGGGAGGTAAGTTTGATGGGAGTGAGAAGCATCGAGGAAAATAATGCTGCTGACGTGCTACATCATCCTGCATATCGTAGATTTAGCCATGCCTACTAGCGTTGCTATACATGCAAAAACTCATGTTCTGTAAGCACAAGTTCCAGGTCCTGCAGCACCGGAGGACCTAATCGCGCCACAATATATTGAATTGCACTAAGTAACCATGCACGAGATCAGACGTAGTTCTGCTGCAAGCGCCAGATGCTGGGATATAGAGCTGGATCCCCAATGGGCTCTTGCAGCTAAGGGTGATCGCGTAGAGGCATTGGGAGCTTAACTGCGCCAGCATCGGGAGTTAGTGGTAGCCATCGACACCTATTCCCGTATTCCCACCTCACTTGGTAACTGCTAGACTGCAACCAGGTTTTGGCTTGTACCAAACGCGATCGTATGCAGGCTGAGAGTCGTGGAATCACAATGTATTGCATAGTAATTAGACTGCTTTAGTCCAACAGGGAAGGGTTTTTAGAAATCTTTCGAGAAACATTCGATCAGCATGTAGCTAGTGTTGAGTTTCGGAAGGCTCCGAGGGGAATGTAACAGTGCTTTTGCCTGGAGTTTGCTGGATCGGAGGTATTCGGTCACGCGCACCCATGTTTTTATTCCGACCGATTGGTTCTGGAGGGAGCAGCGCGAAGCTCTTTTTCTGTGTTGACATCAAGTGACTATGGATCCATGATGAAAATCGGGAGAAGAGAATTTCAGGAAGGCCGGAGGGGAGAACTAGCTAAGGGAGGTTCAAGTTTCTGCACTGTTGAGGGACTTGCTTGGTGTTCTGGGCTTCACAACAGCGGTATGAAAGTGGGGGCGACAACACAAGTGAAGTGCAGAGTCCTACCTTTCAGGGTGAAAACCCAAGATCTGACCTTAATTGGTTGTGCCTGACAATGACCTTGGTGGAGGCATTGTTTTGAGAGCGGGGATTATCTTCAGGGTGAAAACCTAAGATCTTTGATGGGGCGACGATGGTGTTTGAGCACTGTTTCCTTCTTGGAGGCGTCGTTTTTGGAGAGTCTGTAATTCAGGTGTTGTCTTAGCGGTGGATGTATTGCTGTTGTTAGGCCCGAGATACTGTAGCGGGACTTTTGTTTCTTAGTTTTCTTTTCTTGTTTTTTTGGCTGTGTGCATCCGTAGTGCCAATAGGGTGGTGCGTTGTTGCAGAGGCTGGGTGTAATTGGTATCTTCTTGATATTAATATATTTCCTTTATCGAAAAAAAAAGCTAGTACAGGTACAAGACTGAGGGCTTTCCCCAAATGTGATTTTTTTTGTTGTATATGTGAAAGCTTTCTCTAATTCTGGAAACGGAATTTTATGTTATACGACTAGGGTACACCATCATAATACTCCTTTTCGAATGCTGCGCCATCATAATCTTGACGCAAAAGTGGTACTGGTCACCCAACCATATGTTGGTCGGGAAAGACCTTTGCTGACTTGAATTACTGTGATAGACAAGGTCGGTCGGTAAAACCCTTTCCCGTCTGACTTTCTGTTGAAGAAAGCAGTTTTCCCGACCAATTTTGCTGTCGCTGAATCTGTGATATGATGCAGTGCATGCATTTCCACATGTATCAAATATATTTAATTATTACATTTTATTTTACATGTAAAGTGAAAGTGATGTCTCGAAATAAGGGTTGGGATATGTATATGTAAAGGTTGCTCCCTTGGTTTGCAGATTCCCATGTGTCAAGCACATTCCGAATAGTTTTAAATAAAAATCTTATTATCAGCCTAGTTTCATATCATCTTCTTTCAGATATTTTTAAATTAGTTTGTTGTTTGTAGTATTTTTAAACAATGCAAAGTAATTAATAGTGTCGTTTATCTTTTTTTTTGTGATGAATAGTGTCGATTATCTTGCATGCCTATCTTGCAAGATAAATTAGTGTGTTCAGTCTTTCCTGAGGTGGATTGATTATATTCGTACAACCTGGATTTTGACAAAGAAGTGACGGACTACTCCACAATACTCCCTGCAATTCCTAGCCCTACAAAAGCAAAAATGGCCAGGCAAAAAGTGGTGACAAAAAAGAATATGTATTTTCTTTACTCTTGGGTAATACTATAAGCAGGATTTATCTAACCCTAACCCTAACCCTCTTGCTGCATTTTTTGCAGGATCCGAGCTGTATCATCTTCTCTTGGTGCTCTCAAATAGTCTTTAGCAAACAACGCTATGACGGCTCAGCAAAATCTGTAGAGAGTCTTTGTACATGTCGACTCTGCCATCCGTAGGTAGTAATTGGTTGTATCTGTAGGAGCTCCGTATGCAAGACAACGCATTGCAACAGTGCACTTCGGAATTGAGGTGAAGCCTCACAAACCTGTGCAATCTTGCTTGGCAATGAAGTAGTTGTCGTACTCCCTGACGCCGTAGACAATCTTCAAGAACAACTCCTTCATCCGAAACCGGTGCCGAAATTCCTTCGACGAATGAGTCGCGACGTCGTTGAAGTAGTCGGCGTCAAGCAGCATTGCGCCGGCTTGACGATGCCGGCTGATGTTCCTCCTCTTGCCTGGCTTTGAGCCGTCGCGCCGATGCACGACGAAGAAAGGCTGGCGAACGCGCAGCATGCTCGTCAGAATCAGCTGCTGCTGTTGCCGCCGGACAGCCTCAGCGTTCTGCTCCTCCGTGAACAGATGCACCATCATCTCGTCGTCGTTGTCCATCGTGACAATCGGACGAACACCTTGCAGGCGGGGTGGTTGTGCCGCGGTGGCGGCGAGCTCTATTCCGGGCGAAACAGCGGCCACCGGTCGAGGGGGGTGGCGGTCGTGTCGATGGACGGCGGTTCTTAGACAGGCGGCGGTGTCTATTGCAAGCAGGGGCGCGGCGGCGACAGGGACGGTGGCGATCTAGAGGGGTGGGAGTCGGCTCGGGCGTGGGTAGGAGGTGGGAAATCGGTGTGTCTCGCTACTAGGCGGAGCCCACGCTCGTTTTCTGACGTGCTGCGAGGCGCCGGCGCGCCTGATTCGTGCCCTACGCGAAGGGGCCGGCACGGGGATGCCGACGATTCTATTGGGCTCGAAAACTAGCCGGCGACGTTTGAGGCGCACCGGTGCGAGCCCAAAAACCACGCCTGCCCTCAAATCGCTATTTGAACCGCTATGGGATGCGCCGGTGGAGATAGTAGTACCCAGCAGTAAACCAGTAACTGTAGAACGAATGAGTACCGTATCATCTTACATATCCCCAACATGTGCGGTTCATTGGATGTATTTATATAGAATTCCGCTAGCTCTTTTTATTTCATGAGTACCAACCGATTAACAAGCAGGCATTCCTAAAATGTCTAAGAAATGTATCATGAGATTGAGAGGTATCAAGAAAGAAGGTACTAGAGAATTAACCGGTTGTTGGATGATTAGGAGAGCAGTTGTACCTCTAGTCTATCAGTGATTAAACCTCAAGGTTAACACTTTGGTGTCTCAAAAAAGACGGAATATTTTTAGTGGGAGACGATGTTCCCATTGATAATGAGGCGTATGTGTTGACTTTATCAATCTTAACACTCGTCGGATCAATTTTTTAGACTCAACCTCCCGTAGGTGCTCATAAAGTATTTGTGATTGTCTATGTGTACTAGGTTTCACAAAAAAATACTATAAATGGAGAGGATGCCTATCGTTGGCAACACCCCAAGAGGGATACGAACAAGTCTTGATAAGCGCCAAGTCGTCCATTTAGGTGCCGGGTCAACTAATGGACCGTAGATGACTAGGGTAAACTTTTGGCTCCGACTCCGATGGAAGCCATTGAATCCCTATGATAAAATAAAATAGTGTGAGCACAAAAAATGATTAAATCTGATAGCTAAGCTTGGTTGAACAAGACTAAAATGTATTAATGCAAAATATTAGGGAGACTGTACATATATGTATACACAATTTTTTTAGTTGTTTTCTTTCCTGGACTTTTTTGTTCCTAGCAAATTATATATTTCGATGTTAAATATTTGTAATTTTTTTTGCAAAAAAATCACCGATCTAATAATAATCAACAACAACAGCAACTTTAAAAGTAGTTTTGCATACAGAGATGCACACATTTAGCTATATTCAGTATCCCCAAGGTTTATTTCTGGAGTGTTAAATTTGTGTTCAGGTTATTTTTTCAAAATTACTACGAAAAGTTGAGAAATTATACAAGTATCCATTTCTTCTAAAAGTTACTTTCTAGAGTTTGTCAATCAACTTAAGCTGATTTTTAATCCACGCACAAACATGAACACGTTAAACAAAATTAGTGACATATGTCAGTTAACAGACCAAGACCGCTCAGTTAACACTAACTAAGATTTCTGCTCCCTCTGTTTACTATGTATAAGACAATATTTTCCAAAAATGCATATATTTAGACGTATGTCAGTGTATAGGTGCACTCTTTTTGGTTCCTATCTTGTCCAGGAACGGAGCCAGGAATGTTACTTGGAGGGGGGCAAGTGAACAAAACTTTTCTTGGAGGGGACCAGATAGGCAAGTATTTAAAAACTTAGGGAGCATTTCACATATATTTTTGTGGATCTTTCAGCAAAATTTCCAGCATGGGGCATGGGCCCAGCTGCCCCCTAGCCCTGATCTGGTCCACATTGAAATATTTAAAAAGGTTTATAATATATAAACGAAGGGAATATATACTTAATAATAGTAAAAGAAATCATTCATCATGGATTCACATTCAAATGCTAATAAAGGAAGATTTTTTTATTTAGAATTGACTCCACATTTTACTACTTTGGGTTTTTCAAATTTTAGATATTTACCACATTTATTAAATTTAACATATATCTCTCTAGTACTATGCATAAACGGATAGCATATATACATAGTTTATTCCCATTGTACCATGCACTAGACCAAAATTAAAAAGGCTCATCGCAATGTGTTTTTCCTACTGAATTCCTTTCCTGTGTATCTTAGATTGCTCATAGTGGGAGTAACATAGGTAGTAACATCACACACCCCAAGATATTTTGGTGACATGGCATGACAATAAATGAAGAAAGAGAGTGGGGTGGTAACTAGCTATGTTACCATAACATCACACTTCTCAAGACAAGATAAGTCTACAATCTAATAAATATAACATGCATGATACCACATATATGTAACTACCCACTATGAAGGTAGTAACATAGGGTAGTAACATGCACCATGTTACTACTCTATGTTACTTCCCAATATGACTAGTCTTAGCTCCACGGTATTATATTTATTTCTTTACATTAAACACGAATCACAGACTGCCTCTACATAACCCATATTTTTGTTCGAATAGTGAATGTCCCTCGCCGTGCCTCCTTCTTGGGGGATGTGGCTGAAGAAATTTACCAAGAGCGGGACTAGAGGTGAAATGGGGAATGCCCCTTCCCTCTTTCTTTAACTTGGTCTTTTATTACCTGCTTCGCCAGCATAGAAGTCCCTCATATCCATCTCTAAAAAAATCCTTATATGTGTATATTTGGCTCTGGAAAGACTACAAGTGTTATATTTCGAACTGACCCGACAACCGTAAAGTGTGATTTAGCTTAGCTCGAAGGTTTAAAAAGGGATTTTCTGCGGTATAGAGTACAACCTACAACATTGGCATGTACCAGCCAAACTACGATAAAACAAAATTATGCATATGTGGAGAGGTGGATAAATAGATTGCCATGTAAAAAATAAAGAGAGATCTACTTTATTTATAATTATTTAAGGATAAAATAGGCTTCAATTAAATTTATAGTTATACAAGGAAAATAGGTTCAGCTTCCCCTTAGTCCAAACCCCCTCCCAGACAAAATTCAAAACCTAAATGAGTGTGGATTTTGTACACCTAAGCATGTGTATGGGTGTACTGTTTGCCGTTCGTTTGGACCTGGAGATTCATGCAAAGTTTGGCTGAATGGAACATTTTCCACCACAGCTCTCATTTTCGGAAACAAACATTTCTCTCACCAGCCATCTAATCCGAATCTCCAAGCATCCGACAGCTATGGAAGGCTTCAATTAAATTTATAGTTATACAAGGAAAATAGGTTCAGCTTCCCCTTAGTCCAAACCCACTCGCAGTCAAAATTCAAAACCTAAATGAGTGTGGATTTTGTACACCTAAGCATGGGTATGGGTGTACTGTTTGCCATTCGCTTGGTGTAATATCCCAGGATTTCAGACATTTGCGGGGTAGAATTAGAAAATGGATGTGCATTGCATCGCAAAACTAGGGGGAATTTTGCTCTTAATTGCATAAAACCTAAGAGGGAACAAGTTTCTCTCTCGACACCAGCCAGGATTAGGATTTCGAGAGTGCGATAAACTTGGACATGATCTCTTTTGAATTAGGGTTTTTAAAGATGGGAAACTTTTGAATTCAACACATGTCATTGAGTGAATGCATTTGAAACAAGTTTGAATTGAAATTTCAAACTTAAACACTACATAAAATAAAAGACAAGTAATAATTCAACAAATAATATTATATTTGGATAATTCAAACAATAAATTTATAGATATAAATTACAATAAGCTCATTAGAGAAACCCTGAGCTTTATTGATCATCACACAAGATACATTGTCATTACAATATCCAAATATAATAATTATTACATAATCATTTAAGAAATTGATAAAGGAAAAAAGAAAAAGAAAATTACAATGAATTAAAGAACTAAGCTAAACTAAACCTATATACTGTCTTGATCTTCTTGATCATCCAGTAGAAGGAGAACTTCTTGATCATCTTTGATCCCTGCATAAGAGCACAACCAGAAAATGCACATTGTTGCCAAGTGGCAATGCCACTTGGAAGGTTAACAAAAGAAGTAAAATGGGAAGGATAAGACCAGACCAGCCGAGCTGATCCACCAAGCCCCAAGTTCCAACATGCAACACACAGGCACACACAAGCCAGGGATAGTCACCAAACTGCACAGGACCTTGCTGTCTGATGTCTACGCACGCTTCTATTCCTATAGACAGTGTTGGGCCTCCAAGAGCAGAGGTTTGTAGAACAGCAGCAAGTTTCCCTTAAGTGAATCACCCAAGGTTTATCGAACTCAGGGAGGTAGAGGTCAAAGATATCCCTCTCAAGCAACCCTGCAATCAAGATACAAGAAGTCTCTTGTGTCCCCAACACACCTAATACACTTGTCAGATGTATAGGTGCACTATTTCGGCGAAGAGATAGTGAAATACAAGTAATATGGATGATTATGAGTGGTAATAGCAATCTGAAATAAAGATGGCAGCAAGCAAGCATGTAACAGAACTTGTTGGAAACGGTGTTTCAATGCTTAGAAACAAGGCCTAGGGATCCTACTTTCACTAGTGGACACTCTCAACATTGCAATCATAATGGAATATAAATATAAGCACTTCACTATGCTATTCTGAATTACTCTCTGGCGGGATAACGAACACTAATTCACCGTGTAGGGCTGCAAAGCAAACCTTAAAGATGTATTCCCAAGTACTAATAAACACCCCACACTATCACCGTGAGCATTCATAGGAGGTACTAACACACCACAATTTCATAGAGACATCCAACTCAAATCATAACCCAGTGAACAAGTATTCTGTGAAATATAGCCTAAGAGACCCACACGGTGCACACACTGTCACCTTTACACACATGGGACAAGGAGCTCCGGAGATCACATAAGTAAAATCCACTTGAATAGCATAACGACATCTAGATTACAAAGCTCATCATATGGATCTCAATCATGTAAGGCAGCTCATGAGATCATTGTATTGAAGTACATGGGAGAGAGATGAACCACATAACTACCGGTAGAGCCCTTAGCCTCGGGGGAGAACTACTCCCTCCTCATCATAGGAGACAGCAACGGTGATGAAGATGGCGGTGGTGTCGATGGAGATGACTCCGGGGGCACTTCCCCGTCCCGGCGGCGTGCCGGAACAGAGACTTCTGTCCCCCGAAACGGAGTTTCGCGATGGCGGCGGCGTCCCTGGAGTCTTTCTGGAGTTTCGTCAATTGGTATCGCGTTTTTAGGTCGAAAGGGATTATATAGGCGAAGAGGCGGAGTCGGGAGAGTCCCGAGGGGCCCACACCATAGGGTGGGGCAGCCCCCCTCCTGGCCGCGCCGGCTGATGGGGAGGAGGCCCTGGGCCTCCTCTGGCCTGGCCCTTCTGGCTCCGCGAGTCTTCTGGCGGAATAGAATTTATGTAATTTTTCTGGATTTTTCCGAGCACTTTGGTTTTTGGACCTTTTCTGCAATAAACAGACATAATAAACAGAAACTGGCACTGTGGCATCTTGTTAATAGGTTAGTCCAATAAATTCCATAATATGATATAAAGTGCATATAAAACATGTAGGTATTGTCATAAAACTAGCATGGAACATCTGAAATTATAGATACGTTGGAGACGTATCAAGCATCCCCAAGCTTAGTTCTTACTCGCCCTCGAGTAGGTAAACGATAAAAAGAATAATTTCTGAAGTGACATGCTACCAACATAATCTTAATCATACTATTGTAAAGCATATGAGATGAACGAAGTGACTCAAGGCAATGATCTATAGTTTGCTAACAAATAGATAACATATAGCAAAACTTTTTTCATGAATAGAACTTTCAAGACAAGCATCAAAAGGTCTTGCATAAGAGTTAACTCATAAAGCAATAAATTCTTAGTAGAAAGTTTTGAAGCAACACAAAGGAAGATATAAGTTTCAGCAGTTGCTTTCAACTTCAACATGTATATCTCATGGATAATTGTCAACACAAAGTAATATGATGAGTGCAAATAAGCAAGTATGTAGGAATCAATGCACACAGTTGACACAAGTGTTTGCTTCTAAGATAGAAAGAAGTAGGTAAACTGACTCAACATAAAGTAGAATAATGGCCCTTCGCAGAGGGAAGCATGGATTACTATTGTTGTGCTAGAGCTTTTATTTTGAAAACATAGAAACAATTTTGTCAACGGTAGTAATAATTCATATGTGTTATGCATAATACATCTTATAAGTTGCAAGCCTCATGCATAGAATACCAATAGTGCCCGCACCTTGTCCTAATTAGCTTGGATTAACACGGATTATCATTGCATACATATGTTTCAACCAAGTGTCACAAAGGGGTACCTCTATGCCGCCTGTACAAAGGTCCAAGGAGATAAATCGCATTTGATTTCTCGTTTTTATTAGATCTCAACCATGGACATCCATACCGGGACAACATAGAAAACAGATAATTGATGTCTACGCACGCTTCTATTCCTGTAGACAGTGTTGGGCCTCCAAGAGCAGAGGTTTGTAGAACAGCAGCAAGTTTCCCTTAAGTGAATCACCCAAGGTTTATCGAACTCAGGGAGGTAGAGGTCAGAGATATCCCTCTCAAGCAACCCTGCAATTAAGATACAAGAAGTCTCTTGTGTCCCCAACACACCCAATACACTTGTCAGATGTATAGGTGCACTAGTTCGGCGAAGAGATAGTAAAATGCAAGTGATATGGATGAATATGAGTGGTAATAACAATCTGAAATAAATATGGCAGCAAGTAAACATGTAGTAGAACTTGTTGGAAACGGTGTTTCAATGCTTAAAAACAAGGCCTAGGGATCCTACTTTCACTAGTGGACACTCTCAACATTGCAATCATAATTGAATATAAATAAGCACTTCATTATGCTATTCTGAATTACTCTCTGGCGGGATAACGAACACTAATTCACCGTGTAGGGCTGCAAAGCAAACCTTAAAGATGTATTCCCGAGTACTAATAAACACCCAACGTTGTCACTGTGAGCATTCATAGGAGGTACTAACACACCACAATTTCATAGAGACATCCAACTCAAATCATAATCCAGTGAACAAGTATTCTGTGAAATATAGCCTACGAGACCCACACGGTGCACACACTGTCACCTTTACACACGTGGGACAAGGAGTCTCCGGAGATCACATAAGTAAAATCCACTTGAATAGCATAACGACATCTAGATTACAAAGCTCATCATATGGATCTCAATCATGTAAAGCAGCTCATGAGATCATTGTATTGAGGTACATGAGAGAGAGATTAACCACATAGCTACCGGTAGAGCCCTCAGCCTCGGGGGAGAATGATGACCCACAAGTATAGGGGATCGCAACAGTCTTCGAGGGAAGTAAAACCCAATTTATTGATTCGACACAAGGGGAGACAAAGAACACTTGGAAGCCTTAACAGCGGAGTTGTCAATTCAGCTGCACCTGGAAACAGACTTGCTCGCAAGGGTTTATCAGTAGTAACAGTTTTATAGCAGTAGCAGTAGTGAAATAACAGCAGCAGAGTAACAGAGACAGCAGTAGTGATTTTAGTAAACAACAGGATTAAAATACTGTAGGCACGGGGACGGATGATGGGCGTTGCATGGATGAGAGAAACTCATGTAACAATCATAGCAGGGCATTTGCAGATAATAATAAAACGGTGTCCAAGTACAAAGCAATCAATAGGCATGTGTTCCATATATAGTCGTGCGTGCTCGCAATGAGAAACTTGCACAACATCTTTTGTCCTACCAGCCGGTGGCAGCCGGGCCTCAAGGGAAACTACTGGATATTAAGGTACTCCTTTTAATAGAGTACCGGAGCAAAGCATTAACACTGCGTGAACACATGTGATCCTCACATCGCTACCATTCCCTCCGGTTGTCCCAATTCTTGTCACTTCGGGGCCATTGGTTCCGGACAGCGACATGTGTATACAACTTATAGGTAAGACCATAAACAATGAATATCTTGATGAAGCAATAACATGTTCAGATCTGAGATCATGGCACTCGGGCCCTAGTGACAAGCATTAAGCATAACAAGTTGCAACAATATCATCAAAGTACCAATAACGGACACTAGGCACTATGCCCTAACAATCTTATGCTATTACATGACCAATCTCATCCAATCCCTACCATCCCCTTCGGCCTACAGCGGGGGAATTACTCACACATGGATGGGGGAAACATGGCTGGTTGATGTAGAGGTGATGGCGGTGATGGCGGCGATGATCTCCTCCAATTCCCCGTCCCGGCGGAGTGCCAGAACGGAGACTTCTGGCTCCCGCGACGGAGTTTCGCGATGTGGCGGCGTTCTGGAGGGTTTCTGGCGACTTCGACTTCTCTCCGTGCGTTTTTAGGTCGAGGCCGATAAGTAGTCCGAAGGAGGGCGTCGGAGGCCGGCCGAGGGGGCCACACCACAGGGCCGCGCGGGCCCCCCCTGGGCCGCGCCGCCCTATGGTGTGGGGCCCTCGGGCCTCCACTTCAATTGTCCTTCTGGCTCCGTTAGTTTCCTGGGAAAATAGGGCCTTCTGCATAAATTCCGAGGTTTTTCCCGAAAGTTGGATTTCTGCACAAAAACGAGACACCAGAGCAGTTCTGCTGAAAACAGCGTTAGTCCGTGTTAGTTGCATCCAAAATACACAAATTAGAGGCAAAACAATAGCAAAAGTGTTCGGGAAAGTAGATACGTTTTGGACGTATCAACTCCCCCCAAGCTTAGCTTATTGCTTGTCCTCAAGCAATTCAGTTAACAACTGAGCGATAAAAGAACTTTCACGAACACATTTGCTCATATGATGTATATATTCTCATGCAATGGCTAATACTCAAACAGTTCATAATGAGATGCATGCAAATAAGATCATCTAACAGCTATGTCAATCATGGAGAGGTACCAACAATTAATAAGAAGTATCATGAATCATGTATATAAGCAAGATTGCAATGTTCATAAGAGAGTATGATAAAGTGGTATCTCGCTTGCCTGTATTTGATTGGCAAAACATAAATGCCCGGGCACCTCTGGAGTTCATAGAAAGACTAGAAGTAGTGATTGTCAAAAGATAAATGCATCAAAGTTATACCACAATCAATCATATTTTGAGACAAGCATATTGTACTAAGAATGACAGTTGTGCTCTCAAGATAGTGCTCAAAGAAATAATGGAGACACAACATAAAAGTAAAAGATTGACCCTTCGCAGAGGGAAGCAGGGATTAACATGCGCTAGAGCTTTTATTTTTATAAAGACAGGAGTAAAATTATTTTGAGAGGTGTTTGTTGTTGTCAACGAATGGTAATGGGTACACTAACTACCTCGCCAACCGGACTTTCAAGAGCGGCTCCCATGAATTATTGCATATTTATTTGGCACTCCTTCCAACCTTTCTTGCACAAACCATGGCTAACCGAATCCTCGGGTGCCTGCCAACAATCTCATACCATGAAGGAGTGCCTTTTTATTTTAGTTTTATTATGATGATGACACTCCCCCCAACCTTTGCTTACACAAGCCATGGCTAACCGAATCCTTCGGGTGCCGTCCAACAATCACAAACCATGGAGGAGTGTCTATTTAAGTTAATTAATTCGGGACTGGGAATCCCATTGCCAGCTCTTTTTGCAAAATTATTGGATAAGCGGATGTGCCACTAGTCCATATGAGAGTCCGTCAAAAGTAAATGACAAGGTTGAAAGCTAAACACCACATACTTCCTCATGAGCTATGAAACATAAACACAAATTGAGAAGCATTTTGAAGGTTTTAAAGGTAGCGCATGAGAATTTACTTGGAATGGTTTGAAATGCCATGCATAGGTATTTATGGTGGACACTTTTGGAACAACTTGGTTTTCAGGTGTTTGGAAGCACGAGCAGCGTTCCCGCTCAGTACAAGTGAAGTCTAGCAATAGACTAGGGAGCGACAAATAAAGAGAGCAGTAACTGTCATAATCATGCTTGCGGCAAAATAAATTAACGGAGGCATAAAAGTGATACAAGAACTCTGAAGCAATATAGATCATCGAGGCTTAATTGACTTTTGTTCAGTCATATGCATGCGTGAGCATGTGCCAAGTCGATATAAATGAATTATTCAGAGGAGGATACCACAATGCCATACTTACTTATGAATAAAACAATGCAAACAAACATCCATGACATGCTACTCATATTAATAGATTGGAGCTAAACATGAGAGATCATAAACTACTAGACTTTCTCAAATAACATATACCTCACATGAACCAACTAAGCATGCTCACATGGATGAGTATATGTACAAAAATGAAAACAAATAGAGTTCATACCAGCCTCTCACCACAATCAGATTGTCGTAGATCGTCATTATTGCCTTTTCACTTGTGTAGCTTGGATAATATGAAATGAAAACCACGCTCCAGCCACCGAAGACCATTGAACTCATAAAGAACTTTACAAACCAAAGAAGAACTGCAAATATTTTTGGTGTTTTCGAATTAGAAACAAGAACAAAAAGAAACAAACAAACAAAGTAAAATCTTTTTGGGTTTTATTATAGCAAACTAGCAATAGCAAATAAAGCGAAACAAATGCAAGAAACCAAAGCAAACAAATGGTGAAGAGAAACAACAGAAATATTTTTGGTCTTTTTGTGTTTTGGGAAAGAAACAAAGCGAAAACAAGAAATAGCAAACTAAAAGAAACACAGAAAAGCGAGATGGCAGAAATCTGCCAAAACCTGACAGCAGTACAGAAATCGATTTTTACAAAAATCTTACGTCGCTCAGATCGAAAAGTGTTCAACTAATGAAAGTTAGATAACAACCTGGGGAACCTGCACAAAAATTGGCAGCTCAAAATGACGCTCTGGCTATTTTTGAGAATTTTTACGGTAACGTTCCAGAATCTGTTTTCAGGCAGCACTTCCCCAAATATCATCTTCCACTCATTAGAAAACCACTCAAACGAACAAAACAAATATGTACAAGTATCCAGCAACCATAATATGCAAAGAATGAGTGATGCCGGTATACCTCCCCCCAAGCTTAGGCTTTTGACTCTTCTTGATCATATATCATCCTCCTCTCTTGACCCTTGAAAACTTCCTTCACAACAAACTTCTCATAAACTTCATTAGAGGGGTTAGTACTCAAAAAATTTGAATCCACCTTGGTCCTGTAGTGGCACATTGCAAAAACTCAATAAAACATTAGCTACAGCTCTCTATGTCTAGAAAAGCTCGCTTAAAGTCCACAAGAGACAATGCAAAAAATAGAGACAGAATCTGCCAAAACAGAACAGCCAGTAAAGACGAATTTTAAATAAATACTTCCGTTGCTTAGATCAGAAAACTCAAAACTAATGAAAGTTGCGTACATATCTGAGGAACACACACGTAAATTGGCATAATTTTCTGAGTTACCTACAAAGAAAACAGCCCAGATTCGTGACAGATAGAAATCTGTTTCTGCGCAGAAATCCAAATCTAGTATCAACCTTCGATTAGAGGCTTCACTTGGCACAACATTGCAATAAAATAAAGATAAGGAGAGGTTGCTACAGTAAGTAAAACAAGTGGAGGAAGAAAGAGATGTTGTTTACCCTCTCTATGCATGTAAAAGGTATTCGTTAACAAGGTTGATCAAGTCTTGTCACCAAATAACTTTTTCATAGCATAAGAAGAAATAAACCTCAAATCAATCATGTTACCTTGAATTGTATTGATATGGATCCAATCACAAGAGTTTGATATTCTTCCTTAGGCTCATATATAGGACAATCAATAGTTCCCACTTTGATAGTTCTCACATTAGAAATAGTATTAACTCCACACGCTTTCTCAATCCTCTTGGGGAAATAAACGGTATGTTCCCTATCATCAACATTGAAAGTAACCTTTCCTTTATTGCAATCAATAACAGCCCCTGCGGTGTTAAGAAAAGGTCTCCCAAGAATAATAGACATATTATCATCTTCAGGCATTTCCAACACAACAAAATCAGTTAATATCAAGCAGTTAGTAGTAACTTGAACAGGAACATTCTCACATATACCAACAGGAATAGCAGTAGATTTATCAGCCATTTGCAAAGATATATCAGTAGGTATCAACTTATCTAAGTAAAGCCTCTTATAAAGAGAAAAAGGCATAACACTAACACCGGCTCCCAAGTCACATAGAGCAGTTTTAACATAATTATTCTTAATAGAACAAGGAATAGTAGGTATACCTGGGTCGCCCAACTTCTTTGGAATTTTGCCATTGAAAGAGTAATTAGCAAGCATAGTGGAAATTTCCTCATTGGGGATTTTCCTTTTGTTAGTAACAATATCTTTCATATACTTTGAATAAGGAGGCAATTTAATAGCATCAGTCAAAGGGATTTGCAAGAATAGAGGTTTCATCCAATCACAAAATTTATTATAGTGTTCTTCTTCCTTTGATTTTAGTTTCTTAGCAGGAAAAGGCATTTGCTTTTGCACCCAAGGTTCTCTTTCATTACCATGTTTCTCAGCAATAAAGTCTTCTTTAGTATACTTTTTATTTTTAGCATGCTTTTCAGGTTCTTCTTCAACCTCTTCTTTATCAGGAGTATCATTCTTATCATTATCATTATCATTATCATGTTCATTACCACTTTCAGTTTCAGCATCAGAAATAGAAATACTATTAGGATCATTAACAGGTTCAGAGGATTCTACAACATTTTTATGTTTCTTCTTCTTTTTCTTCCTAGAATGAGCACTAGGTTCAATGCGTTGAGAATCTTGTTCAATTCTTTTGGGATGCCCTTCAGGATATAGAGGATCCTGGGTAGAGACACCACCTCTAGTTGTTACTTCATAAGCATGTTTCTCTTTAGAATTATTCCCTAACAAGTCATTTTGCACTTTAGTGAGTTGATCAATTTGAGTTTGAATCATTTGAAAATGTTTAACAAGCATCTTAACATCATTGGAGGTTCTCTCCACAATATCATGCAATTCACTAATAGCTTGAGAATTTTCCATTAAATGATTCTCTACTCTCATATTAAAATTTTCTTGCTTAACAATATAATTATCAAACTCATCTAAGCATTGTGCAGGAGGTTTCGAATACGGAATATCTTCCCTAGTAAAGCGTTGAAGGGAGTTTACCTCAATCATGGATGAAGGGGGAATTATCTCACATATATCTTCAATAGGAGGTAGATTCTTCACATCTTCAGATTTAATACCTTTCTCCTTGAGAGACTTCTTGGCTTCCCTCATATCTTCATCATTCAATTCAATTAAACCCCTCTTCTTCAATATTGGAGTTGGAGTTGGTTCAGGCGTAGTCCATTCATCATGATTCCGGCTTATTTTAGCCAATAATTCTTCAGCGTCATCCGGAGTTCTTTTCCTGAAAACACAACCAGCACAACTATCCAGGTATGCCCTAGACTCAATGGTTAGTCCACTATAAAATATATCAAGTAAATCATGCTTTTCCAGATCATGCTCAGGTCGAGCTCTAATAAGAGAGCAAAATCTCGACCAAGCCTCAGGCAATTTCTCTTCATCTTCCTGATTAAAATTATAAATTCTCTGCAAAGCAATATGTTGAGCACTAGCAGGAAAGTATTTGCGGAAGAAAACATCAAGCAATTCTTTCGGACTTTTAATAGAATTTGGTGGCAAATTATTATACCAAGTTTTAGCGTCATCCTTTAATGAGAATGGAAATATTTTAGCAACAAAGTAAGTACGCATCTTAACATCATCAGAAAACAAGCTACTAAGAGTAGATAGCTCAGTCATGTGTTCAACAGCACTTTCTTTTTCAGTACCACAAAAGGGTGTTTTCTCAACAATAGCTATATGAGATAGATCAAGAGAAAAATCATAATCTTTATCCCTAATGTTTATAGGAGATGTGGCAAATTTAGGATCAGGAGACAGTTTATATCTAACAGCATGTTCTGCAAGCAACTTTTTAATTTTTCTTGCATCAGTAGTAGCATTGCATTTTTCAATAAAATCATCATTAAGCTCCACATAATCTTCCTCAGGATCATCACTAAAATAATCAAGTTCAGGTGAACTAACAGGTGTAGTAGCATTAGGAGTTTCAGTATTTTCAATTTGTCTAGACCTAGCAATTGTAGCATCTAGAAAAGATCCCAATGAACCACTATCATCAAGCACAGCAGAAACATTATCAATATTATGAGAGTGTTCAGATTCAGCAGATGTACCCACATGCGAAGCATGTGGCGGTGAAACAAGTTTATCAATCACAGATGGTGAATCAAGTGTAGCGGAGGTACTCAGAATTGTACCTTTTCTTGTAGTGGATGGTAATATGGCGATCTTAGTATCGCGAGGTTTACCCATGATGAAGAATTTGCAGCGAACAATATTAATCCAAGTGAACTTCCAAATAAAGCTATGCTCCCCGGCAACGGCGCCAGAAAATAGTCTTGATGACCCACAAGTATAGGGGATCGCAATGATCTTCGAGGGAAGTAAAACCCAATTTATTGATTCGACACAAGGGGAGACAAAGAACACTTGGAAGCCTTAACAGCGGAGTTGTCAATTCAGCTGCACTGGAAACAGACTTGCTCGCAAGGGTTTATCGGTAGTAACAGTTTTATAGCAAGAGCGATAGTGAAATAACAGCAGCAGAGTAACAGAGACAGCAGTAGTGATTTTAGTAAACAGCAGGATTAAAATACTGTAGGCACGGGAACGGATGATGGGCGTTGCATGGATGAGAGAAACTCATGTAACAATCATAGCAGGGCATTTGCAGATAATAATAAAACGGTGTCCAAGTACAAAGCAATCAATAGGCATGTGTTCCATATATAGTCGTGCGTGCTCGCAATGAGAAACTTGCACAACATCTTTTGTCCTACCAGCCGGTGGCAGCCGGGCCTCAAGGGAAACTACTGGATATTAAGGTACTCCTTTTAATAGAGTACCGGAGCAAAGCATTAACACTCCGTGAACACATGTGATCCTCACATCGCTACCATTCCCTCCGGTTGTCCCAATTCTTGTCACTTCGGGGCCATTGGTTCCGGACAGCGACATGTGTATACAACTTATAGGTAAGACCATAAACAATGAATATCTTGATGAAGCAATAACATGTTCAGATCTGAGATCATGGCACTCGGGCCCTAGTGACAAGCATTAAGCATAACAAGTTGCAACAATATCATCAAAGTACCAATAACGGACACTAGGCACTATGCCCTAACAATCTTATGCTATTACATGACCAATCTCATCCAATCCCTACCATCCCCTTCGGCCTACAGCGGGGGAATTACTCACACATGGATGGGGGAAACATGGCTGGTTGATGTAGAGGTGATGGCGGTGATGGCGGCGATGATCTCCTCCAATTCCCCGTCCCGGCGGAGTGCCAGAACGGAGACTTCTGGCTCCCGCGACGGAGTTTCGCGATGTGGCGGCGTTCTGGAGGGTTTCTGGCGACTTCGACTTCTCTCCGTGCGTTTTTAGGTCGAGGCCGATAAGTAGTCCGAAGGAGGGCGTCGGAGGCCGGCCGAGGGGGCCACACCACAGGGCCGCGCGGGCCCCCCCCTGGGCCGCGCCGCCCTATGGTGTGGGGCCCTCGGGCCTCCACTTCAATTGTCCTTCTGGCTCCGTTAGTTTCCTGGGAAAATAGGGCCTTCTGCATAAATTCCGAGGTTTTTCCCGAAAGTTGGATTTCTGCACAAAAACGAGACACCAGAGCAGTTCTGCTGAAAACAGCGTTAGTCCGTGTTAGTTGCATCCAAAATACACAAATTAGAGGCAAAACAATAGCAAAAGTGTTCGGGAAAGTAGATACGTTTTGGACGTATCAATGGGCAGCAGCATCATCAGAACTAACACCAGAAAATTGCTCTCTCATAACAAGATTCAGTAAAGCAGGTTTAATTTCAAAGAATTCTGCTGTAGTAGCAGGTGGAGCAATAGGTGTGCATAGGAAATCATTATTATTTGTGGTTGTGAAGTCACACAACTTAGTGTTTTCAGGGGTATTCATTTTAGCAGTAGTAAATAAAGCAAACTAGATAAAGTAAATGCAAGTAACTAATTTTTTTTGTGTTTTTGATATAGAGAGCAAGACAGTAAATAAAGTAAAGCTAGCAACTAATTTTTTTGTGTTTTGTTTAAGTGCAGCAAACAAAATAGTAAATAAAATAAAGCAAGACAAAAACAAAGTAAAGAGATTGGGAAGTGGAGACTCCCCTTGCAGCGTGTCTTGATCTCCCCGGCAACGGCGCCAGAAAAAGAGCTGTTGCCGTGGGAGGCAATTCTCTGTGGTGTAGCTTTTCTTCAGTTCCCCGGCAACGGCGCCAGAAAAAGAGCTTGATGCGTGCAATTAACACACGTCCGTTGGGAACCCCAAGAGGAAGGTGTGATGCAGACAGTAGCAAGTTTTCCCTCAGAAAGAAACCAAGGTTTATCGAACCAGGAGGAGCCAAGAAGCACGTTGAAGGTTGATGGCGGCGGGATGTAGTGCGGCGCAACACCAGGGATTCCGGCGCCAACGTGGAACCTGCACAACACAACCAAAGTACTTTGCCCCAACGAAACAGTGAGGTTGTCAATCTCACCGGCTTGCTGTAACAAAGGATTAACCGTATTGTGTGGAAGATGATTGTTTGCAGAAAACAGTAAAGAACAAGTATTGCAGTAGATTGTATGCGATGTAAAGAATAGGACCGGGGTCCACAGTTCACTAGAGGTGTCTCTCCCATAAGATAAATAGCATGTTGGGTGAACAAATTACAGTCGGGCAATTGACAAATAGAGAGGGCATGACAATGCACATACATGATATGATAAATATAGTGAGATTTAATTGGGCATTACGACAAAGTACATAGACCGCTATCCAGCATGCATCTATGCCTAAAAAGTCCACCTTCAGGTTATCATCCGAACCCCTTCCAGTATTAAGTTGCAAACAACAGACAATTGCATTAAGTATGGTGCGTAATGTAATCAATAACTACATCCTTGGACATAGCATCAATGTTTTATCCCTAGTGGCAACAGCACATCCACAACCTTAGAACTTTCTGTCACTGTCCCAGATTTAATGGAGGCATGAACCCACTATCGAGCATAAATACTCCCTCTTGGAGTTAAGAGCAAAAACTTGGCCAGAGCCTCTACTAATAACGGAGAGCATGCAAGATCATAAACAACACATAGGTAATAGATTGATAATCACCATAACATAGTATTCTCTATCCATCGGATCCCGACAAACACAACATATAGCATTACAGATATATGATCTTGATCATGTCAGGCAGCTCACAAGATCCAATAATGAAGCACATAAGGAGAACACGACCATCTAGCTACTGCTATGGACCCATAGTCCAGGGGTGAACTCCTCACTCATCACTCCGGAGGCGACCATGGCGGTGAAGAGTCCTCCGGGAGATGATTCCCCTCTCCGGCAGGGTGCCGGAGGCGATCTCCTGAATCCCCCGAGATGGGATTGGCGGCGGCGGCGCCTCAGTAAGGTTTTCCGTATCGTGGCTCTCGGTACTGGGGGTTTCGCGACGGAGGCTTTAAGTAGGCGGAAGGGCAACGCAGGGGGCCACACGAGGGCCCCACACGCTAGGGCCGCGCGGCCAAGGCCTGGGCCGCGCCGCCCTAGTGTGGCGGCGCCTCGTGGCCCCACTTCCTTTCCCTCTCGGTCTTCTGGAAGCTTCGTGTAAAAATAGGCCCCTGGGCGTTGATTTCGTCCAATTCCGAGAATATTTCCTTACTAGGATTTCTGAAACCAAAAACAACAGAAAACATCAACTAGCTCTTCGGCATCTTGTTAATAGGTTAGTGCCGGAAAATGCATAAATACGACATATAATGTGTATAAAACATGTAGATATCATCAATAATGTAGCATGGAACATAAGAAATTATCGATACGTCGGAGACGTATCAACTGTCTTCCTTGTTGTTCAAACACTTCACCAGAAAATATCTAGACTTTAGAGAGACCAATCATGCAAACCAAATTTCAACAAGCTCTACAGTAGTTCTACACTAATAGGTTTAAACTACATGATGCAAAAGCTTAAACATGATCTATGAGAGCTCAAAACAATTGCCAAGTATCAAATTATTCAAGACAATATGAAGCATTTTCTGTTTCCAACCAAATAGCAATAAGTGAAGCGATCAACTTTCGCCATTGAACATTAAAAGTAAAAAGCGAAGAACACTAGTGTTCTTATGAAAAAGCGGAGCGTGTCTCTCTCCCACACAAGGTATGATCCAATTTATTCAGAGAATGAAAATAACAAAAAGAAAATAAAAGCAAACAGACGCTCCAAGTAAAGCACATAAGATGTGACCGAATAAAAATATAGTTTCAATAGAAGAAACCTGATAAATTGTTGATGAAGAAGGGGATGCCTTGGGCATCCCCAAGCTTAGATGCTTGAGTCTTCTTGAAATATGCAGGGGTGAACCATGGGGGCATCCCCAAGCTTAGACTTTTCACTCTTCTTGATCATAGTATATCATCCTCCTCTCTTGACCCTTGAAAACTTCCTCCACACCAAACTCAAAACAAACTCATTACAGGGTTAGTGCATAATCAAAAATTCACATGTTCAGAGAGGACACAGTCATTCTTAACACTTCTGGACATTACCCAAAGCTACTGAAAGTTAATGGAACAAGGAAATCCATCAAACATAGCAAAAGAGGCAATGCGAAATAAAAGACAGAATCTGTCAAAACAGAACAGTCCGTAAAGACGAATTTGTCTGGGGCACTTAACTTGCTCAGATGAAAAAGCTGAAATTGAATGAAAGTTGCGTACATATCTGAGGATCACGCACGTAAATTGGTAGAATTTTATGAGTTACCTACAGACGGGGCTGCTCAATTTCGTGACAGTAAGAAATATGTTTCTGCGCAGTAATCCAAATCTAGTATCAACTCTACTATCAAAGACTTTACTTGGCACAACAATGCAATAAAATAAAGATAAGGAGAGGTTGCTACAGTACTTAACAACTTCCAAGACACAACAAAACAGTAGCAAAAAATAAAAACATGGGTTATCTCCCAAGAAGTGCTTTCTTTATAGCCATTAAGATGGGCTCAGTAATTTTAATGATGCTCGCGCAAGAAATAAGAGTGAAAGCAAAAGAGAGCATCAAGAAGCAAATTCAAAACACATTTAAGTCTAACCCTCTTCCTATGAAAAGGAATCTTGTAAGGAAACAAGTACTGAAAGCACATAGCGACAAGCATAGAAAGGCAACACAAGCACAACTTCAATATTCTCAACTTAAAGAGGGGAAACTTAATATTATTAAGATGCATATAACCATGTTTCCCTCTCTCATAATAACCTTCAGTAGCATCATTGATGAAATCCACAATATATCCATCACTTAAAACATTCTTATCATGATTCATGTGCATAAAAGTATCATTATTTTTGGCATAAGAAAAACTCTTCTCATTAATAGTAATTGGAGCAGGATCATTATCAAGAATTTGAACATGGTAAACAAGTTGCATACTAAGGGAATGGTTTTTGGCAATCCCATCATAACTATGACAAGTTTCATAAGGATAATTATAACATGTGTCATACTAAGGCCACGAGTGGATCTTGGCCATTACAGATTATTTCACTAAATGGGTAGAGGCCGTCCCTATGAAGTCTGTGGCGTCGAAGGACGTTATCAGTTTTGTGAAAGAGCATGTCATTCACAGATTTGGGATTCCCCAGACCATCACGACCGATGGAGGTTCGGTTTTTGTTTCTAAAGAGTTCAGAGAGTTCTGCGACGACATGGTAATTAAGCTGATCCGATCATCTCCATACTATGCTCAGGCAAATGGGCAAGCTGAAGCGTCCAACAAAAGCCTTATCAAGCTGATTAAGAGAAAAATCGACGAGTACCCTAGGCGTTGGCACGAGGTTTTGTCGGAGGCTTTATGGGCTTATCGCATGTCATGTCATGGGGCGGTAAAGACCTCGCCGTACCATCTGGTCTATGGACAAGAAGCTGTGTTACCCTGGGAGATCACGGCTGGGTCGAGACGTGTCACGTTTCAGAATGACTTGACAACTGAAGAGTATGCAGCCCTGATGAGTGATAGCGTTGAGGATCTGACGGAACTTAGACTTTGGTCACTTGAGAAGATTAAGGAGAACAAGGCCAAGGTGGCTCGTGCATATAATAAGAAGGTGAAACCAAAGGAGTTCCATGTTGGTGATCTGGTATGGGAAGCTGTGTTGCCATTGGGGACTGATGCATGTGGTTGACAGGTCCGTTGGGAACCCCAAGAGGAAGGTGTGATGCGCACAGCGGCAAGTTTCCCTCAGTAAGAAACCAAGGTTTAATCGAACCAGTAGGAGTCAAGAAGCACGTTGAAGGTTGATGGCGGCGGGATGTAGTGCGGCGCAACACCAGAGATTCCGGCGCCAACGTGGAACCTGCACAACACAACCAAAGTACTTTGCCCCAACGAAACAGTGAGGTTGTCAATCTCACCGGCTTGCTGTAACAAAGGATTAACCGTATTGTGTGGAAGATGATTGTTTGCAGAAAACAGTAGAACAAGTATTGCAGTAGATTGTATTTCAGTATAGAGAATTGGACCGGGGTCCACAGTTCACTAGAGGTGTCTCTCCCATAAGATAAACAGCATGTTGGGTGAACAAATTACAGTTGGGCAATTGACAAATAAAGAGGGCATGACCATGCACATACATATTATGATGAGTATAGTGAGATTTAATTGGGCATTACGACAAAGTACATAGACCGCTATCCAGCATGCATCTATGCCTAAAAAGTCCACCTTCAGGTTATCATCCGAACCCCCTCCAGTATTAAGTTGCTAACAACAGACAATTGCATTAAGTATTGCGCGTAATGTAATCAGTAACTACATCCTTGAACATAGCACCAATGTTTTATCCCTAGTGGCAACAAGACATCCATAATCTTAGAGGTTTCTGTCACTCCCAGTTCACGGAGACATGAACCCACTATCGAGCATAAATACTCCCTCTTGGAGTTACAAGCATCTACTTGGCCAGAGCATCTACTAGTAACGGAGAGCATGCAAGATCATAAACAACACATAGACATAACTTTGATAATCAACATAACAAGTATTCTCTATTCATCGGATCCCAACAAACGCAACATATAGAATTACAGATAGATGATCTTGATCATGTTATGCAGCTCACAAGATCCGACAATGAAGCACAATGGGGAGAAGACAACCATCTAGCTACTGCTATGGACCCATAGTCCAGGGGTAGACTACTCACACATCACTCCGGAGGCGACCATGGCGGCGTAGAGTCCTCCGGGGAGATGAATCCCCTCTCCGGCAGGGTGCCGGAGGCGATCTCTGAATCCCCGAGATGGGATTGGCGGCGGCGGCGTCTCAGTAAGGTTTTCCGTATCGTGGCTCTCGGTACTGGGGGTTTCGCGATGGAGGCTTTAAGTAGGCGGAAGGGCAGGTCAAGAGGCGGCACGAGGGGCCCACACCACAGGGCCGCGCGGCCAAGGGGGGGCCGCGCCGCCCTAGGGTGTGGCCACCTCGTGGCCCCACTTCGTCTCCTCTTCGGTCTTCTGGAAGCTTCGTGGCAAAATAGGACCATGGGCGTTGATTTCGTCCAATTCCGAGAATATTTCGTTACTAAGATTTCTGAAACCAAAAACAGCAGAAAACAAAGAATCGGCACTTCGGCATCTTGTTAATAGGTTAGTTCCAGAAAATGCACGAATATGACATAAAGTGTGCATAAAACATGTAGATAACATCAATAATGTGGCATGAAACATAAGAAATTATCGATACGTCGGAGACGTATCAGCATCCCCAAGCTTAGTTCTGCTCGTCCCGAGCAGGTAAAACGATAACACAGATAATTTCTGGAGTGACATGCCATCATAACCTTGATCATACTATTTGTAAAGCATATGTAGTGAATGCAGCGATCAAAACAATGTATATGACATGAGTAAACAAGTGAATCATATAGCAAAGACTTTTCATGAATAGTACTTCAAGACAAGCATCAATAAGTCTTGCATAAGAGTTAACTCATAAAGTAATAAATCAAAGTAAAGGTATTGAAGCAACACAAAGGAAGATTAAGTTTCAGCGGTTGCTTTCAACTTATAACATGTATATCTCATGGATATTGTCAACATAGAGTAATATAATAAGTACAATATGCAAGTATGTAGGAATCAATGCACAGTTCACACAAGTGTTTGCTTCTTGAGGTGGAGAGAAATAGGTGAACTGACTCAACAATAAAAGTAAAAGAATGGTCCTCCATAGAGGAAAAGCATCGATTGCTATATTTGTGCTAGAGCTTTGATTTTGAAAACATGAAACAATTTTGTCAACAGTAGTAATAAAGCATATGTATCATGTAAATTATATCTTACAAGTTGCAAGCCTCATGCATAGTATACTAATAGTGCCCGCACCTTGTCCTAATTAGCTTGGACTACCGGATCATTGCAATGCACATGTTTTAACCAAGTGTCACAAAGGGGTACCTCTATGCCGCCTGTACAAAGGTCTAAGGAGAAAGCTCGCATTGGATTTCTCGCTATTGATTATTCTCAACTTAGACATCCATACCGGGACAACATAGACAACAGATAATGGACTCCTCTTTTATGCATAAGCATGTAACAACAATTAATAATTTTCTCATATGAGATTGAGGATATATGTCCAAAACTGAAACTTCCACCATGGATCATGGCTTTAGTTAGCGGCCCAATGTTCTTCTCTAACAATATGCATGCTTAACCATAAGGTGGTAGATCTCTCTTACTTCAGACAAGACGAACATGCATAGCAACTCACATGAAATTCAACAAAGAATAGTTGATGGCGTCCCCAGTGAACATGGTTATCGCACAACAAGCAACTTAATAAGAGATAAAGTGCATAAGTACATATTCAATACCACAATAGTTTTTAAGCTATTTGTCCCATGAGCTATATATTGCAAAGGTGAATGATGGAATTTTAAAGGTAGCACTCAAGAAATTTACTTTGGAATGGCGGAAATACCATGTAGTAGGTAGGTATGGTGGACACAAATGGCATAGTGGTTGGCTCAAGTATTTTGGATGCATGAGAGGTATTCCCTCTCGATACAAGGTTTAGGCTAGCAAGGCTTATTTGAAACAAACATAAGGATGAACCGGTGCAGCAAAACTCACATAAAAGACATATTGTAAACATTATAAGACTCTACACCGTCTTCCTTGTTGTTCAAACTCAATACTAGAAATTATCTAGACCTTAGAGAAACCAAATATGCAAACCAAATTTTAGCATGCTCTATGTATTTCTTCATTAATGGGTGCAAAGCATATGATGCAAGAGCTTAAACATGAGCACAACAATTGCCAAGTATCACATTACCCAAGACATTTATAGCAATTACTACATGTATCATTTTCCAATTCCAACCATATAACAATTTAACGAAGAAGAAACTTCGCCATGAATACTATGAGTAGAGCCTAAGGACATACTTGTCCATATGCTACAGCGGAGCGTGTCTCTCTCCCATAAAGTGAATGCTAGGATCCATTTTATTCAAACAAAACAAAAACAAAAACAAACCGACGCTCCAAGAAAAGCACATAAGATGTGATGGAATAAAAATATAGTTTCAGGGGAGGAACCTGATAATGTTGTTGATGAAGAAGGGGATGCCTTGGGCATCCCCAAGCTTAGACGCTTGAGTCTTCTTAGAATATGCAGGGGTGAACCACCGGGGCATCCCCAAGCTTAGAGCTTTCACTCTCCTTGATCATGTTGCATCATACTCCTCTCTTGATCCTTGAAAACTTCCTCCACACCAAACTTAGAACAACTCATTAGAGGGTTAGCGACAATAAAAATTAACATGTTCAGAGGTGACATAATCATTCTTAACACTTCTGGACATTGCATAAAGCTACTGGACATTAATGGATCAAATAAATTCATCCAACATAGCAAAAGAGGCAATGCGAAATAAAAGGCAGAATCTGTCAAAACAGAACAGTTCGTATTGACGAATTTTATCGAGGCACCAGACTTGCTCAAATGAAAATGCTCAAATTGAATGAAAGTTGCGTACATATCTGAGGATCACTCACGTAAATTGGCATAATTTTCTGAGTTACCTACAGAGAAAACAGCCCAGATTCGTGACAGCAAAGAAATCTGTTTCTGCGCAGTAATCCAAATCTAGTATGAACTTTTCTATCAACGACTTTACTTGGCACAACAAAACACTAAACTATGATAAGGAGAGGTTGCTACAGTAGTAAAAAACTTCCAAGACACAAAATAAAAACAAAGTACTGTAGGTAAAAACATGGGTTGTCTCCCATAAGCGCTTTTCTTTAACGCCTTTCAGCTAGGCGCAGAAAGTGTGTATCAAGTATTATCAAAGGGTGGTACTTCTACAGCGGGGTGTGTATTTTTCTCAACTAGGAATAGTATATTGGATACATAAGTTTTAGCGTCTCCCTTTTCATTAGTCTTGGGCTTGCTACTCTCATCAAACAAATTTTCAGGAACAAGCCAAGCATAGTTATTTTCTAGTGCATCATTCATCGCTAGGAGCTTACATAGTATTGGTGCTTTGATCTCCCCACCATCATTAATATTATTAGTGTACTTTATTCTATCCATATCCATCTTTTCAAGGAGACTAACAAAATTGGTATAAGAACCAAGCATATTAAATTTAGCAAAGACCTTTCTAGCTTCTCTTGCTAGACCACCAAATTCTCTAAGAAGGGTTTCTAAAACAAAATCTTTCTTTTCCCCTTCTTCCATATCACCAAGTGTGAGAAACATGTGTTGGATTATAGGATTGAGATTAACAAATTTAGTTTCCAACATGCGAACTAAAGCAGCAGCAGCAATTTCATAAGTGGGAGCAAGGTCTACCAAGTGTCTATCTTCAAAATCGTCAATGGTACTAACATGGTTGAAAAATTCCTCTATATTATTTCTCCCAACTATAGACCCACGTCCTACCGGTATGTCTTTCGTGGTAAAATTAAAAGGAAACATGATGAATCAAGTAAAGTAAATGCAAGTAACTAATTTTTTTGTGTTTTTGATATAGCAAACAAGATAGCAAATAAAGTAAAACTAGCAACTAATTTTTTTGTATTTTGATTTAGTGCAGCAAACAAAGTAGTAAATAAAACTAAGCAAGACAAAAACAAAGTAAAGAGATTGGGAAGTGGAGACTCCCCTTGCAGCGTGTCTTGATCTCCCCGGCAACGGCGCCAGAAATTTGCTTGATGCGTGTGGTTGACACGTCCGTTGGGAACCCCAAGAGGAAGGTGTGATGCGCACAGCGGCAAGTTTCCCTCAGTAAGAAACCAAGGTTTAATCGAACCAGTAGGAGTCAAGAAGCACGTTGAAGGTTGATGGCGGCGGGATGTAGTGCGGCGCAACACCAGAGATTCCGGCGCCAACGTGGAACCTGCACAACACAACCAAAGTACTTTGCCCCAACGAAACAGTGAGGTTGTCAATCTCACCGGCTTGCTGTAACAAAGGATTAACCGTATTGTGTGGAAGATGATTGTTTGCAGAAAACAGTAGAACAAGTATTGCAGTAGATTGTATTTCAGTATAGAGAATTGGACCGGGGTCCACAGTTCACTAGAGGTGTCTCTCCCATAAGATAAACAGCATGTTGGGTGAACAAATTACAGTTGGGCAATTGACAAATAAAGAGGGCATGACCATGCACATACATATTATGATGAGTATAGTGAGATTTAATTGGGCATTACGACAAAGTACATAGACCGCTATCCAGCATGCATCTATGCCTAAAAAGTCCACCTTCAGGTTATCATCCGAACCCCCTCCAGTATTAAGTTGCTAACAACAGACAATTGCATTAAGTATTGCGCGTAATGTAATCAGTAACTACATCCTTGAACATAGCACCAATGTTTTATCCCTAGTGGCAACAGCACATCCATAATCTTAGAGGTTTCTGTCACTCCCCCAGATTCACGGAGACATGAACCCACTATCGAGCATAAATACTCCCTCTTGGAGTTACAAGCATCTACTTGGCCAGAGCATCTACTAGTAACGGAGAGCATGCAAGATCATAAACAACACATAGACATAACTTTGATAATCAACATAACAAGTATTTTCTATTCATCGGATCCCAACAAACGCAACATATAGAATTACAGATAGATAATCTTGATCATGTTATGCAGCTCACAAGATCCGACAATGAAGCACAATGGGGAGAAGACAACCATCTAGCTACTGCTATGGACCCATAGTCCAGGGGTAGACTACTCACACATCACTCCGGAGGCGACCATGGCGGCGTAGAGTCCTCCGGGAGATGAATCCCCTCTCCGGCAGGGTGCCGGAGGCGATCTCCTGAATCCCCCGAGATGGGATTGGCGGCGGCGGCGTCTCAGTAAGGTTTTCCGTATCGTGGCTCTCGGTACTGGGGGTTTCGCGACGGAGGCTTTAAGTAGGCGGAAGGGCAGGTCAAGAGGCGGCACGAGGGGCCCACACCACAGGGCCGCGCGGCCAAGGGGGGGGCCGCGCCGCCCTAGGGTGTGGCCACCTCGTGGCCCCACTTCGTCTCCTCTTCGGTCTTCTGGAAGCTTCGTGGCAAAATAGGACCCTGGGCGTTGATTTCGTCCAATTCCGAGAATATTTCATTACTAAGATTTCTGAAACCAAAAACAGCAGAAAACAACAACTGGCACTTCGGCATCTTGTTAATAGGTTAGTTCCAGAAAATGCACGAATATGACATAAAGTGTGCATAAAACATGTAGATAACATCAATAATGTGGCATGGAACATAAGAAATTATCGATACGTCGGAGACGTATCAGGGACTAAGGACAAGGCGTATGGTAAATGGTCTCCAAATTGGCACGGGCCGTACAGGGTTGACCAAGTCCTAAATGGAAATGCATACATGCTCGAGCAGTTGGATGGTGTGAAGTTCCCAGTGGCCGTCAATGGCCAGCATCTCAAGAAGTATTTCCCAAGTATGTGGGATGATGGGCAGTGAGATACGGGGGCCGATTTTTAAATCGGCCAGTAAAAAAAAAATTCATCAACTGGAGCAGTGGAATATGGGGGCCAATGTACGAAATTGGCCGATAAGAGGAAATATATGTGCGAAGCAAGAGCCGATGCCCGTTCATCGACTGAAGAATAAAACAGCCGATGCGCAGCCATCGACTATAAAGGAACAACTGTTATTTCAGGTTACCATTCAATTTTACATTCGATTGTGGGACTGGCCTTGCTGGCGTTTTGGGCAAAGACCGATGTACTACCATCGGCTTCTCGAGCAATGATTTATTTTGATAATCGGGAGAATTAATTATGGAGTCCTTCTTCATTGATTTAAAAAGGGGGATTTTTTACAAGGAGGAGCTGATTGCTCAGGAACGGAGGAACAAAAGGGGACAGATTGCTACTACTAGTCCTATGATAGTGGTCCCTTCTCTAAGGACCGTCGCTGTCCTCGTCGTCGCCGTTGTAGCCGCCGCCGGTGCTGCTGCTGGCGAGCTCCTCGTCGCTACTGCCGTAGCCCTCAATAGGGGCTTCTTCCTCCTCATCATCGTCGTCTTCGTCGTCATCTGACCAGGCCCAGCCGCGGAAGCGCTTCGCCGGCGGCTCGTCAGAGGAGGTCTCGTCCTCCTCTTCCTCCTCGTTGGAGGGGGCATCGTCCTCCTCGCCCTCCTCTTCTTCCTCTTCGTTGGAGGGGGTGAAGTTACCCCAGGAGAGGAGGTCATCCTCACTCTCCGCCTCTAGTTCCCCGTCGATGAGGAACCGGAGGTCGTCCTCCCCATCGGTCAGGGGTAAATCACCATCTGACCCTACGAGGGCCTCGGGTGGGCCATCTGGTACGAAGTCGAAGTCCCACTCCTGCTCTTCCCATTGGTTGTGCTCTGGCATCGGCTCGCTTGAGGAAGAAGATTGGGAGGAGAGAGCCGATGAAGCAGAGGAGGAGGATGAGTCCATGTTGGAGGAGGGTTTTTCGATGGCTAGTACGGAGCAAGAGGATGAAGAGGCGAACTGCTCGGCGCGGTTAAATAAAGGGGATATAGTGGAAATTTAATGCTCGAGCAGTTTTCGAGGATGCGGTGCCAAAACTGTCAATCGTGCAGAAGTTGAGAAGACAGGGTATCATGATGGAAAGATACTGAAGCGGTTCTGCTCTGCCACGACATGACCCTACGAAGGAAAAACAGAGTGGTTTTGAAATTATCATTACCAAAACCAGGGGGGCATGTGTTATCACCGGATTTTGGCCAAATCAGGAGATGGGTCGTAATTGAGATGGGCTTGAAGGATATACACGTGGAGCGTCTCTGAAGCGGCCTTGCGCGATAAGTTTGGGCTAGATTGCCCGTGTATCTGTATATTATAGTAGATTGCATCTTAGTTTAGAATCAAAGAGATAGAGTTTAGCCCGTACACGGGTGAGTTTATTCCCGCATTAGAAAGTCTACGGACTATAAATATGTACCTAGGGTTATTGAGAAAGAGGACGATCACGTTCACAACAAATCAATCTAGGCGCATCGCCACCCCTTGTTTCGAGGGTTTCTCCCGGGTAAGCAACATGCTGCCTAGATCGCATCTTGCGATCTAGGCAGTATCAGTTTATTCGTTATTGGTGTTGTTCGTGCTGGAGCCTTTTTGATGGCGAGCAACACCCTTATCTTAGGTGTTTTGGGGCTGACGTCGATGTTTTCACGATGTACTTATTCAGCTACGCTGCCCCTCGATATCTAGCTGCCCTTACACCTATTTTAGATGTAAGGGCAACATCTTGCTTGATATTTATTTAGTAGATCTAATCCGTTATAGTTGCTCCTTGTTCTTCAAGGATTGGTTTGATATCCGTATGGTTAGGCCTTATAAACGGGTTGAACGATCCGGTAGTGCGTAAGGTGTGGTTTATTAAGCTCTAGAGGGATTGTTCCGGGGATCAACTTCACGTTGGTTTTTAGGCCTCTTTAGGGCTGGTTTTCCATTATCTTACGTATCTGTTAGGCTCAACTACGCATAGGATGTTCCGATTATACGGTGAAAACCCTAGACTATCGTAGATTAGTTTAGCTTGATATTGATAAAGCATGATCCCCATGTCCTTATAAATCTAACATGAACCATGGGGCAATCGGCTCTTTGAGCCGATCCACAGAACAACTTAAGAGCCGATCGGGGCTCGTATTTAATGTTTACGTGTTTGCCATGCAGGAAACTAGTCGAAGCATTCCATCACCTTCCTGACCAGGTATAGGTCAGGTGGCACGCCCTCGTAAGCACCAGGACGTGTGCCAGAAGGCATTGCGGGCCATCGCCCGAGGGACCAGGGTCCACCGCAATCCTGGGAGCCTCCCGGCTCTACGGTGTTGCCCGTCGATACTCGCCGGTGGGTTTTTGACCGCAACAATACTACAACATGCAGTGGTATGCAGGGTCACCACATTTGGTATCAGAGCAAAAGCTTTAACCTTATATTGAAACCTAGTTAATGGGAGAACCTGTAGGAGTCAAATAGAAGTAGTAAAGGATTCTCTAAAATATGATGCCTATTCACTTGAGAATAATACATTCATATCTTTTAGTGCGATAATTGTTTATTTTTACTATTATGATGCATTATTACTAATATTATATTCTTTCTTATCTACAGCCAATTATGGCCAGTTCACGTTCGGGACGCAACGTTAAGGTGAAGGAATCTTGTCTGGATGACTATGATGCATGGAAAAAATAGCGCGCTATTCCAACGCTAATAGCACGCTATAGCATATCTGGAGAGCCGACGCTACGCTATTTCGGTGCTATAGCGCGCTATTCGCGTTAATAGCACGCTATAACATGCTAATAGCGTATTTTTAGACCCACGCTATTTTGTTATAGCGCGCTATTTTTTTCCTTGCTATGATGGAGTACTTGCAGACATACTTCGTGCTATGTTGCTCGAATTTGGGTGTGATCCCCAGATTCGAGTGATGAAGTACATGTACTATAATGGTACTGTACTAGCAAAATATAGAGTTGGACTCCAGTTACCTGAAGAATTAGGTATGAGCCCAGTAATGCCTGTAGGAGAGGCAAGAACCATTAGGACAACCTACCATATAACTATCCTAAAAGCCATCACTGAGATACGCGAGCATAAGACAAAAGATCTTATTGGCTCTGAGTTTGCCCATATTCCACATATGGAGGAGGATGAAGATCCCACACTAAACCATTTCAAATTTGCCAAGAGAAAACCTGCAGAAGCAGCCAAATATATGGACAACTGTAGGAACCTTTTAACCTTGTTCTTTCAATTGAATATCCATCTAGCGGGTGCAACTGATACAATGTTAGATGAGTTTACAGAACCAGCCAAATATATGGACACTTGGCGCATGCTTATAACATGTTATGACTATAACCAGTCAACTAAAGCCTCTATGATCTTTTAGTTTTTGATTCGTAATATCACTTTATGCTTTGATTGATAATGTTTTGTCGCTATGCATGATTATGGACATTATTGCTCTCTTAGTTGGTCGCTCCCAGTCTTTTGCTAGCCTTCACCTGTACTGAGTATGAGCTCTACTCGTGCATCCAACCACCAAAAACCAAAGTTGTCAATTGTGTCCACCATATCTACCTATATGTGGTATTTCACCGCCACTCCAAAGTAAATTGATTATGTGCTACCTTTAAACCTTCAAAAAATTATCACCTGTTTTATGCAAATTATAGCTCATGGGAAAGTAGTCTAAAAACTATTGTGGCAAGTACTATGTTTTATGCATTTTTAGTTCTTATAAGTTGCTTGTTGTGTGATAACCATGCTGTCATGGGGAACACCATCAATGTGCTTTTGTTGAATATCATGTGAATTACTACGCATGCTCATCTTGTTTAAAGTAAGGGAGATTTACCATGAGTTGCAAATATTTGAGTATGCACATTGTTAGAGAGGAACATTGGGCCGCCAACTAAAGCCATGTTCACATGGTGGAAGTTTCAGCTGGGCAAAAGTCCAAATATATGTTGTCCTTGCTTTCCCGGTATGGATGTCCAAAAAAGTTGAGATTCATCAAAATTGAGAAATCAAATGAGATCCATCTCCTAAGGACCTTTGTACAGGAGGCAAGGAGGTACCCCTTTGTGACACTTGGTTAAAACATATGTATGCGATGAAAATTGATGGAAGTCCAAGATAATTAGGACAAGGTGTGAGCACTATTGGTATACTATGCATGAGGCAAGTAAACTTATAGGAAGTAATTATGCATAAGCCATACTATTTATCACTACCGTTGACTCATGTCTACGTTCCCCCTCCTTTCCTGTAGACAGTGTTGGGCCTCCAAGAGCAGAGGTTTGTAGAACAGCAGCAAGTTTTCCCTTAAGTGGATCACCCAAGGTTTATCGAACTCAGGGAGGAAGAGGTCAAAGATATCCCTCTCATGCAACCCTGCAACCACAAAGCAAGAAGTCTCTTGTGTCCCCAACACACCTAACAGGTGCACTAGTTCGGCGAAGAGATAGTGAAATACAGGTGGTATAAATATATATGAGCAGTAGCAACGGTGCCAGAAAATAGCTTGCTGGCGTGTAGTTGATGGTGGTAGTATTGCAGCAGTAGTAACGCAGTAAAACAGTAAACAAGCAGCGATAGCAGTATTTAGGAACAAGGCCTAGGGATTACACTTTCACTAGTGGACACTCTCAACATTGATCACATAACAGAATAGATAAATGCATACTCTACACTTTTGTTGGATGATGAACACATTGCGTAGGATTACACGAACCCTCAATGCCGGAGTTAACAAGCTCCACAATAATGCTCATATTTTAGTAACCTTTAGTGTAAGATAGATCAAAAGACTAAACCAAGTACTAACATAGCATGCACACTGTCACCTTCATGCATATGTAGGAGGAATAGATCACATCAATATTATCATAGCAATAGTTAACTTCGCAATCTACAAGAGATCATGATCATAGCATAAACCAAGTACTAACACGGTGCACACACTGTCACCTTTACACACGTGCAGGAGGAATAAAACTACTTTAATAACATTGCTAGAGTAGCACATAGATAGTAGTGATACAAAACTCATATGAATCTCAATCATGTAAAGCAGCTCATGAGATCATTGTATTGAGGTACATAGGAGAGAGATTAACCACATAGCTACCGGTACAGCCCCGAGCCTCGATGGAGAACTACTCCCTCCTCATGGGAGACAGCAGCGGTGATGGAGATGGCGGTGGTGTCGATGGAGGAGCCTTCCGGGGGCACTTCCCCGTTCCGGCGGCGTGCCGGAACAGAGACTCCTGTCCCCCAGATCTTGGCCTCGCGATGGCGGCGGCTCTGGAAGGTTTCTGTGGTTTTCGTCGAACTTATCAGGGTTTTCGATCCAGGGGCTTTATATAGGCGAAGAGGCGGCGCAGGAGGGTCGAAGGGGCGACGACACCATAGGGCGGCGCGGCCAGGGCCTGGGCCGCGCCGGCCTATGGTCTGGGGGCCCAGTGCCCCCCCTCTGGTCCTTCCCGGGTGTTCTGGATGCTTCCGGTGAAAATAGGAACTTGGGCGTTGATTTCGTCCGATTCCGAGAATATTTCTTTACTAGGATTTCTGAAACCAAAAACAGCAGAAAACAGGAACTGGCACTTCGGCATCTTGTTAATAGGTTAGTTCCAGAAAATGCACGAATATGACATAAAGTGTGCATAAAACATGTAGATAACATCAATAATGTGGCATGGAACATAAGAAATTATCGATACGTTGGAGACATATCAGCATCCCCAAGCTTAGTTCTGCTCGTCCCGAGCAGGTAAAACGATAACAAAGATAATTTCTGGAGTGACATGCCATCATAAACTTGATCATACTATTTGTAAAGCATATGTAGTGAATGCAGCAATCCAAGACAATGGTAATGACATGAGTAAACAACTGAATCATAAAGCAAAGACTTTTCATGAATAGTGCTTCGAGACAAGCATCAATAAGTCTTGCATAAAAGTTAACTCATAAAGCAATAATTCAAAGTAAAGGCATTGAAGCAACACAATGGAAGATTAAGTTTCAGCGGTTGCTTTCAACTTATAACATGTATATCTCATGGATAATTGTCAACATAGAGTAATATAACAAATGCAATATGCAAGTATGTAGGAATCAATGCACAGTTCACACAAGTGTTTGCTTCTTGAGGTGGAGAGAAATAGGTGAACTGACTCAACAATGAAAGTAAAAGAATGGTCCTTCATAGAGGAAAAGCATCGATTGCTATATTTGTGCTAGAGCTTTGATTTTGAAAACATAAAGAGAGCATAAAAATAAAGTTTTGAGAGGTGTATGTTGTTGTCAACGAATGGTAGCGGGTACTCTAACCCCCTTGCCAGGCAAACCTTCAAAGAGCGGCTCCCATTTTATTTTACTTTTGTGTGGCACTCCTTCCAACCTTTCTTTCACAAACCATGGCTAACCGAATCCTCGGGTGCCTGCCAACAATCTCATACCATGAAGGAGTGCCTTTTTATTTTAGTTTTATTATGATGACACTCCTCCCAACCTTTGCTTACACAAGCCATGGCTAACCGAATCCTTCGGGTGCCGTCCAACAATCACATACCATGGAGGAGTGTCTATTTTTGTTAATTAATTTGGGACTGGGAATCCCATTGCCAGCTCTTTTTGCAAAATTATTGGATAAGCGGATGAAGCCACTAGTCCATTGGTGAAAGTTGCCCAACAAGATTGAAAGATAAACACCACATACTTCCTCATGAGCTATAAAACATTGACACAAATCAGAGGTGATAAATTTTGAATTGTTTAAAGGTAGCACTCAAGCAATTTACTTTGGAATGGCAGGAAATACCATGTAGTAGGTAGGTATGGTGGACACAAATGGCATAGTGTTGTTTGGCTCAAGGATTTGGATGCATGAGAAGTATTCCCTCTCGATACAAGTTTTAGGCTAGCAAGGTTGTTTAAAGCAAACACAAGTATGAACTAGTACAGCAAAACTTACATAAAAGACATATTACAAGCATTATAAGACTATACATTGTCTTCCTTGTTGTTCAAACACCTTACTAGAAATTATCTAGACCTTAGAGAGACCAATTATGCAAACCAAATTTTAGCAAGCTCTATGTATTTCTTCATTAATGGGTGCAAAGTATATGATGCAAGAGCTTAAACATGAGCACAACAATTGCCAAGTATCACATTACCCAAGACATTATAGCAATTACTACATGTATCATTTTCCAATGCTAACCATATAACAATTTAACGAAGAAGAAACTTCGCCATGAATACTATGAGCTAAGAACACATGTGTTCATACGAACCAGCGGAGCGTGTCTCTCTCCCACACAAGCATGATGTAATCCAATTTATTCAAACACAAACAAAAACAAAAGCACACAGACGCTCCAAGAAAAGCACATAAGATGTGATGGAATAAAAATATAGTTTCAGGGGAGGAACCTGATAATGTTGTCGATGAAGAAGGGGATGCCTTGGGCATCCCCAAGCTTAGATGCTTGAGTCTTCTTGAAATATGCAGGGATGAACCACCGGGGCATCCCCAAGCTTAGACTCTTTACTCTTCTTGATCATAGTATATCATCCTCCTCTCTTGACCCTTGAAAACTTCCTCCACACCAAACTCGAAACAAACTCATTAGAGGGTTAGTGCATAATCAAAAATTCACATGTTCAGAGGTGACACAATCATTCTTAACACTTCTGGACATTGCCCAAAGCTACTGGAAGGTAATGGAACAAAGAAATCCACCCAACACAGCGAAAGAAGCAATGCGAAATAAAAGGCAGAATCTATCAAAACAGAACAGTCCGTAAAGACGAATTTTAAAATGGCACCATACTTGCTCAGATGAAAATGCCCAAATTGAATGAAAGTTGCATACATATCTGAGGATCACGCACGTAAATTGGCATATTTTTCTGAGCTACCTACAGAGAGGCAGGTCGGAATTCGTGACAGCAAAGAAATCTGAAACTGTGCAGTAATCCAAATCTAGTATGAACTTTACTATCAAAGACTTTACTTGGCACAACAAAACACAAAACTAAGATAAGGAGAGGTTGCTACAGTAGTAAACAACTTCCAATACACAAATATAAAACAAAGTACTGTAGCAAAATAACACATGGGTTATCTCCCAAGAAGCTCTTTCTTTATAGCCATTAAGATGGGCTCAGCAGTTTTAATGATGCACTCGCAAGAAATAGTATTTGAAACAAAAGAGAGCATCAAGAGACAAATTAGAAACACATTTAAGTCTAACATGCTTCCTATGCATAGGAATCTTGTAAATAAACAAGTTCATGAAGAGCAAAGTAACAAGCATAGGAAGATAAAACAAGAGTAACTTCAAAAATTTCAGCACATAGAGAGGTGTTTTAGTAACATGAAAATTTCTACAGCCATATTTTCCTCTCTCATAATAACTTTCAGTAGCATCATGAGCAAACTCAACAATATAACTATCACATAAAGCATTCTTATCATGAGTCTCATGCATAAAATTATTACTCTCCACATAAGCATAGTTATTCTTATTAATTGTAGTAGGAGCAAATTCAACAAAGTAGCTATCATTATTATTCTCATCATCAAATATAGGAGGCATATTGTACTCATAATCAAAATCATCCTCCATAACAGGTGGTAACAAAAGACTACTATCATTATAATCATCATAAATAGGAGGCAAAGTATCATCAAAGAAAATTTTCTCCTCAATGCTTGGGGGACTAAAAAGATCATGAAAACCAGCTTCCCCAAGCTTAGAACTTTCTATATTATTATCAACAATGGTGTTCAAAGCGTTCATACTAATATTACTACCAGCATGCAAATAAGATTCCATAGGTTTTTTAATTTTCGCATCAAACAATCCATGTTTTAAATCAGGAAACAGAAATAGAAGCTCATTCTTGTCCATTATGCCAAACTAGTGTAAACAAGAAACAAAAAGATGCAATTGCAGGATCTAAAGGAAATAGCTTCGAGTACTTACGACGGCGGAAAATAGCTTGGTAGCCGAGGTCCGGAGTGTGAGTACCTTTTACCTTTCCTCCCCGGCAACGGCGCCAGAAAATAGCTTGATGTCTACGTTCCCCCTCCTTTCCTGTAGACAGTGTTGGGCCTTCAAGAGCAGAGGTTTGTAGAACAGCAGCAAGTTTTCCCTTAAGTGGATCACCCAAGGTTTATCGAACTCAGGGAGGAAGAGGTCAAAGATATCCCTCTCATGCAACCCTGCAACCACAAAGCAAGAAGTCTCTTGTGTCCCCAACACACCTAACAGGTGCACTAGTTCGGCGAAGAGATAGTGAAATACAGGTGGTATAAATATATATGAGCAGTAGCAACGGTGCCAGAAAATAGCTTGCTGGCGTGTAGTTGATGGTGGTAGTATTGCAGCAGTAGTAACGCAGTAAAACAGTAAACAAGCAGCGATAGCAGTATTTAGGAACAAGGCCTAGGGATTACACTTTCACTAGTGGACACTCTCAACATTGATCACATAACAGAATAGATAAATGCATACTCTACACTTTTGTTGGATGATGAACACAGTGCGTAGGATTACACGAACCCTCAATGCCGGAGTTAACAAGCTCCACAATAATGCTCATATTTTAGTAACCTTTAGTGTAAGATAGATCAAAAGACTAAACCAAGTACTAACATAGCATGCACACTGTCACCTTCATGCATATGTAGGAGGAATAGATCACATCAATATTATCATAGCAATAATTAACTTTGCAATCTACAAGAGATCATGATCATAGCATAAACCAAGTACTAACACGGTGCACACACTGTCACCTTTACACACGTGCAGGAGGAATAAAACTACTTTAATAACATTGCTAGAGTAGCACATAGATAGTAGTGATACAAAACTCATATGAATCTCAATCATGTAAAGCAGCTCATGAGATCATTGTATTGAGGTACATAGGAGAGAGATTAACCACATAGCTACCGGTACAGCCCCGAGCCTCGATGGAGAACTACTCCCTCCTCATGGGAGATAGCAGCGGTGATGGAGATGGCAGTGGTGTCGATGGAGGAGCCTTCCGGGGGCACTTCCCCGTTCCGGCGGCGTGCCGGAACAGAGACTCCTGTCCCCCAGATCTTGGCCTCGCGATGGCGGCGGCTCTGGAAGGTTTCTGTGGTTTTCGTCGAACTTATCAGGGTTTTCGATCCAGGGGCTTTATATAGGCGAAGAGGCGGCGCAGGAGGGTCGAAGGGGCGACGACACCATAGGGCGGCGCGGCCAGGGCCTGGGCCGCGCCGGCCTATGGTCTGGGGGCCCAGTGCCCCCCCTCTGGTCCTTCCCGGGTGTTCTGGATGCTTCCGGTGAAAATAGGAACTTGGGCGTTGATTTCGTCCGATTCCGAGAATATTTCTTTACTAGGATTTCTGAAACCAAAAACAGCAGAAAACAGGAACTGGCACTTCGGCATCTTGTTAATAGGTTAGTTCCAGAAAATGCACGAATATGACATAAAGTGTGCATAAAACATGTAGATAACATCAATAATGTGGCATGGAACATAAGAAATTATCGATACGTTGGAGACGTATCATTGACATAAGTAGCACCTCTCAAAATAAATATTTTCAACACTCCTATTGCTTTCAAAATAAAAAGCTCTAGCACATGGGTAATCTCTGCTTCCCTCTGCGAAGGGTCTTTCTTTTACTTTCATGTTGAGTCTCCACCTTCTACTTTATGCATCGATTAAGAGAGCATAGTTTTCATTCTTAGTGCAATGTGCATAGTCCCAAAATTATTATTGATTGATTTATGATTGTGCTATTGCTTGCTCTCAAATTATTTGTATCTAGTCACCCTTTGAACTTTGAAGGTGTCCTTGCATTTATGTTTTGCTATTCCATAAGGACATGTTGAGTACCACTTTATTATGTTTACTCTATGATCGTAAACACACAGTTGCTTTCAATGCACTATTATTTATGATCCTTTGTTTGAGTTACTCTTCATGTTATAACATAGTTGCTAAGATCAATTGAATTATATCTATCATGCCTATGTTAGAGTACTTAGATCCCAGCTCACAATGCTTTACATGATTGATCAAGATTGTGTTGGCTTCATGTCACCTCAAAAATTATTTTGTTATCACTTACCTACTCGAGGACGAGCAGGAGTTAAGCTTTTGGGGATGCTGATACGTCTCAAACGTATCTATAATTTTTGATGCTACATGCTTGTTTTACACCAATTCATATGTGTTTTTATTACACTTCGTTGCACTTTTACATGATTTCCGGCACTAACCTATTAACAAGATGCCACATTGCTAGTTCCATGTTTCCTGCTGTTTTTGTATTTCAGAACAGTTGTACATGAAATATTCTCGGAATTGGACGAAACAAAAGCCGAAGTCAATTTTACTGAAACAAAGACAAAGTACGGAGGGGGGATGAAGAGGCGCACCAGGGCGCCCACACCATCCCTAGGCGTGGCCTAGGGCTGGCCCGCGCCTAGGGTAGGTGTGGGGCCCACAGGCGCCCCACCGACCTGAATCCTCCGCCTATTTATACATCTTCTCGGGAAAACCTTGTATACCGGAGCCTCCATCCACGAAAAGTTCCATCGCGGCCCCCATCGCCGAACCCATCTCGCGGGGTTCTGAAGCTCTTCCCGGCACCCTGCCGGAGGGGGAAATCATCGCCGGAGGCATCTACATCGCCATGCCCGCTTCCGAAGTGATGCGTGAGTAGTTCATCCCTGGAGTATGAGTCCATAGAAGTAGTTAGATAGTTGTCTTATCCACTTTGTGCTTCATGTATCGATCTCGTGAGCTGCCCTACATGATCAAGATCATCTTTATGTAATCCTCTATGTTTGGTTTGCTGGGATCCGATGAATGTTGAATACTATGTTAAGATTGATTATATATTCATGTCATATGTTATTTGTGATCTTGCATGCTCTCCGTTGCTAGTAGAAACTCTGACAAGTGGATACTTGTGACTCCAAGAGGGGGTATATATGCTTGATAGTAGGTTCATGCCTCTAGTTTCCTGGGAGAGTCACTTTATAACTTGTAAGGTTGTAGATGTGCTGTTGCTACTAGGGATAACCCAACAATGTTTTATCCGAGGGTAACTCTATTGTTTACTTTACACACATTGCTTAATGCGATAGTCTGTTGCTTGCAACTTTATACTGCAAGGGGTGCAGACGCTAACCTGAAGGTGGATTATTATTTATAGACGCAGTAGGATTACGGTCTATGTATTATGTTGTAATGCCCAATACCAAGTTATCATAGTAATCATCTTGTCATGTATCGATCGATATTCTGTCAATTGCCCAGCTGTAACATGCTATTTCTTTATGGAGAGACAACTCTAGTGAACTGTGGATCCCGGTCCTATTTATTTTACTGATAAATTCAACTGCAGTCCTGCTTTGTTTACTTTCTGAAAATATCTCCTTCCATTCGATACGTCTAATCCTTTGTGTTCAGCAAACCGGTGAGATTGACAACCTCACTGTAAGTTGGGGCAAAGTATTTGGGTTGTGTTGTGTGCAGGTTCCACGTTGTTACTGACGCCGGTAGTGCACCCTGTCGCTAGTCAGCCAGCAACACCTTCAGAAGTCACGTCTTTCTCCTACTGATCGATTAAACTTTGGTTTCTTACTGAGGGAAAACTTCCTGCTGTGCTCTTCACACCTTCCTCTTGGGGTTCCCCAACAGCGTGACTGCGTACTACGAGTGCACGCCAGCAGGGCCATCCTCCACTCGCCACTGCTTGGCAGGCGCATGTTCGGCGGGACAGGATAATCCGTACGGTACATCGCCCACGCCTCCGCCACGGTGAGGCTGCTGCGACCGAAGTCGTTTGCTCTGACGCTCTTGCGGGAGGACGACATTGCGGCGAGATTGGAGCGGCTGGGAGGTGCGACAAGAGATTGGGTGCGGCGAGATTGGAGCGGCAAGATTGGAATGAGGAAGTAAGGAGAGACGCTCTTATTGTACATCGGCGGCAGGCGAAGCGGCAAGGCGTTTGCCGCAATAAACGCCGGCGCGGATGGCCACGCGGCCATGCATGACGAGACGCGTCACTGCGTCGCCTGGGAAAGTTGGGCGCCATTAACGTCGCTTGACCAGAGGTAGGCGATGAGGTTTTAGACTTCCGTGTCACTGACGCATCGGGCCCGCGCCTCCTCGCCTCGCATTTCGTTGTGTCCGACGTGCCCGAAGCGTCCCATGTGGAGCGGGGACGGGCTCGGGGTGCCGGACACCGTATTGGACCGCGCCAGACCGGAAGGGCCTTTGAGAATGAAATTTTGTACAACGCGCCTCGAATACATTTGGGCGCCGCTTTGAGGAAAAGATGCTCTTACGATCATAGTATAAAAATTGGACTGGTAATTGAATCGATGAGGTTGTCGGTTCAGATTTTTACCGGCTGGACCATTGGTTTATGGTTCAGTGTTTGTTTTTTAACATATAAAGTCATATACTTTTAACTATAAATGCTACATAAACTAATAATTATGTATACAAAAATATTCCAAGCTTGCAATTTAGCATAATAAATCACATAATTATGTAATAGAGTAGTTAGAAGCCTAGCACAACTTTGCCATGTCCAAAACTTCCAGCCACTAGCAGCAAGCCTCTATCAGCCGAAGCTAACACACATGCAGAGCAAAAAGCAGTAAATCGGCAAATCCCCGTGGTGTTATGTTAGCGCATCTGCAGCGGCACGACGCATTTTGACACAATTTTATATTAATTTCAGTCTGTTTGCATCAGACGTGAACATGAAAACGGCTACTTTCTTCCAATACGTTCGTATGCCTCTGCACCACCTTTGTATTGACGGCGCCTATTTTTTAACCGCAAAGGACATATCTTGCATTAATTAGAGAGAAGAGAGAGGGGGAGATGTATTTCGTGTGCGCAGGAGTGGCCAGCACATGAAAAGAATTTCTCCTATAAATGTTGCAACACTACCCAGCCAACCGGGCCATCTCCAGGGGGCAAATCAATCTGGATCGCACGTTATTACTGCTACAGTGAATTTGCTCTCCCACTTTTCACTCTAACCGTTGGATCTGTAATTTCTTTTTTCACTTGTTCAGCTTCTTGTCGAGTCAATGACGCCTGGAGCCAGTCGCGTATGGGGTTGGGCTGCAGAGACAGCCCCGCACGCTTGTTCCCGTCGCTTTTCTTCGACTTCCACTCGCATTGCCTTGCTTTTCGCGTGTGCGTGGGAGCCGCCGGTGAAAGTGAAACCTAGATCGGTGAAACACTTTCCCCCAATCAGCCGCCTCCTCCCAATCCAATTCCAACCTAGATCTAGGCGTTGCAGGAGTAAGGCGGCGGCACGTCGCCACAACCGGCTGGTGCTCGACCCCGCCACCTCTACGCGTTGCTCGCTGACTCCTCGCGTCACCTGCTCGTCAGTCGCCCCCAAGTCAGATGACGATGCGAATCAGTGGAGGATTAGACCATGGAGGAGAGGAATGATGCATTGAGATGCCGTGGTTAGCGACGGAGCGCTAGCGGCGGGCGACGACCGGGCCAGGCAAGTCCATCTCGTCCCTCTCCTCTCGGTCTCTCTCTCCTGCACTCTGGGCGACGACCCCCAGTGCCTCTGCTACACCTCTTTGCTTCTTCCCCGGATAGCCCACTGGTATTTTCCCCTTCTCTTAGTTCTCCACCTGAATCCACTTTAATTTTCCTGCTTAGGGTTACTATATCTTTATGATTCACGTGAAAGATTTTCAGGTGAAGAGATCCCCTTTTGGATCATGAAGAGCATGGAGCTTCTCAGATTTCCGAGGGAAATTCTGCGGAGTCTGATTACCGTCAGGTAGTTCTACCCTTCTTATCTTCTGAGGAAATCAAGTGTGGAAACTGAGCTTTATTGGTTTCTGCCCCCTCTGACCATGCCATGCTGCTTGTTTTAGCCACCGTTGAATGATGCTAATTATGCTTGTCATTTTTATTATGTTTTAGCCACGACCTGATGTGTTCTGCTAGGTGTGCATGTGTCGTTGCCGTTGTGGGCTACTGCTAGATGTGTGCCTATCTGAATTCAAGTTTAATACATGGATCTGATGTATGTTTGTCATGGATATAATTCCGCATGGTCTTTTATTTGGGGTCCTTTTGGTGGTGAGGTGTGTGTTGCTTCCAAGGGTCGCCTTGCTGTGCTCCCTGCGCTGGGTATGAACCCTACTGGTAGAGTAGCATGGAGATGGAGAGAATAGGAGCACGCCGCAGCTCGGTTACGGTATTTTTATGAGATGGAGATCAAGTGGTTCTGAATCTCAGTGTATTCTAATCAGATCAATTTTATTTGTGATATAATCTTGTTGATTTGATGTGGTTAGTGTAGCGGTAAAATTTCCAACCACCAACTGATGCTTTTGATGTTTTAATTTTTTGTTTCTCTGCTGAGCAGATTGATCTAAAGGTGGAGGACTATAAGGCTTGTCGGTTTGCAAGGCGTTGTCTCTTGCGGTATTTTTATGAGATGGAGATCAAGTGGTTCTGAATCTCAGTGTATTCTAATCAGATCAATTTTATTTGTGATATAATATTGCTGATTTGATGTGGTTAGTGTAGCGGTAAAATTTCCAACGACCAACTGATGCTTTTGAGGTTTTAATTTTTTGTTTCTCTGCCGAGCAGATTGGTCTAAAGGTGGAGGACTATAAGGGCTTGTCGGTTTGCAAGGCGTTGTCTCTTGAGGCGAGCTTATGTGGATCATCTGGGAAGCTCAGGCATGGAGCAGCGACTCAAGGAGATTTGGTTTGGAGTTTGGGAAGGTAGTGTTGTGCAATATGCAGGTAACAACTCACTTTTTCGACATCGCATGTCTCACTCAGTTGTTTTTATACTTGTGCGTACCTTTTGTCATTTTTAGGCTTCATTTGATCTTTGGACTGCTTTGATGTAGGAAGGATTCTGTTACCATTAATTAACCCACCATGTTGGTGCTGGAGCTTTTGTGATGAGTAGCAAATGAGGTACGGGATGAATATAAAAGCATTGCATAAAGGATCCAAATAGTTATGTTTCAGTTTAGATTGTTTTATTCTTAGGATTTCTCTATGAACTTTTCCTCTATGTAAAGATTCTGATCATTCTGGTAGTAGGACATTGCCCCTTCAAGCCAGCAAGATGATTGATGTACGTTGATGAATAAGAGCGCCCATCCAAGATACTAAGGTCAAATCCTGATTTCTTTCTCTGCCAAGGTGCATGTTTTTTATAGGATGTTCTATTTATCCATGTAGTCATCTTACTAGAAGTAAAATTTGAGTATGCTATCTTATTGATGATTTAGATTCAGTGGTGCTTACCTTTGCTGCATACTCAGAACTCTCCTTTTTTTTTGCTTGAATAACCATTGCTTTTTTTTACTTGGTGGCATAGGACTCCCAAAGGCTTTCAGTTTAGTGATTTTGTCATGTATTTAAAAAGCATGCCACGTATGGCCTTCATAAATAAGTTAATTGAAAGCAAAATTTCTTTTTTTTTCTTTTAAGAGAGAAAGGAGTATTCCATTTTATACTTTGTCGGCTGGCATATGCAACATGTTCCATTAATTATCTACCATATTCTTACTTTGTCAGAAACCCTAAATAGGAAATTTCATAAGCTTTATTTTACATGTACCATACAAGAGAGTGTTGAAGAAATTGAATAAAAAGAGTGTGTGAGTTTCTTTTTATTGTGGAAGCGGGTTTGACAATATAAAACAATTAGTTCATGTGGTGTTTTGTTCATGGTTTCTGCTCTTAATGTACATTATTGTTTTGTCAGTCCAGCTCATTGTCCTTCAAAACCGAGAGAGTGAACCATAATTGAGCTTGATTCAGATTTGGGCACTTTTTATCTATTGCGGCCTCAGCATGAACTATAGTTGAGCTTTATTCAGTAGAATAAGACAAGCACATTTTCGGAAACTGCGGAGCCGCAAGTTCTTTGCAATTTATCGCTGTGTGTTTAATTTTTTATGTAGTAGAGCAAACAATCTATGCTGATGTAGTCTCAAGGTAGTGAGCGATTAACAACACCATATTGCATAAATGGTCCATGGCTTTTCCATTTTTTAATGTAGGAGCAGGACTCCAGATTTTCAGCTTTATTTTTGGTAGAACTTATTGACAAGGTTGATTAGAATTTCTATCATATTCTCTACATGGAATATGACAGCAATATGTACATTTATTAATTATGCACCAGTGCAAATTTGCTTTCACTAAGAAAAAAAGTGTCGTTTTTGTTTGACCTCGTGCCCTGGTTTTCCAACCAAACAAATCAGCAAACACAGTCTTGTTGTTCTTACTTTAAACAGCCAAAATGTTGGTCAGTGATATTTGAATATTTCATCTCTTAGATTGCACTTTATTTGGCAAGAGCTAGCAGATTTTTGACATGTGCTAATTTATTTCAAAAGCCTTCTGACCTTCTGGGTTTGCATGGACTGATTACTATGAATACAGTTTTGTTGCGAGCGGGTGATACTGTTTTGGATAGCTGTTATTTTGTATGTCTTAATCCTCATTACATTAGTTTAAAGTTCCTTTTTTCGATCTGGAATCTCACCAAAAATGCACAAGGATCCTTCAAAATAGTCTGGAATGTTCCTTGCGGAGAAGCACTTGCACTCATCTACCGAAAGCACTGGATACGAGACTTTCCCTCACGTCCCTATTTTTTGCGGTGGTGTATGCAATGTAACTGACCTATCTTGCAGGTAACTCAAGCGGTTTCAGATACCGGTGAGCACTCAAGGAGATATATTGCCAAAGTTCCACAGGTATCCTCCGTTCCCTGTTTAGGTTTGGATACTTGCTTGCCGCCTTTGGTATGTGTCCACATTATGGTGTATTTATTGTTGGCTTGGATCTGAATGTTGCCTCCTGCTTTTCTGTCTTCCTCTAGGATTCAGTATATAGGCATATACAATATTACCCAAAATGGGATGAACCTGCATGTTGTTGGGATCGCTCTCAGGTATAATCCATTCCTCCACCTTCATGCTCCTGATGTTTCTCTTTGTGCAATTGTCCACGGGTTCTGGTTGATTTTTATTTTCCATTAAACATTTTGTTCGAAACACAATAACTAGATTGGATCACCAACACTTTAGGAAGATGGTGAGATACTGCAAGGAGTCTGATTCATTCTCAAGAATGCTTGTCTTTGAGTACCAACCAAATGAGACTCTCTATGAGCATTTTCACGGTTCTATGTTGTCAAGGATCTGATTTTATCAGGTTTCTGAAATGCAAAAGATTCACACACGAGGTTTTCTTTTTATTTATGTACATTATGGGCTTGTGTACATACAGCTGAATTTATTGTTTTGTTTTATCTTCTATAACATAAGCTTTGTTAGTATTTTTTATTTTTCTTAGCAGATTAGCAGATTAGGCATGTAGGATACTTTGCAATGCTTGCATGTGTACTTTTGTTGTGACACACAATTCAAACAATTTTGCACATAGCTCTACAAGAGCACGATGATGTTAATTTCCTTTTATGTGTCCATGGTTGCAAAGCATGGGCCAGTTTAAAGGACCTCTCATTGCCATCATGGAACCATTTAAATTCACCATGTTCAACTCTGTGCGACCACAAAATTGTTGTGTTATTTTGCTTGGATTTGTAGTATATATATCTTCGTACCTCAAATGTGCTTTTGTAAAATAATTAGGGTAATAATTATTTATTGGACACATGAGTTATCGGTAGATTATATATCTCAAATGGTAGATTATATATCTCAAATGGAATTTCTAAGAAACCGATTAATCTTAAATGATATGGTTAATCCGTTTGAAAGTGTGCAGGACACACCGCCGATGTCATCGCCTCTGTTTGAAAGTGACGAAACTTGAACTAAAAAACATCAGCATTAGAAGGTATAGAAGCAATTTATATTTGCTTTAACTGCTGGCTTTAGAAGCTTGGCCATCCTTTGGCATGTTGTCTCCTGCTTGACGACGTCTCCCTCCACAACGTCTTTCTACAACTAGTGCTCGCTGCCCTCGTGTCAAGCGGCTTCTCCAAGAGGACGATCTGAAATACATTTCTTTAAAATTTTATATTATTTCTCTAAATGTATTATTGTGTTGGTTCTAAATCAAGGTTTAAAATAGTGCGCTAAAAGAAATAGCGGCGGAATCCTCCAGATGCTATGCACCATATATCGTTCTGCTAATAGCGTGCTATATTTCGAATATCATTTTGAAAAGAAATAGTAGATAAAGTCAAAAAATAAATATTTTAGTCCAAAAGTGACATATTCATACATACATAATCACATACAAAAATAGTTCCTCTAATTTTTTAAAAGCCTAACATCAATATTTCACGTAGTAATGATATTGTATAAATTATTTACTAAGAATTATCAGTATTACCGATATTATCTTCAGATTCAGAAGAGAATCAACATATTGACGTTCATCACCGCAACAAATAAAAGGAAAATTCTTCTTTTCTTAACAAGGAAAACTCAAACCTTTGTATTAATAGGCTCTAAAAAATAGCGAGCTAACACTGATGTTTTAACACGATATAACATGCTATTTCATAAATAGCGTCTTAGCGAGTAAAATTACAAAAACTTAGCGTGGACTGTCAGGATATGCTATACCTTGCTATTAGCGAAGAAATAGCATGCTATTTTAAACCTCGTTCTAAATTGACAACATATTGTCTTAGGATTCCGAAAATTTAATATATTTTGTCCTCTATCAAGTGTTAGGTAAGTCTTGAGGCGAGCAGCCGATGGTGTGGACGATTGTGGCTGATGGCGTGGATTACGCGAGGCAAACATTTGTAAGAGTTTCTGATTCCCGTGGTATCGGTTAAAGGGCTCAAAATCTCAAACCAAACTTTTTTTTATTGCTACTCGCAATAAGTAGAAACATTCTTCTTGCAATAGTAATTGTCCTTTTATGCTTCTTTTATGATGCTACCTTTTTCGGTACAAAAGCATCATTTCGATGGAATAGTGTGTGCGATACACCAAAAAAATTGAAATTCTGGGTTAATTTTTAATAATAAAATAAGCTAAATTTAAGGTTTAAATTATAACATGATTCTGCCTTTTGCTCGATAGTGCAACGGGTCATCTAGTCTAGTATTAATTAGAGAAGGAGTACAGAGCGGCCAAGCACGCCACATCCACGACGTAAATTTAGTGTCCACGAAGAGACCGGTCAGTTTGTCGGACCGCTACGCAATAATACGGACACAGACGCAAACAGTCATTTTGCATTTGTTTCACGTTGAGCCGCTAAAGATGCTTTAGTTCATCTTTTACTACTGCCATGTAAAGATTTCACAAAACAAACATGTTTCTTCTATGCACGTCAATCAGTCAAAGCATAACTGGTCGCGGTCTTGTTGTAACTGTGCAATTGCGTTTTAGGTGGAGAGTTTGAAACTCCGTACGCTCCAATTTATCTTGGAAAACACTTACGTCCTCCATTCCGGATTATAAGGCAGCCACAAGTTTCTAAGTCGTAAATTAATCAACGTAATACGGAGTAGAAAATATATATTATTAATAAGTTTAGATATTTTACTTTTTAATAATATAAGTTTCATTTTATACAACTCATGTGATGGCCCGCGTATACACGCCGGTCTTATAAGGGCATCTCCAGCGGCGCGACGCAAATGGTCGCTGAGCGACCGTTTTCGTCCGCCGTGACCGGAAATGCGTCTGGGCCCTGCTCCAGCGGGGCGACGCAAAGTGACCGGCCCGTCCGCGGAGACGCAAACGTGGCCCAAATATGCGCCAGGTTTGCGTTTCCGCGGACGCTTGGCGGACGCGCCGACCGTCCTCCATTTCTTACCCGGTCCCGCAAGTCAGCGAGAGCAAAATCTACCGCTTGGACCTCATTTCTTTTTTCACCCTTGTTGGTGCCCTAGTGCGACGCCCCCGCCCCAATCCCCGCCGTCTGCCGCAGCGCCGCAGTACTCGCCGCCGACACCGTTGTCGCCGCGCGGGAGAGCAGGATCGTACTCGGGGTTGGCTCCGGCTCGAACCTGCCGGCTATTTTCGGGCGAAACGTTGCCGGTTGCGCCGCCCTTCCGCGCCGCCCACGACCTGTTCGACCTATTGCGCCGGTAGGTTCCTTCTCCATTTTTGGGCGCGATTTGTGCGCGGCAATTGATCAACAGTTCGTATCGACGCAGATGGACGCATGGCATATGGTGGAGAAGTTCCGCGCGGAGATCGTTGACTCCTCTTCGGACGACGAGTCCGATCAGTCGGCGCACACATTGGCAACTACTGCGGCCTCCATGATCCACGAGTTCACCTCAAACCCGGGGCCGCAGCACCGGGGCTCTGTGAAGGGGCGCTCGAAAAACCTGCCGCGCAACAGAGTGGCAGGGCAGGCCCGCCTCCACAAGGACTACTTCCACCTCACCAATCCGATCTTTCCGGAAAAATTGTTCCGGCGCCGATACAGGATGTCAAGGGACCTGTTCTTGGTCATTCTACGGGGCGTCAGGAACTACGACCCCTACTTCCAATGCAGGCCCGATGCAACAGGTGCGCTAGGCTTCACCTCCTACCAAAAATGCTCTGCGGCTATTCGCATGCTCTCATATGGAATGGCTGCTGATATATTCGATGAGTATCTTCGAATGGGTGAGAGCACCTGCCTTGAGTCCATGTACAGGTTTTGCCGAGCCGTGATTGCCGTGTTCGGAGAGTATTACTGTAGGGAGCCAACTGTTGATGATACAAGGCGCCTCCTATCTATCAACGAGTCTAGAGGCTTCCCAGGAATGATTGGCAGCATAGATTGCATGCACTGGGAGTGGAAAAACTGTCCATTTGGATGGCAGAGTCAGTACAACGGGCATGAGGAGGGACGGACTGTCATTCTTGAAGCTGTCATATCTCAAGATTTATGGATTTGGCATTCATTCTTTGGCATGGCCGGTTCCAACAATGATATCAATGTGTTGCACCGATCACCGGTTTTCGAAAGGCTCATGCAAGGCAAAGCTCCCCGGGTAAGCTATGAGATCAATGGAAATGCATATGACAAGCCGTATTATCTTGTTGATGGCATCTACCCTGATTAGGCCACATTGGTGAAGACTGTCCGTAATCCAAACTCCGAGAAGACGAGGAGGTTTGCCAAGATGCAAGAGGCTTGCAGGAAAGATGTGGAGCGTGGATTTGGTGTGCTCCAAGCTCGGTGGGCAATTGTCCGTCACCCGGCAAGAACATGGTCGCTGAAGACCATGCATGAGGTGATGACATGCTGCGTGATCATGCACAACATGATCGTTGAGAACGAGCGTCCTGATGGCCGCAATGAGAACCACTGGGAATTCCAAGGTGAGTTGGTTGCGCCAATTCCTGGAGCTTCTACTTGGGAGGACTATCTACATATGAATGTAGAAGTCACAAACGATACCGTCTCCAAACAGCTGCAGACGGATCTGATTGAGCATCAATGGACCATGGCTGGCCATGAAGATCATGCCTAGAGGACTAGTATCTTATTTTGATGTAGACTTTTCAAAATTTAAATGTAATAACTATGACTTCGTTGAAATCCTATTTGTTGTTTCAAAACTTCATATTTGATGCAAACGCGGAAATGCGTCGCGCCGCTGGAGCCACCCCAGGGTGCAAACGGACGCGCGGACAAAAACGGTCTGTCTCGCGTCCGCCGCGCGACGCAAACGGACATTTCGGACGTCCGAAATGCGTCGCGCCGCTGGAGATGCCCTAATCCTGAACAAAGGTAGTACGTTCACCTGGACGATGGACGCTCTCATTTCTCGTCCCGTCTGAGCGACGGGTGTCCCCTATGGACCCCACGCACGTGAAAACTTTCGTCTTCCCATCCCTATGCTCTCGCTCAAAAATTTCTAGTGATGGCTTCTACGGATCGGAGTACGAAACAAATGGAGGAGGGCCTCGATCTCCCTAGCCGGCCTGCCTCCCGGTGCCAACCATGACGCCTCCACCTTCCATCCCTCACCACCTACAAATCCCTGTGCCGCCGCCCCAGTACACCACCACCAACCTCGCACCTAGCCATGACCGGAGGTAGCCCTGTTACTGACGTCCAACCCTCATCGTCGCCCCCGAAGAGCAGCGACGCTGCAGTCCCGTGTCCTGACCTTAGTTGCTGCCGCCGCCACCACCCCGTCTGATAGCACGTCGCTCGACAACGGCCTCATAGACGTTCTCCGCATCGACATCACCGTTGTCTCATGGACATCCTCCGCGCCGCCACCGTCGAGGCAATCCGAGTCCCCACGGGCGCCGGTGTCGGTCGCTTCACCAACCGCGTCCTAGCGGGACATGTTTGCTACAAGGGTGCTCCAGCCTTGCTTCCAAGGGCGGACGGTTTTGCTACCATGGTGCGACAACTCTGCTACCATGTTGCGGCGGACGCGATTGCTCCCAACAGTGGAGGCCGTTGCTCCCAGTGGTGGGCATGCTTGCTACAAGGGGGCTCCGGCCTTGCTACAATGGGCGACGAGCTTTGCTACCATGGCGAGGCGGCGTTGCTACAAGGGTGGCTGGCCTTGTTGTAAAGGGCGGCAGGTTTTGTTGGAGTTACTACCTTGGCGCGACAACGTTGTTACCTATGGCGAGGTGGCGTGGAGGCGATGCTACCAGAGGGGTGTGGCGGTGCTACAAAAGGCCAACGACGTTGCTGCTTCGCCGAGAATGTCGTGCCGGGTTTCTCCGACGATCTCCGTGGCTGGCGGAGGAGATGCATGGCATGGGGAGAAGATGTTGCATCAGTTCTCCCGCGACGCCTTCGACAAGGTTCTCCGGCAACACCCACAACGACTCTGGTGATAGTTGTGGCTCGTGGAGCACGGGCGGGTGAAGAAAGAAGCAACACCATGTACGGGGAGGAGAAATTCTCGTCCTAATTTCTAGGGATTTTCTTTTGAAGGCAAAAGATATGTGGGGGCTTCTCCACCCGAGGGATCATGGAATTTGATCCATCGAGGGAGGGACGTTCGACTCTCTCCTTTATCATTCTCCAATGCTTAGAAATTGAATCGGCCCGACCGGATGGCAGGTTCAGTGCCTAAGCCCGGCGTTCGGACTCTGGTTTATCCTGTTTAATCCGGTTCACTGGCGCAGAAGGTCCAATGCGCTTAAAAAACCGCCAGAGGCCATGGTTTTAGTTTTTTCGTTTAAACCAGCGGTCCGGTCCGGTCCAACATTCGTGCGTTTGACTGAAACGCGGTGACCCCTGCAACACGATCGAATTGGGTTCTTCCAATCTCCAAAGGAAAGGGAACGAAAGGGGAAAACTTTAGACAAAGCGAGAGTAAAAAAAAAGAGACGAGGAGAAATCGCAGATCGCCATGGCTTCTCGCGGGCCGCCTCCGTCGTCGTCCTCATCCGGATCCGTGACCGTGACGATCGACCCCTCCCCTTCCTCCTCCTCCTCCTCCGCCCCCGCGGCCGCCCCGCCGCCGCCGGAGACGGTGGTGCTGCGGCTGAAGCGGCGGGCGAAGAAGAAGGTCTCCTGGAAGGAGGGGACCGTGGACAACGAGTCCCTCGGCCGCAAGAGCTCCAAGAAGTGCTGCATCTTCCACAAGGAGGTCCCCTTCGACGAGGACTGCAGCGACGACGAGCCGGACCCCGGCCGCCGGAATCCTCCGGGGGATGGCGGCGAGGGGACCAGCGGCGGCTGCTCCTCCCACGGCCATAGACACCACCAGCACTGATCTCCGATTCGAGAGGTACGAATTGGGGATCGCTGATGCTCGCTGATCGATGTTGTTGTCGTAGATTCTACGATTATATGGGTGGGAGTCCCCAATCTATGATCAATCTGGGGAGAATGTTTTCCCTCTTTGTTATTGTCAAGATGCCATTTAGAAATTCGACATGTTAAGATCCCTCTTTGTTATTGTCCAGATGCCAGAAGTGTTCATTTTATTTTAGGGTTTTTAAGGACATTTAAGGGTCTGTTATGGTTTTGTGGGGGTAATGTTCGATAACAGAAACCTAAAGAACACTGCTCCGGTGTGTACCGATCTATAATTCCCGTAGTCTCCATGCTCTGAAATCTTGTAACCTGGAACTTGAACTACTTTGTGGCGCAATATATACTGTTGCCAGGCGACTTGCTACACTGCATTTGTTTATTTACTGATCTTGCGGTGCTTTGTTGTAATATGCAGGCAACTTTTGATGGGCTTCCTTGTCTACGCGTGAAGTGGCTAAACATTACTTCTGTGTGTCAAAACATTAGGTGAAAGTGCACTCGAACTTGCAACGGAATGAGCCTTATATAGCAAACTGTATTATTGTTTCCATGTGATCCAGTGTTATGAGATGTATAAATGCTGCACCTGTTATCATTGATTCCGTGACTTCAAAGATTGCCAGGTTGTTTCTGGATACTCGTTTATGCACCTCATTACCCTTGTGGCTCAAATAGCACCCTGTTGTGTGGTTGTGTAGTGATGGGTTCCTTGTCTTATCAAATAATTTATGATCTTGTCTCAGATATAGCTTGCCCTGGTAATCATGTTACATCTAACATTTCATACATCTATGTCCAGTGGTTGCTGCCATCCAAATCAACACATTGGATTTGAACAATACTTTGAAGCTGAAACTTTCGGTTTTGTCTTGTAGTCATGTATGATTTTGACAAATCAAATATCACCTGTCTACATAGAAACTTCAAATAGTCGAACAAGGATGGCTGCTGTCTATTTCTTTGAGCAGAACTTTGGTAACATTTTGACATGGACCATAGATATCTGTTGATGTCAATTAGAAGTTCTTTAAAAAACGGTGACTTGTGTTGATACCCTGGACCAAAATATCTTCAATTGTTATGCTGATTGACTGCCTTGAGAGCTGCATTTTTTTCTAGAGAAAAATTGGGTATATACTTAGAGATCTTTGCTTGAACTGGAATTCTGGAGCTCAGCGCTGCAAGAGTCAATAATTCTAGTTGGTTGTGGAACTGCTCTTGTTCATGGTTGTGTCCTTATCTGGTATTAATTTTGTTTGCCTCTGTCAGTTGTAGCATGCCGTGGTAATCAGGATAGATGTAATGTACCATTCGAAACGTTTCTATTCGATGTTTCTGACATTGAAATCAACACATTGGAGTTGATTAATGCTCTGAATGTCAAATTTCCATGTTTTTCCTTGTAATCTTCTAAGTTTTGATGCTTACGATTCAATAGAAAAGGAAAATATTTATTGTAATCATCTGTTTAGTTGTCAAACAAGGACAGAGGCTGTGTATGCCTTTTGGTAGAAGTTTTTGACATGGAACCTAGATAACTGTCGTAGTCAGTTAGAGGGTATTTTCTTTTGAAATAAGACTTATGTTGGCCTCTCTGATGCGCACCTTCAATTGTTGTGCTGACTGATTGCCAAGAAGCATGCAATGAGTTCTAGAGAGAAACTGTTAATATTATATACTTGCAGATCTTTGCATGAGCTGGTAATTCTGGAGCTCAGCGCTGCAAGAGTAAATACTCTAGTGGTTGTGGAAGCTATGCGAGTACCCTGCAAGGTTTATTTGCTGTAAATTGAAATAAGCTACAACTCTACCAACCTCCAACCTGACCACAGATATTTAAGCATCACAACTTTTTCACTTGAATGACACCTTATATATATACATGGTGGTTCACCACTGCATTATAGATCAGCTAGTCGAGGTGCAGTTTCAACTCATAACAACGGACGGAACTAAACAATGTGTATGCTGCGTTGCTGCTGATGTGCATGGGAATTGGATGCATTGGGACATGAGGGAATTGTTAATGGTGAACTAGCCACGCACAACAAACTAAGTTCATCGGCGTGTGAAGGGCCACCCTGACTATAGATGGTCGGCATGCTTCCTGATCTTTTCCTGTGCGCGCACTGCATGGCCCTCTGATCATTCTTTGGTTGCTAACCATGGCTGCAATGACGTGCTCCATCTTTTGAATGTGGGTTTTGGGCGGTCCTTTGGTTGATATTGGCACCGGGCATCGCTCATGGTGAGCTACCAAACTCGCTCACGCGTGTGCCCCTCTCACATACCATATGTTCCATCAATCCTGATTAGCTGCACACTGTTAATCCGCTAGAGCCTTTTGTTTTGATTTCTACATTCTGCAAACTACGGCCTGCAAGATACTGTGTCGCACAACTGGACTCCTTCTTTTCTCGACTAATGGAAAAACAAACATTAATTCACTAGCATTATCAAATGCTTTATCATTATTGTGTCAGTAATAGCATGTCCTGATAATAAGATTTCATGCGACATTTGATATATCTTTGTCTGGTGGTTTCTGCCGTTCAAATCAACACCCTGGATCTCAGCAATGCTTTGAATGTCAAATCGTCAGTTATATGACTACGTAGTCATATAACTTCTGATGCTTAAAATTCCACCTGCTTGAAGCTGTTTTAAGTTTTCATGAGGTGTATTGCACGGGAAGGTATTCCAGCCGCCTTATGTACTAATGGCAGGGAGAAATATCAACCTGAAATAGTTTGGACTATCTGGGATATGTCGTTTAACTGCAATCAGAGTAAACAAGATTTGTCAAATGTTTCGGCGATTTTTGGTATCCACGTCTCTTTGAAAGCATCACACAGTCGGATGGTGAGCCTAGCAGGACACGCAGAGCCATCAGGACAGAGTCCCAGTCTCTCAGCTCTGGTCCCACTGCACGTCCTATAACAACATTCCTCCCCGCAACCCTTTCTCACTCATCCATGTCCTGCTCCCAGCCGCTCTGCTCCACACGTCTTTACCTTTGGACGGATTCGCACTCGGTGAGAGTGTTTGGCACCCGGCGAGCCCCGCTTCTCCCACGGTGCGGGGCTCATCGCGGACCGAAGTCAGCTCCCCAGATTGTCGCCATACGCTAGTCCTCATGGTAAGGTCATGTCATGGGCCCTAGCGAGGCGTGAAACCGACTCTCACAACCTTGTCTCCGTACCCTTCACCATACATACGTCTCTGGAGGAAGTTTTGCACGGCGCGGCTATGCGCCATGCTCCGTTTACGCACACGCTCCCTAATGCACACCGCTTGCCTAGTGGGAGAGAGACTCCATGCTTTAGGTGAGTCCGCTCGGACCACATACTATATAAAACATCAGGTTTGGTTCAGCTCTCTCCATTACTTTGTAGCTTCCCTCCTCCTTCCTCACCAAGTTGTTTCGATGCCATCATCTCCATGTCCCAATGCTTTGCAGGGTGGTCACCACCGTCCGTCGTCCTCTCTGGTCGCTCCGTGAGAGACGCGAGGGGTGCTGAACATCGTCATAATTTTGGGACGAGAAACCACCTCATACCGAACCTGTGGTTTCCACATCACCCACTATTGCTCGTCTTCCTCACTGGTTGCTCCATGAGAGATGTGATCCGTGTTGGACATGATAGAACCCTAGGGACGGTGACGTTATCTGGCTTTTGATACGTTTGGATTTGAGCCGCTGTGTGCATCTTACTAATGAAGAGGCCAGGTATAATGCTTAAACATTTTAAGTAATAAAACACACTTTATAAAGAAGAATCCGTTATGTTCGTCTACCCTCCACCCATTCTTCCTCGCTCGTACCCACTTTTCTCTACCTCGTAGCACCGCTCGATGTCCTTTGTTATCGCTCCAAAAGAGCGAGGAGCGGTGTTGCCCAGGTGAAAACCAGGGGCGGGGATATTCATGGGATTCTCTCCCACCATCACCTTCCTTCCATTGGAACATATACTACCATCGCCCCTCCCCTGCATGTCCTCTTATTTTCATTCCCATTCTCTGTCCATCTTCCAACCTCGATTGTTGGACGAGGTACAAAGCATTGATACTGATAGACTCTAGGTGGAAACCCATGGTGGGGAGGTTCGCCGGAACCGCTCTTGTCATCGCCCCTCTCCCCTTGCTTGGCAAGAGGTACATCGTACAGATCGAGTGCGGTTAAGGGAGTAGGTATCGTCCTCCAGCACCCCTCCATCGTCTACAAACTCTCGGTCTTATCAACACGCGAAGGCAGCAAGCGATGTTACTATTATAGTGTAGAATATCAATGTAAACCTTACGGGCGTGTTGCGGGTAGAATGTTTCAGTTTTGATGTGTTTACAAAATTGTCTTACACAAATGACTTAAATCATGTTTTGACTTTTCCTAAATAGCCATATGAGGCATTACATGCAAAACGACATGTTTTATTTGGTTTTGACCAAAGTTGGTTTGATAAAGTCATTTTAGACGTTTTAGACTTTAAAAGTTGAAATCTATGTTTAAAATAAAATCTTTGAAAGTTTACAATTTTAATAAATATGTTGGTTTGTTTCTTGCATAAAACCTAAATTCTATTTCTAGATTTGCTAATTAGCCTATTTGGTCAAATGTATAAAAATGTAATTTACATCTTTTAGGGAAGGAAATAAATTTCCCTAATGTCCTAAAAGGTTACTCTCAATTTTACGAATTTTTCAGAACAATTTTTATCAAAATTGGAGCTCTAAAACTGACTCTATGAATAAATTCAGAAAAGAATAAATAAAGAAGAACCGGCCAGGCCAGCTCAAGCAGCGAGCCAACCCAGCCAGCACCACGCGTGCCCAAAGGCCGAGCTAGCCTAGCGCAGCACGGCAGCAGCGGGTCGCACACACCGCGTATTTTTTTTCCTGACCGGCGGGCCCCACTCATCAGGTCGTCTTCCACCTCCAGTTGAATCCAACTCGCGCACGAGTTCGGTACTGATCCAAATCCCACGAAAATCTCACCTAATTCGTGCCCCCTTTGCCACGAAAAAAATCCTCTATAAATATCCCACAATCTCCTCTGTTTTTGGCCCCAAAAATCTAGAATTTGTGGGCCGCCAGGCTGCCGAAATTTCTCGCCGGAGTTCGCGCCTCCGCTGTTGTCGCTGAGCTTCGAGGGTTGATGTGACCGTCGTGTCAGACCTCCCAAAACCCTCTTCTTCGTACCAATCTCTCACCCTTGGTCTACCTTCTCGTTCTCACCCTTTCCCCTTATCTGCAGAGCACGGAGACGCCTCGAATTCGTCGCCGGAGTTCACCAGAGTTAACCACCGTACCGCCACCTCCATTGCTCGCAGCTGCGACCCGAGCAAGAAGAACAGGACGGAAAGGCCAATACCGTGACTGCCGTTGTCCACCACACCTCGTCATGTTCTTCGCCGCCACCCAGGGACGCCCACAACGCCGCCACCATCGACGTCCTCACACAAGCACGAACACAGACCGTCATCACCGGTAATGTAGTGTGCAAGTGATGTCTACAGTCTCCATTAGATTAAGCTAAATCAACTTAAACCATTAGATCTAAATCTAAGCGTTCCTGTTAGGCTAATTGAACCGGACCACAGTCATCATGTTTCCGATGGATGGATCGTGTGCGGATTGTACTAGCTCCTAGCTCATATCTAACTTCAAAATTCTATATCAAATTATCTATAGCTCGGTTTTAGGTACAACTTTTCGTTGAATTGAGTTTGTAATTAAATTCTCTTAGAAAGTTTTTCCATCCAATAAACGTTTCCGGACAACTTTTCGTACAACATTAAAATTTAACCGCGACATGTTTAATCTTGTAAAATTTATAACTAATGTTTGGAAACTCGGATTCTAACAAATAATATGTCGTTGAACTCACAAAAATGAGGAGAACACAGTGGTGCAATAAAATTTGACATTTGAATTGTTTCGAATATTCAAATTTAAATATGTAAGTTTGAGTATTTTATGCATGGTTCAAATTCTATAAATTTAAATCAAATGATTCCTCTTGCAAATGAAAGTTATTGATGTAGCCCCGGTCACCGACGTCGCTACACCAAGACCAACAAGTCCCCCAAGTGGACCGATGACACGAGCCCGAGTCAAAGCACTACATGATGAGGTGAACTCGCTCCTCACCACCCTTGATCTTGGTACACCTTTGGATGGATTGCTACCTCATGCCGACGTGTTATGTGTCATTAGATACAAGGAGCATCAAGGTCACCAAGAGGAGGATACGCCATGGTCAAAGGGAGGAGAGGAGCAGCTGGACAAGAAGATGGACATGAAGATGGACATGGAGCTGGACAGGAAGTCGCCCGAAGAACGCAAGGAAGAGAAGACGGACGGCCGGCCCAGAACCCGGTCAACCGGCTCCCTGACCGGACCACCCGGTCCACAGCCCGGTCTGACCGGCCTCCTGACCGGACCGCCCGGTCAGCAACCGGGATTTGCGCTCGTGACATCCGGGCACCATCCAGGGGACTTGGAGCCTCGTCCGGTCGCCGCCCGGTCACAGGCCCGGTCTGAAACCGGACCGCCCGGTCACAGGCCCGGTCTGACCGGCTCCCTGACCGGGCGCCCGGTCACAGGCCCGGTCTGACCGGCCTCCTGACCAGCCTGCGCGACTTAAGTTATATTTTCGGCCCGAACTTACCTTTTCGGCCTGTGACGCCTTGTAAGACTATATAAGCACCCCAAGCACCCCTTTAGCTCTTTAGACTTGTTTAGAACTCAAACCTAACTTTGAGCTTAGTCTCCCTTGGGTATCATCCCTCTGTAATCAAGGCACCTTAGTTGTTGACTTTGAACTTGTTGAGTGAGATTCTAGTACAAGATACTCTCTCTCCCTCACCAAGTTCTTCCTCTCCAACTCCAATCTCTCCCCGGGGAATTCTACCGCGTGTCTCTTCCTCGGAGATTCTATTGGCGTGGTCCGTCGAGCCACGGAGGTAAGCATCGGGTGTATCGGGTTGTGTGTGTGCGTGAGTCTCGGAGTTCCTCGTGTTCATCGCCGTGTTCTTCGTGTTCCTCGCGTTTTCCCATCTTCCCCCTTGGTTTCGAAGTCAATCCGCGAGATCGGGCCACACACGGGGTCTCAGACCTCATCATATGGTATCAGCAGCTCTTGGTTACCGCGGATTTGACCTCCCACCCACCCGATTTCGTCCCTAGAAAATTTTCCAAAAAATCCCCAAAAATAGCCCTAAATTGCCTCTTGACCGATCTGTGATTTGGTTGCGTTTTGAGTGGTTTTGGTCCGTGGATCTGGTGTTGTTGTGCTTGATCTACTATTTCCCCAACTTTTAGCCTCCAATTCCATCGTTTCCCTTCGTTTTGGTCGATTTGGCTTGGTTTTCGTGAAGAACAGGAGAGAGAAAGCTTCATCCCGCGAAATCCGGTTGAGCAGCCGGTCAACCGGGCCCACGACCGGCCGAGCCGGCCCAGAACCCGGTCAACCGGGCGGCAAACCGGGCAAGCCGGTCCACAACCCGGTCCAACCGGGCCTCCGACCGGGCGACGCAACGCCACTCCTTCGACCTCGACTTCCGGCGATCTCCACCACCACCACCACCACCACCACCATCATCGCAGGTATAACTTGCAGGTCACCTTGTAACCCCTCTTCCTTTTGCGATCTATCCCATCGAGCATTGCTTGTCTAGTGTTGCGAGACATTGCACGTGGCCCCGCATTGTGAGGTGTGTGTGTCGCGTTGAGTAAGGCACCCAAGCAAACACTCGTGTGGCAAGATAGCAAAAGCGAGGCTAACACCATCATAGTGTGTGAAAAAGCCCCAAAAACACAAAAAGAGTGCGAGTAGCACCATACATCCATACATCCATACATACAAAGTGTCCACGTGCCACCAAAGATACAAACGAGTGCAAGTGCCGCCATATACAAAAGAGAAAAAGCTTTTAAGCAAAGAGAGATAGGAGAAGAGAGGCCACGTGTAAATCTTGTTGTCTCTTCCTTTGCAACCAAAGCTTTGGCTCTCCTTGTGTTAGTGTGACACCGAGCACTTATACATACACTTTTCCGCTCACTTTTGGTTGCACTAACCCCATTTATCTCGTGTGTGTGTTCCACATCTTTTTCCGTGTTTATAGTGATCTTCACATTGACATTTGGATTTTTGGACCTCACCCACTTTTAACAACATACTCGATCTTGGTTTTGTCTTTTGGCTTTCCACAACACTCGCCTACCACCATATTTGCTAGCTTTTGCGTGTGGTTTTGCGTGTGTCCCCGATACACTTGATCTTGCTTTCGGTTTGGTGGATTGCCTCAATACTATCTTACCGTGGTAAGAGTGCGAGGTAGTCTCCTTCCACTAACATACACAACATAGTTCTTGTCTTTCCATCATGGATAGGAACGGAGATACCAATAGGGATGAAGAGATCCTTCACAACACCGAGAGGTTGGCTACTCAACACAACCTATGGACGCAACGACAAGAGTTCAAGGAGCAACTCTCCCTCTTCGAGACGCGCATCGATGAGCAATACGATGAAGTGGCTCACAACTTCTCCACCGTGAACCACGACTTGGCCCTTCTTCGTGAAGCTACGGACAACTTGAATGGCCAAATGGCGGCCAATGATGCCAACATGGAGCGGCGCATGGATAGCCTCGAGCGCGCCATCACCAACTTGGGTCGCCATCGTCGACACCGCTCTACTTCTTCTTCATCAAGCTCTTACTCAAGGCATGAAGACCATTACTCTCATGGTGGCCTTTCGTCCCCAAGCTCTTCTTCAAGGCGTGAAGACCATCATCGACCTCATCGCTCACATGCTCGTCATGAAGACTCCCGCTCCAACTCTAGGCGTGGAGAAATACATCGCCATGCTCGTCCACATGAGCGTCCTCCACAAGCTCAAGACCTTCAACAAGATCGTCACCAAGTGGATCGCCATGCTCACCATGGGCGTGATAGCCGTCCCCAAGACCAAGATCCTCAAGATCCACCTCGGCGAGATCTTCGTCGCCACCCTCACCATGATCAACGTGGACGAGGAGAACTACACCATGATCAAGATGAGAGACCCAACATTGAGCATCGTCCTCAACCGCGACAAGATCTTCAACCACATCCTCACCGTGAACCAAGTGAAGCAAGTGTTCAACTCCAACGCCAACCCAATGCTATGGTTGGCCATCGAAGACCTCCTATTCCACCTCTAGCCGCAAGAGTTGACGGCGCCCCTCCTCGTAGAAGAAACTTGGAGGATGAAGAGAACATGTATGGCAAGCTCAAGTTCAACATGCCCAAGTTCAAAGGTGAAGACGATTGAAGCATACCTCTCATGGGCACTCAAGGTGGACAAGATTTTCCGCATCCACAACTACTCCGGTGCCAAGAAAGTGGCTATGGCATCACTCGAGTTTGAAGACTACGCCAACACTTGGTGGGAGCAAGTCCTCACTCTCCGAGAAGAGAAGGGTGAACCTCCTATTGACACTTGGGAAGATATGAAGAAGGAGATGCATGCTCGCTTTGTCCCAAAGCACTACATGAAAGACCTCTTCAACAAGCTCCAAAAGTTGAAGCAAGGCACCAAAACCGTTGAGGAGTTCTACAAGGAGATGGAGCTCACTATGATGCGAGCCAACATCCAAGAATCCGAGGAGCAAACCATTGCTCACTATGATGAGGTCTGAGACCCCGTGTGTGGCCCGATCTCGCGGATTGACTTCGAAACCAAGGGGGAAGATGGGAAAACGCGAGGAACACGAAGAACACGGCGATGAACACGAGGAACTCCGAGACTCACGCACACACACAACCCGATACACCCGATGCTTACCTCCGTGGCTCGACGGACCACGCCAATAGAATCTCCGAGGAAGAGACACGCGGTAGAATTCCCCGGGGAGAGATTGGAGTTGGAGAGGAAGAACTTGGTGAGGGAGAGAGAGTATCTTGTACTAGAATCTCACTCAACAAGTTCAAAGTCAACAACTAAGGTGCCTTGATTACAGAGGGATGATACCCAAGGGAGACTAAGCTCAAAGTTAGGTTTGAGTTCTAAACAAGTCTAAAGAGCTAAAGGGGTGCTTGGGGTGCTTATATAGTCTTACAAGGCGTCACAGGCCGAAAAGGTAAGTTCGGGCCAAAAATATAACTTAAGTCGCGCAGGCTGGTCAGGAGGCCGGTCAGACCGGGCCTGTGACCGGGCGCCCGGTCAGGGAGCCGGTCAGACCGGGCCTATGACCGGGCGGTCCGGTTTCAGACCGGGCCTGTGACCGGGCGGCGACCGGACGAGGCTCCAAGTCCCCTGGATGGCGCCCGGATGTCACGAGCGCAAATCCCGGTTGCTGACCGGGCGGTCCGGTCAGGAGGCCGGTCAGACCGGGCTGTGGACCGGGTGGTCCGGTCAGGGAGCCGGTTGACCGGGTTCTGGGCCGGCCGTCCGTCTTCTCTTCCTTGCGTTCTTCGGGCGACTTCCTGTCCAGCTCCATGTCCATCTTCATGTCCATCTTCTTGTCCAGCTGCTCCTCTCCTCCCTTTGACCATGGCGTATCCTCCTCTTGGTGACCTTGATGCTCCTTGTACCTAATGACACATAACACGTCGGCATGAGGTAGCAATCCATCCAAAGGTGTACCAAGATCAAGGGTGGTGAGGAGCGAGTTCACCTCATCATGTAGTGCTTTGACTCGGGCTCGTGTCATCGGTCCACTTGGGGGACTTGTTGGTCTTGGTGTAGCGACGTCGGTGACCGGGGCTACATCAGTTATTGATGTCCCCTCTCCATTAACATCAGTGCCTAAAACTTATAAAACTATTTGCAAGTATTCAAGTCTAAATATGAGGACTTGAGTAGTTTCGACATAACTTAAATTCTATAAATTATTTTAAATTGATTCCTTATGCAAATGAATCATATTAAAACTCTCTATCCATTAGAACTCATGTTTAGTCTAGTTGAAACATATTCACTTCACATGGTTTTAGATTTGAAGTTGTTTCCTTCTATATGTCATATCACATGATCCATAAACCATTTTGATTCGCATCTTGAATATTATTCAAATTACAAGTGAGTCATTTGAGTAACTCAATATATTGTTATTCATACCCAAGACTTTGTGTAACTTGAGCTATTGTGATAAGTGTTTTCACACTTCAACTTAATAGCATTTGACTTTTCACCATGTGGAATCTATGTGATTTCTATCACATGGGTCATTCTAATTTTTTTCATTCTTTTATAACCAATTGATACGTCTCCAACGTATCTATAATTTCTTATGTTCCATGCTAGTTTTATGACAATACCTACATGTTTTATTCATACTTTATAACGTTTTGATGCATTTTCCGGAACTAACCTATTAACAAGATGCCGAAGTGCCAATTCCTGTTTTGTGCTGTTTTTGGTTTCAGAAATCCTACAAAGGAAATATTCTCGGAATTGGACGAAATCAACGCCCAGTATCTTATTTTTCCCGGAAGCTTCCAGAGCACCGAAGAGGGGCCAGAGGGGAGCCAGGGGGGCCCCACCCCACAAGGCGGCGCGGCCAAGGGGGGGGGGGCGCCCCCCTATGGTCTGGCTCCACCTGGACTCCCCCGAGGCTGCCCTTCCGCCTATATAAAGCCTCCATCGCGAAAACCCTAAAGGAATAAGCCACGATACGAGAAAAGTTCCAGAGCCGCCGCCATCGCGAAGCCAAGTTCGGGGGACAGAAGTCTCTGTTCCGGCACGCTACCAGGACGGGGAATTGCCCCCGGAAGGCATCTCCATCGACACCACCGCCATCTTCACCGCCGCTGCTGTCTCCTATGATGAGGAGGGAGTAGTTCTTCCTCGAGGCTAAGGGCTCTACCGGTAGCTATGTGGTTAATCTCTCTCCCATGTACTTCAATACAATGATCTCACGAGCTGCCTTACATGATTGAGATCCATATGATGAGCTTTGTAATCTAGATGTCGTTATGCTATTCAAGTGAATTTTACTTATGTGATCTCCGGAGACTCCTTGTCCCACGTGTGTAAAGGTGACAGTGTGTGCACCGTGTGGGTCTCTTAGGCTATATTTCACAGAATACTTGTTCACTGGGTTATGATTTGAGTTGGATGTCTCTATGAAATTGTGGTGTGTTAGTACCTCCTATGAATGCTCACAGTGACAGCGTGGGGTGTTTATTAGTACTTGGGAATACATCTTTAAGGTTTGCTTTGCAGCCCTACACGGTGAATTAGTGTTCGTTATCCCGCCAGAGAGTAATTCGGAATAGCATGATGAAGTGCTTATATTTATATTCAATCATGATTGCAATGTTGAGAGTGTCCACTAGTGAAAGTATGATCCCTAGGCCTTGTTTCTAAGCATTGAAACACCGTTTTCAACAAGTTCTGTTACATGTTTACTTGCTGCCATATTTATTTCAGATTGTTATTACCACTCATATTCATCCATATCACTTGCATTTTACTATCTCTTCGCCGAACTAGTGCACCTATACATCTGACAAGTGTATTAGGTGTGTTGGGGACACAAGAGACTTCTTGTATCTTAATTGCAGGGTTGCTTGAGAGGGATATCTCTGACCTCTACCTCCCTGAGTTCGATAAACCTTGGGTGATTCACTTAAGGGAAACTTGCTGCTGTTCTACAAACCTCTGCTCTTGGAGGCCCAACACTGTCTACAGGAATAGAAGCGTGCGTAGACATCAAGCTATTTTCTGGCGCCGTTGCCGGGGAGGTAAGGTAAAAGGTATTCACATCCTCCGACTACTAAGCTATTTCCTAGCACTGTTGCCGGTGTGTGAGTGCTCGAACATATTTCCTTTAGATCCTGCAATTATATCTTTTTGTTTCTTGTTTTCACTAGTTAGGCTTAATGGAAAACAACAACAAAATGAGAGATCTTTATGAACTTTATCATGAATTAGGACATGATGTGTTTGAAGAGAGAATTAAAAAACCCATGGAACTTTATATGCATGCTAATGGGAATGTTATTAGTATGAATGCTTTGAACACCATTGTTGCTAATGCTATGGAAAATTCTAAGCTTGGGGAAACTGGTTTTGATGAGCATGATATTTTTAGTCCCCCAAGTTTTGAGGAGAAAACTTACTTTGATGATACTTTGCCTCCTATATATGATGATTACAATGATGACTATCATATTTTCAGTCCACCTACTATTGAGGAGAAAATTTTATTTGATGATACTTTACCTCCTATTTATGATGATTATAATGATAGTGGTATTTTGGTGCCACCTACTATGGAGGATAAAGGTTATTATGATTATACCATGCCTGCAATTTATGATGATTACAATGATGGTTATGGTAGTTTTACTCCCACTATTACTAATAAAATTGACTATGCTTATGTGGAGAGTAATGATACTTTTATGCATGTGAATAAGAATGCTTTATATGATAGTTATATTGTTGAGTTTGTTCATGATGCTACTGAAAGTTATTATGAGAGAGGGAAACATGGTTATATGCATCTTAATAATATTAAGTTTCTCCTCTTTGTGTTGAGAATCTTGAAGTTGCGCTTGCGTTGCTTTTCTATGCTTGTTGCATTATGCTTACATGACTTGTTTATTTACAAGATTCCTTTTCATAGGAAGTGGGTTAGGCTTAAATGTGTTTTGAATTTGCTTCTTGATGCTCTCTTTTGCTTCAACTCTTATTTCTTGCACGAGCATCATTAAAATTACTGAGCCCATCTTAATGGCTATAAAGAAAGCACTTCTTGGGAGATAACCCATGTTTTTATTTTGCTACTGTTTTGTTGTGTCTTGGAAGTTGTTACTACTGTAGCAACCTCTCCTTATCTTTATTTTATTGCATTGTTGTGCCAAGTAAAGTCTTTGATAGTAGGGTTGATACTAGATTTGGATTACTGCGCAGAAACAGATTTCTTACTGTCACGAAATTGAGCAGCCCCGTCTGTAGGTAACTCAGAAAAATCTGCCAATTTACGTGCGTGATACTCAGATATGTACACAACTTTCATTCAATTTGAGATTTTTCATCTGAGCAAGTTAAGTGCCCCAGAAAAATTCGTCTTTACGGACTGTTCTGTTTTGACAGATTCTGCCTTTTATTTCGCATTGCCTCTTTTGCTATGTTGAATGGATTTCTTTGTTCCATTAACTTTCAGTAGCTTTGGGAATGTCCATAAGTGTTAAGAATGATTGTGTCCTTGCTGAATATGTGAATTTTTGATTATGCACTAACCCTCTAATGAGTTTGTTTCGAGTTTGGTGTGGAGGAAGTTTTCAAGGGTCAAGAGAGGAGGATGATACAATATGATCAAGAAGAGTGAAAAGTATAAGCTTGGGGATGCCCCCGTGGTTCATCCCTGCATATTTCAAGAAGACTCAAGCGTCTAAGCTTGGGGATGCCCAAGGCATCCCCTTCTTCATCGACAACTTATCAGGTCACCTCTAGTGAAACTATATTTTTATTCAGTCACATCTTATGTACTTTACTTGGAGCGTCTGTGTGCTTTTATTTTCGTTTTGTTATTTTCATTCTCTGAATAAATTCATGCTTGTGTGGGAGAGAGACACGCTCCGCTTTCTCATATGAACACTAGTGTTTTTCGCTTTTACTTTTAATGTTCATGGCGGAGTTGAAAACCGCTTCGTTAATTTCTATATGCTTGGAAACAGGAAATGCTTCATGTGGTAAATGGTATATGGTTTTGAATAATTTGATACTTGGCAATTGTTTTGAGCTCTCATAGATCATGTTTAAGCTCTTGCATCATGTACTTTGCACCTATTAATGAAGAACTACCATAGAGCTTGTTGAAATTTGGTTTGCATGATTGGTCTCTCTAAAGTCTAGATATTTTCTGGTTAAGGTGTTTGAACAACAAGGAAGATAGTGTAGAGTCTTATAATGCTTGCAATATGTTCTTATGTAAGTTTTGCTGTACTGGTTCATACTTGAGTTTTCTTCAAACAACCTTGCTAGCCTAAGCCTTGTATTGAGAGGGATTACTTCTCGTGCATCCAAATCCTTGAGCCAAAAACTATGCCATTTGTGTCCACCATACCTACCTACTACATGGTATTTTTCTGCCATTCCAAAGTACATTACTTGAGTGCTACCTTTAAAATTCTGTTCTTTATCTTTGCAATACATAGCTCATGGGAAAATAGCCTTAAAAACTATTGTGGTATTGAATATGTTGCTATGTATCTTATTTCTTATAAGTTGCTTGTTGAGCGGTAACCATGTTTCTGGGGACGCCATCAACTATTACACCTTTGTTGAATATCATGTGAGTTGTGATACGTCTCCAACGTATCTATAATTTCTTATGTTCCATGCTAGTTTTATAACAATACCTACATGTTTTATTCATACTTTATATCGTTTTGATGCATTTTCCGGAACTAACCTATTAACAAGATGCCGAAGTGCCAGTTCCTGTTTTGTGCTGTTTTTGGTTTCAGAAATCCTACAAAGGAAATATTCTCGGAATTGGACGAAATCAACGCCCAGTATCTTATTTTTCCCGGAAGCTTCCAGAGCACCGAAGAGGGGCCAGAGGGGAGCCAGGGGGGGCCCACCCCACAAGGCGGCGCGGCCAAGGGGGGGGGGGGCGCCCCCCTATGATGTGGCTCCACCAGGACTCCCCCGAGGCTGCCCTTCCGCCTATATAAAGCCTCCATCGCGAAAACCCTAGGGGAATAAGCCACGATACGAGAAAATTTCCAGAGCCGCCGCCATCGCGAAGCCAAGATTCGGGGGACATAAGTCTCTGTTCCGGCACGCCGCCGGGACGGGGAATTGCCCCCGGAAGGCATCTACATCGACATCACCGCCATCTTCATCGCCGCTGCTGTCTCCTATGATGAGGAGGGAGTAGTTCTCCATCAAGGCTGAGGGCTCTTCCGGTAGCTATGTGGTTCATCTCTCTCTCCCATGATGTGATATATATGAATGTGTAGATGTTACTCTTGTCTATTATGCTCTAGAGGTTACTTAAATATGAACTCCGTATGTTGTGGAGCTTGTTAACTCCGGCTTGAGGGAGCTCTTGTAGCCCTACACAATGAATGGTGTTTGTCATCCAACAAGAGAGTGTTTGAGAGTAGTACTTATGTGTTCATCTATGTGATCGTGAGCTTTGCAATCTATATGTCTTATGTTATTCAAGTGGATTTTACTTATGTGATCTCCGGAAACTCCTTGTCCCACGTGTGTAAAGGTGACAGTGTGTGCACCGTGTGGGTCTCTTAGGCTATATTTCACAGAATACTTGTTCACTAGGTTATGATTTGAGTTGGATGTCTCTATGAAATTGTGGTGTGTTAGTACCTCCTATGAATGCTCAAAGTGACAGCGTGGGGTGTTCATTAGTACTTGGGAATACATCTTTAAGGTTTGCTTTGCAGCCCTACACGGTGAATTAGTGTTCGTTATCCCGCCAGAGAGTAATTCGGAATAGCATAATGAAGTGCTTATATTTATATTCAATTATGATTGCAATGTTGAGAGTGTCCACTAGTGAAAGTAGGATCCCTAGGCCTTGTTTCCAAATACTGCAAACATCGCTTGTTTACTGTTTTACTGCATCTTTACTTCCTGCAATATTACCACCATCTATACCACCTGTGTTTTACTATCTCTTCGCCGAACTAGTGCACCTATACATCTGACAATTGTATTAGGTGTGTTGGGGACACAAGAGACTTCTTGTATATTAATTGCAGGGTTGCTTGAGAGGAATATCTCTGACCTCTACGTCCCTGAGTTCGATAAACCTTGGGTGATTCACTTAAGGGAAACTTGCTGCTGTTCTACAAACCTCTGCTCTTGGAGGCCCAACACTGTCTACAGGAATAGAAGCGTGCGTAGACATCAAGCTATTTTCTGGCGCCGTTGCCGGGGAGGTAAGGTAAAAGGTATTCACATCCTCCGACTACTAAGCTATTTCAACTTGCTGCTGTTCTATAAACCTCTGCTCTTGGAGGCCCAACACTGTCTATAGGAATAGAAGCGTGCGTAGACATCAAGCTATTTTCTGGCGCCGTTGCCGGGGAGGTAAGGTAAAAGGTATTCACATCCTCCGACTACTAAGCTATTTCCTAGCACTGTTGCCGGTGTGTGAGTGCTCGAACATATTTCCTTTAGATCCTGCAATTATATCTTTTTGTTTCTTATTTTCACTAGTTAGGCTTAATGGAAAACAACAACAAAATGAGAGATCTTTATGAACTTTATCATGAATTAGGACATGATGTGTTTGAAGAGAGAATTAAAAAACCCATGAAACTTTATATGCATGCTAATGGGAATGTTATTAGTATGAATGCTTTGAACACCATTGTTGCTAATGCTATGGAAAATTCTAAGCTTGGGGAAGCTGGTTTTGAGGAGCATGATATTTTTAGTCCCCCAAGTTTTGAGGAGAAAATTTTCTTTGATGATACTTTACCTCCTATTTATGATGATTATAATGATTGTGGTATTTTGGTGCCACCTACTATGGAGGATAAAGGTTATTATGATTATACCATGCCTGCAATTTATGATGATTACAATGATGGTTATGGTAGTTTTACTCCCACTATTACTAATAAAATTGATTATGCTTATGTGGAGAGTAATGATACTTTTATGCATGTGAATAAGAATGCTTTATGTGATACTTATATTTTTGAGTTTGTTCATGATGCCACTGAAAGTTATTATGAGAGAGGGAAACATGGTTATATGCATCTTAATAATATTAAGTTTCCCCTCTTTATGTTGAGAATATTGAAGTTGCGCTTGTGTTGCCTTTTTATGCTTGTTGCTATGTGCTCTCAGTACTTGTTCCCTTACAAGATTCCTTTTCATAGGAAGTGGGTTAGGCTTAAATGTGTTTTGAATTTTCTTCTTGATGCTCTCTTTTGCTTCAACTCTTATTTTTCATGTGAGCATCATTAAAATCACTGAGCCCATCTTAATGGCTATAAAGAAAGCACTTCTTGGGAGATAACCCAAGTTTTATTTTGCTACTGTTTTGTTGTGTCTTGGAAGTTGTTACTACTGTAGCAACCTCTCCTTATCTTTATTTTATTGCATTGTTGTGCCAAGTAAGGTCTTTGATAGTAGGGTTGATACTAGATTTGGATTACTGCGCAGAAACAGATTTCTTACTGTCACGAAATTGAGCAGCCCTGTCTGTAGGTAACTCAGAAAAATCTGCCAATTTACGTGCGTGATCCTCAGATATGTACGCAACTTTCATTCAATTTGAGATTTTTTATCTGAGCAAGTTAAGTGCCCCAGAAAAATTCGTCTTTACGGACTGTTCTGTTTTGACAGATTCTGCCTTTTATTTCGCATTGCCTCTTTTGCTATGTTGAATGGATTTCTTTGTTCCATTAACTTCCAGTAGCTTTGGGCAATGTCCAGAAGTGTTAAGAATGATTGTGTTACCTCTGAACATGTGAATTTTTGATTATGCACTAACCCTCTAATGAGTTTGTTTTGAGTTTGGTGTGGCGGAAGTTTTCAAGGGTCAAGAGAGGAGGATGATACAATATGATCAAGAAGAGTGAAAAGTCTAAGCTTGGGGATGCCCCCGTGGTTCATCCCTGCATATTTCAAGAAGACCCAAGCATCTAAGCTTGGGGATGCCCAAGGCATCCCCTTCTTCATCGACAACTTATCAGGTCACCTCTAGTGAAACTATATTTTTATTCAGTCACATCTTATGTGCTTTACTTGGAGCGTCTGTTTGCTTTTATTTTTGTTTTTGTTTGAATAAATTTGGATCCTAGCATTCTTTGTTGTGGGAGAGAGACACGCTCCGCTGTTGCATATGAACACATGTGTTCTTAGTGCTACTTTTAATGTTCATGGCGAAGGTTGAAAACTGCTTCGTTCATTGTTATATGGTTGGAAACAGAAAATGCTTCATGTGGTAATTGGTATAATGTCTTGAATAATTTGATACTTGGCAATTGTTGTGCTCATATAGATCATGTTTAAGCTCTTGCATCATGTACTTTGCACCTATTAATGAAGAACTACATAGAGCTTGTTAAAATTTGGTTTGCATGATTGGTCTCTCTAAGTCTAGATATTTTCTGGTTAAGGTGTTTGAACAACAAGGAAGATAGTGTAGAGTCTTATAATGCTTGCAATATGTTCTTATGTAAGTTTTGCTGTACCGGTTTATACTTGAGTTTTCTTCAAACAACCTTGCTAGCCTAAGCCTTGTATTGAGAGGGATTACTTCTCGTGCATCCAAATCCTTGAGCCAAAAACTATGCCATTTGTGTCCACCATACCTACCTACTACATGGTATTTCTCTGCCATTCTAAAGTACATTACTTGAGTGCTACCTTTAAAATTCTATTCTTTATCTTCGCAATACATAGCTCATGGGAAAATAGCCTTAAAAACTATTGTGGTATTGAATATGTTGCTATGTATCTTATTTCTTATAAGTTGCTTGTTGAGCGGTAACCATGTTTCCGGGGACTCCATCAACTTTTACACCTTTGTTGAATATCATGTGAGTTGCTATGCATGTTCGTCTTGTCTGAAGTAAGGGCGATTTTCATGATCAAATGGTTTGAGTATGCATATTGTTAGAGAAGAACATTGGGCCGCTAACTAAAGCCATGAATCATGGTGGAAGTTTCAGTTTGGACACAAATCCTCAATCTCTTATGAGAATATTATCTGTTGTTGAACACTTAAGCATTAAAAGAGGAGTCCATTATCTGTTTTCTATGTTGTCCCGGTATGGATGTCTAAGTTGAGAATAATCAAAAGCGAGAAATCCAATGCGAACTTTCTCCTTAGACCTCTGTACAGGCGGCATAGAGGTACCCCTTTGTGACACTTGGTTGAAACATATGTTATGCATTGATAATCCACCAGAAATCCTACAAAGGAAATATTCTCGGAATTGGACGAAATCAACGCCCAGTATCTTATTTTTACCGGAAGCTTCCAGAGCACCGAAGAGGGGCCAGAGGGGAGCCAGGGGGGCCCCACCCCACAAGGCGGCGTGGCCAAGGGGGGGGGCGCCCCCTATGATGTGGCTCCACCAGGACTCCCCCGAGGCTGCCCTTCCGCCTATATAAAGCCTCCATCGCGAAAACCCTAGGGGAATAAGCCACGATACGAGAAAAGTTCCAGAGCCGCTGCCATCGCGAAGCCAAGATTCGGGGGACAGAAGTCTCTGTTCCGGCACGCCGCCGGGACGGGGAATTGCCCTGGAAGGCATCTCCATCGACATCACCGCCATCTTCATCGCCGCTGCTGTCTCCTATGATGAGGAGGGAGTAGTTCTCCATCGAGGCTGAGGGCTCTTCCGGTAGCTATGTGGTTCATCTCTCTCTCCCATGATGTGATCTATATGAATGTGTAGATGTTACTCTTGTCTATTATGCTCTAGAGGTTACTTAAATATGAACTCCGTATGTTGTGGAGCTTGTTAACTCCGGCTTGAGGGAGCTCTTGTAGCCCTACACAATGAATGGTGTTTGTCATCCAACAAGAGAGTGTTTGAGAGTAGTACTTATGTGTTCATCTATGTGATCGTGAGCTTTGCAATCTAGATGTCTTATGTTATTCAAGTGGATTTTACTTATGTGATCTCCGGAGACTCCTTGTCCCACGTGTGTAAAGGTGACAGTGTGTGCACCGTGTGGGTCTCTTAGGCTATATTTCACAGAATACTTGTTCACTGGGTTATGATTTGAGTTGGATGTCTCTATGAAATTGTGGTGTGTTAGTACCTCCTATGAATGCTCAAAGTGACAGCGTGGGGTGTTCATTAGTACTTGGGAATACATCTTTAAGGTTTGCTTTGCAGCCTTACACGGTGAATTAGTGTTCGTTATCCCGCCAGAGAGTAATTCGGAATAGCATAATGAAGTGCTTATATTTATATTCAATTATGATTGCAATGTTGAGAGTGTCCACTAGTGAAAGTAGGATCCCTAGGCCTTGTTTCCAAATACTGCAAACATCGCTTGTTTACTGTTTTACTGCATCTTTACTTCCTGCAATATTACCACCATCTATACCACCTGTGTTTTACTATCTCTTCGCCGAACTAGTGCACCTATACATCTGACAAGTGTATTAGGTGTGTTGGAGACACAAGAGACTTCTTGTATCTTAATTGCAGGGTTGCTTGAGAGGAATATCTCTGACCTCTACCTCCCTGAGTTAGATAAACCTTGGGTGATTCACTTAAGGGAAACTTGCTGCTGTTCTACAAACCTCTGCTCTTGGAGGCCCAACACTGTCTACAGGAATAGAAGCGTGCGTAGACATCAAGTTGCTATGCATGTTCGTCTTGTCTGAAGTAAGGGCGATTTTCATGATCAAATGGTTTGAGTATGCATATTGTTAGAGAAGAACATTGGGCCGCTAACTAAAGCCATGAATCATGGTGGAAGTTTCAGTTTGGACACAAATCCTCAATCTCTTATGAGAATATTATCTGTTGTTGAATGCTTAAGCATTAAAAGAGGAGTCCATTATCTGTTTTCTATGTTGTCCCGGTATGGATGTCCATGGTTGAGATCTATTAAAAACGAGAAATCAAATGCAATTTATCTCCTTGGACCTCTGTACAGGCGGCATAGAGGTACCCCTTTGTGACACTTGGTTGAAACATATGTTATGCAATGATAATCCATGTTAATCCAAGCTAATTAGGACAAGGTGCGAGCACTATTGGTATTCTATGCATGAGGCTTGCAACTTATAGGATGTCTTATACATAACACATATGAATTATTACTACCGTTGACAAAATTGTTTCTATGTTTTCAAAATAAAATCTCTAGCACAAAAATAGTAATCCATGCTTCCCTCTGCGAAGGGCCTTTCTTTTACTTTATATTGAGTCAGTTTACCCACTTCTTTCTATCTTAGAAGCAAACACTTGTGTCAACTGTGCATTGATTCTTACATGTTTACCTATTGCACTTGTTATATTGCTTTATGTTGACAACTATCCATGAGATATACATGTTACAAGTTGAAAGCAATTGCTGAAACTTAATCATCCTTTGTGTTGCTTCAATGCCTTTTACTTTGAATCTATTGCTTTATGAGTTAACTCTTATGCAAGACTTATTGATGCTTGTCTTGAAAGTACTATTCATGAAAAGTCTTTGCTATATGATTTAGTTGTTTAATCATCATCTTTACCATTGCTTTGAATCACTTCATTCATCTCATATGCTTTACAATAGTATTGATCAAGATTATGTTGGTAGCATGTCACTTAAGAAATTATTCTTGTTATCGTTTACCTACTCGAGGGCGAGTAGGAACTAAGCTTGGGGATGCTTGATACGTCTCCAACGTATCTATAATTTCTTATGTTCCATGCTAGTTTTCTGACAATACCTACATGTTTTATTCATACTTTATAATGTTTTGATGCATTTTCCGGAACTAACCTATTAACAAGATGCCGAAGTGCCAGTTCCTGTTTTGTGCTGTTTTTGGTTTCAGAAATCCTAGAAAGGAAATATTCTCGGAATTGGACGAAATCAACGCCCAGTATCTTATTTTTCCCGAAAGCTTCCAGAGCACCGAAGAGGGGCCAGAGGGGAGCCAGGGGGGCCCCACCCCACAAGGCGGCGCGGCCAAGGGGGGGCGCCCCCCTATGGTGGTCTGGCTCCACCAGGACTCCCCCGAGGCTGCCCTTCCGCCTATATAAAGCCTCCGTCGCGAAAACCCTAAAGGAATAAGCCACGATACGAGAAAAGTTCCAGAGCCGCCGCCATCGCGAAGCCAAGTTCGGGGGACAGAAGTCTCTGTTTCGGCACGCTGCCGGGACGGGGAATTGCCCCGGGAAGGCATCTCCATCGACACCACCGCCATCTTCACCGCCGCCGCTGTCTCCTATGATGAGGAGGGAGTAGTTCTTCCTCGAGGCTAAGGGCTCTACCGGTAGCTATGTGGTTAATCTCTCTCCCATGTACTTCAATACAATGATCTCATGAGCTGCCTTACATGATTGAGATCCATATGATGAGCTTTGTAATCTAGATGTCGTTATGCTATTCAAGTGGATTTTACTTATGTGATCTCCGGAGACTCCTTGTCCCACGTGTGTAAAGGTGACAGTGTGTGCACCGTGTGGGTCTCTTAGGCTATATTTCACAGAATACTTGTTCACTGGGTTATGATTTGAGTTGGATGTCTCTATGAAATTGTGGTGTGTTAGTACCTCCTATGAATGCTCACAGTGACAGCGTGGGGTGTTTATTAGTACTTGGAAATACATCTATAAGGTTTGCTTTGCAGCCCTACACGGTGAATTAGTGTTCGTTATCCCGCCAGAGAGTAATTCAGAATAGCATGATGAAGTGCTTATATTTATATTCAATCATGATTGCAATGTTGAGAGTGTCCACTAGTGAAAGTATGATCCCTAGGCCTTGTTTCTAAGCATTGAAACACCATTTCCAACAAGTTTTGTTACATGTTTACTTGCTGCCATATTTATTTCAGATTGTTATTACCACTCATATTCATCCATATCACTTGCATTTTACTATCTCTTCGCCGAACTAGTGCACCTATACATCTGACAAGTGTATTAGGTGTGTTGGGGACACAAGAGACTTCTTGTATCTTAATTGCAGGGTTGCTTGAGAGGGATATCTCTGACCTCTACCCCTGTCTCTGACCTCTACCTCTCTGAGTTCGATAAACCTTGGGTGATTCACTTAAGGGAAACTTGTTGCTGTTCTACAAACCTCTGCTCTTGGAGGCCCAACACTGTCTACAGGAATAGAAGCGTGCGTAGACATCACCAATCAATCCTTTCCAAATATATTCTAGATGGTATATTTTTCCTTCTAAGTTTTGATCTTGCCATTCATTCTGTTAAAGCCATATCCTAGAAGCCAGCCTCATGCCACAATCATTAATGCTTATTGATCCATATCTTTTCCTATGGTTTTATATTAATCATTAGTATCTAGGAAAAACCATTAATGCTTTAACTCACACAATTCAATTTGTACACATTTAAATTGAAGCTTAAACTCACAAAGCCATACAATGCAAACCGTGAAGTTACATCATTGATTCTTTTTTGCATACTGAACCAATAAACGTACAATGGCTAATGAAATGATAATACTAAATTGTCTTATTTGTGATTGTTTCGTGTTATTTGGTTTTTGGATTGTCTGTTTATTGTGTGTATTATTCTACCGTATAGATTGTACGGAGTGCAACGAGTGTGACTGTGAGAAGTGTACGATCATCAACTACCAAAAAGGCAAGTGTCACATACCGTTCTGTCCTACTATTTTTCTATGCACTTTGTAGTTATTTTCAGTAGCTATCCATGTGTAGGATTGCTTTAAAATTATATATTGTTATGCTATGAGCACCTATTAGAACAGCCACATGTTCAACACTTGATTCTTTTGTCGCCACCGTATTGTTGTTTGCTTAGCAATGCTATCTTAGATGCGTGGATTGGGTTATCATGATAAGTTTAGATGAATAAAAGTATATGTTTTTATATAATGAAAACAACCTGAATAATGAAACACCTGGGCGGATTGGTAAGACGGGAGCGTCTGCACGGTGAACAATGGTGGGGATTGCCGCCCAGGGATCAAAGAGATTGGACAGGTTTATTGTTTAGTAGCTTCCGTGTACAGCCGCATGTCATATGGGCTCTGGCTTGACTAAGTAAGTTGTAGGAACCCGACCTGACGTGACTAGCAGATGTAGATGTGTAGGTTGGCATGGGTCCGTCCAGATGGCTTGGGGTCCTACTTCTGAAAAAGGTCTCGACTTAGTCTTTTCCCGGCCATTTGAGCAAATTGAGCATCATGGTAAAAGGGGCTGACTAGGTCATGTGGGTAAAGTGTATAATCCTCTCGAGAGTGTCAAACTAAGTACTTAGCCGTGTCCCCGGTTACGGACAACTATGAGCAACTAGGCATGTTACTGTTTGGAAGATCTCAGCATTCCAATTTCCTAATAAAACTTGATGGGAAACAATGGGTTTAGGAGCATGCAAAGCTAGGCTGGCTTGTGTCTACATGGGTCTATGATAGCATGTCCGTAGATGTTTAGGAGCATATGAAGCTAACTGTCTTGCGACGGCATGGGTTATGCTAATATGTTCCTAGACGATGATTTTTAAAGAGTAAAACTGTTTATAAAAGATAGGGAAACTATTGCTTTTCGCAAAAGAGCAGAAACTCCACCTGCCAAATGAGCACGTAGTTGTTAGGCGCCATTATATATATCCACCAAATAGTGACATTTGCCAATACAATTCCAAATGTATTGACCCTGCGTGGCTGCAACGTTTTATGTTGCAGATATTCCGATGAACGAGTGAGGTTCGATGGTTAGGGTTACGAGTCTATACTCAACATGCTCGCCTGTGGCACATGAATACGAAGGACTCCATGCTGATATGTTTCGTTGGAAACTTTGATGTAACAATTTGTAATGTTTACTTTGTAAATTATTGGATCATGCGATGTAATAAAGACCTTTGTTTTTTTGGTATTACATCTTAAACTGTGTGTGCTAGCGATTGATCCAGGGACTAGCACTATTATGCACAGAGATTCTACCCGTACTGGGTCGGATCGTTATATTATTCCATATCATTTCAATGAAATTAATTTTTAATGAAACCTTTTAATCACATAATGTACAAAATTATATCATTTCTAATCAATGATACGTCATCGACATAAAGTATTTCAAATATGTCTCAGCACTCCCACTTAATTTCATGCAAATGCAAGCATTTTCATCGTTTCCGATGAAATCAAAACTCTTTGATTATTTCATCCGGTGAAGATTCCAACTCTGTGATGCTCACTTCATCCAGTGAAGTTTGTATACCTATCTAGTATTCTACGGGCTAGCAAAATTCTCGGTTGTATCTTGTATACACCTTTAATACATACTTCTGTTAAGGAATGTATTTCTGTCATCCTACTAACATATCTCATAAAAGAAATATGTAGCGATTACTAGAATATTCTGCATAGACTATAAGCATTGCTACAGAATATCTAATCCTATCGCGGTCAACTCTTTGAACTTTGTCGTAAACAACCTTTCGACAAGTCGAGCTTCTTCAAGGATATTACATCTATGTCCATTAATTTTATAGATCCATTTACTTTCAAAAAGTATTTATTCCTTCTGAAGGTTTACCAAGATCTAAGCTTGATTATAGATACTATCTTGGATTTCATGGCACTTAGCCATTTTAACGAAGTCAGAGCCCATCATAGCTTCTTTGTATGTAGTTGGTTTATCATTGTTCAAAATCAATTCTTTGTCCACAAATCATTTATTTGATCACAAAGTAAACCATTCCTACAAGGTTCAATAGGTACTTCGATCTCCATGGTATAACAATTTGTAGACATGGGAGCCATGATCATCGTGGCTGCTTCCAGAACCATTTCTGACGCTGCGCTACTCTGCTCATTATGCTCAGGTTCATCAACTTTATCGAGTTCCATTGTCCTCCCACTCAAATATTTCGTGAGAAACATTTTTTTAGAAATAAGCAAGAAACATCAACAAACACTTTTGTCTTTGACTTCATAGTGGAAATAATTTCCAATTTGTTCTCTGGGATAACCAACAAAAACATTTATCCGATTTTGGTTGTAAACTCATTTACTTATGCTACGCATACCAAAATTTAAGAAATGACTATTAGGATTTATACACATGCCATAACTCGTATGGTGTCATTTCAACGGATTATGATGATGCTCTATTTAGTGTAAACACGGTAGTCTCTAAAGCATAATCCACAAAAATATAATGGCATTATTTTATTTTATTTTATCTCACCATTAATCCAACAAGGTTTGGATACGTCTCTCGAATACTCCATCATAACTATGGTGCTCCGCGATACGTGAGTTGTGGAAAAATTTCGCAAACTCTCTTAGATGTTCGTTAAAACTCGTAATTCAAATATTTCCACCATGATGCAATCATAGATATTTGACTTTTTCATTACGAAGATTTTCACTTCGCGCTGAAATTTATTTGAATCTATTCTAATGTTTCAGACTTCTTTCTCATCGAATAAATATATCCATATATATACACTTAATTCATTTTTGGAAGTTTTTATGAAGTAGAAGAATCTTCCGCACACAATTATGCCCAATGAACCATATACATCATCATGTATATTTCCACTAAGCTAGTTACCCATTCAACTCTTGGCCTATGAACGGTATTTCAGTCATTCTCTTTAGAAAAGATTTGCAAGTGCCAAACAATTCAAAGTCGAATGACTCCAAAAATCCATTTGCATGGAGTTTCTTCATGCGTTCCTTTCTAACATGATCTAAATGGCGGTTATACAAATAAGTGGATTTCTGATCATTTGCCGTATGGCATTTTAGTGTCAGTGTTATGCATGTGTGTTCCACCATTAAGATTTATAATAACTTATCCATCATACATGAAGTATGGTCATAATTTGAACCACTCATTGCTATCATTTTACCAGAGCAAAACAACAATATTAAGTTCTTCATAATAAATCTCAAGGGCTAGGTAGAATGCCAATGATGAATATAATAACAATTTATTGTGTTCCAAACGTGCATTGTTACCATATTCCTTGCCAGTCACTTAGACCATTATATTCTTGTATTGTGTTGTATTGTATGATATCTCTTAGCAACCAATATGGTACAAAAACCCAAGAATTCTATTGTGTGACCAATCAAAGAATACATTCATAACATGTATATCATCTATATACACATGAGCTAGACTTTCTAGTCTTTTCTTTCTTTTTGCCAAAATCTTTTGTAGTTTCTCTTTCGGTTTTTCTCATATTTCAGAAAACACTCAACATCAATAACTTCTAGGCTTTTTGGTCAAATACCTATCACCTTGAGGCTTGTACTTTGAAGTTGATCATCACATGACAAGTGTTCCAGATTTCACTATTAGTAACCTTTTAATGTGATGAACAATTTCACTCATAATGTATCCATCAAAACATGACAACTTCATGATGAAGCAACTATGGTTTATATGTGGATACATGAATAACCTTAGTGCCCAACTAGTTGGAGGATCGGGACGCCTAGCATCTTAAACCTTAGTACATTCCCATAAAACTTATGAGTTTATGCGTCTCACTAATTTATATTCTATCATCTTGTAATATGATCTTAGATATCATATATATCTCACACCTTGCTTATTTCTGAAAACAAACTTTTCAGCTCCTTACTTTTCAAACTGATGTGAACATCAAGTTTCAAGGAGACAAGATAATTTTAGATACTAATTGAAACCATTGCTCTTCGAATTAGCAATTTGAGGATTACCAAAAGTTTGCAATAGGGCTTAATAATTTCTTGATTCTTTAACAATACGGTACCAGTTCGTAAAGTTACTTGTCAAATTTAACAGTGTTTTTTATCTCAGTTACAAGCCTAGCGCAAGGTAGAAAACGGATGCCAATTCTAGAAAATTTAATTCAAATACAATTCAGACTATGTTTAGGATAAATTGAGTTTGCTATTAATTTTTAAATTAACTAGGTGAACTCCCACTCAAAACAACATCCCTCACGTTGCCTTAGTGATTACACGAACCAAATCCACTACACCAAGTCCGATCATCACGAGAGATGATGTAGCTTCAATGGTGAACATCGACATGTTCATCATATCATCTATATGATTCATGCTTTACCTTTCGGTTTGCTGTGCTCCGAGGTCATGTCTGTACATGCTAGGCTCGTCAAGTTAAACCTTAGTTACCACATGTGCAAATCTCGCTTGCACCCGTTGTATGCACACGTTGAATCTATCACACCCGATCATCACGTGATGCTTCAAAAAAATGAGTCTTAGCAACGGTGCTAGCTAAGGACCAACACTTTATTATCTTGAGTTTTAGTGAGAGGGATCATCTTATAATGCTACCGTCATGATCTAAACAATACAAGATGCATAAAAAAGATTAACATCACATGCAATTCATAATATGATATGACATGGTCTTTTTTATCTTGCGCCTTTGATCTTCATCTCCAAAGCACGGGCATGATATTCATCATCAACGGGCATGATCTCCATCATCGTCGGCAGGGTGTCAAGGTCAATGGCGACGTCTTCATGGTTGTCCACCACTTGTAGCAACTATTACAACCCTACTTTGAAATAAAACTACTACATGATGAATCAATATGAAATTAAAGACAACCATAAGACTCCTGTCGGTTGCCACAATACAATAAGGAACATCTCATACAACAAATATAATCACAATCACATCATGGCCATATCACATCACCAACCTCTGCAAAAACAAGTTAGATGCCTCTAGTTTTGTTTGCATATTTTACGTGGCTTGGGGCTTTCGAGTAAGATCCGATCTACCTACGAACATGAACCACAGCGCTGATACAAGTGTTGTCAAGTGCAGATTATAAATTGGATCTTAACTATGGTGAGAGAGACAGACACCCGCAAGCCACTTATGCAATACAAGTTGCATGTCAAGCGTGGAGCAAGTATCATGAACGCGGTCATGTAAGGTTAGCCCGGGCGGTTTCATCCCACCATGCCGCAAGATGCAAAGTACACGATAAGCAAACGACAAAAAAAAAACATCAACGCCCATAAAACCATTGTGTTCTACTGGTACAACCAATCTATGCATAGACCTAGCTCTGATACCATTGTAGGGATTCATAGCATAGAAAACAAAAAATTTCCGACCGCAAGAACGAACAACAAGCAAAGATCTAATCTAGTGGATGGTAGAAAGGAGATGAGATCAACATACCCTCGAAGATCGCTAAGCGTTAACGAGATAAATCTCATGGATGATGTAATCTATCACTTGCCGCTCTCAGGAGCGACTAGAAGATCTCGACGATGCCGCAATCGGGCAGCACCTCCGCACTCGGTCACACGTACGGTGTTGATGAAGACATCCTTATCCCCATTCCAACGGGCAGCAAAAGTAGTAGATCCTCCACGGAATCCCGGCAGCACGACAGCGTGGTGGCGGCGGTGGTGAAGAAATCCTGCAGGGCTTCGCCGTAGCCGTGCAAGAGGGAGGAGGAGGAAGGAGGCGGCTAGGGTTTGGGGAGAGGGGGTTTGGGATGCGACTTGTGCTCCGTTGGGGCTCCCCTTGCCCTCCTTTTATAGGTGGAAAATGTCCTTGGGTCGTCCAAGACCTTCCCCCAATGTTTGGGAGAGTTTCGGTAGGTTTCTGTGAGCCGAAACCTACTAGAACTAAGACTCTGCCAAATCCGAATTTGCCTTAGGGGAAACTCCTTAACCCTTAAGGAAGACGTGGATACACCTATTATGGAACCCTCCAGACTTCCTTATACAGCCCGGGTCGTTCCGGACACTTCAGAAACCTTCCATAATATTCCAAACCCTTCCAATCTTTCTAGAACCTTCTAGAAGCTCCGGTCAAAACACCGAACTTTTTCCGAACCCCGAAAAATGACTTTATATATATATATCTTATTCTCCGGACCATTCCGAACCTCCTTGAGACGTCCTGGATCCCATCCGAGACTCCGAACAATATTCAGTCTCCATCTCATATTCCATATCTACTTAAACAACATCGAACCTTAAGTGTGTCACCCTACGGATCGTGAACTATGCAGACATGATCGAGGCACTTCTTCGATCAATAACCAATAGCGGGACCTGGAGATCCATAATGGCTCTCACATATTCAACGAGGACTTCATGATCAAAAGAACCATTAACATACGATACCGATTCCCTTTGTCGCGCGATACTTTACTTATCCGAGGTTCGATCATCGGTATCTCTATACCTAGTTCAACCTCGTTACCGATAAGTACTCTCTACTCGTACCGTGAAATGATATCCCTTGTGACCTAGTCACATGCTTGCAAGCTAATTGGATAACATTCCACCCAGAGGATCCAGAGTATATCTATCCGTCATTTGAATGGACAAATCCCACTCTTAATCCGTGCGCTTCAACCCATACTTTCCAAATACTTAATGCCACCTTTATAACCATCCATTTACGAAGTAACGTTTGATGTCATCAAAGCATCCATCTGGTGTAGGTGCATGATCTCATGATCGAAGGATTAGGTTACTATGTATCTTAAAGCTTGTATCAAAATGAAATTAATGACTTCATCATATGCTATGCTTACTATGGGTATGTGTCCATCACATCATTCACCTAATGATATGATCTTATTATTGGTAACATCCAATGTTCATGATCATGAAACTATGATCATCTATTAATCAACAATTAGTTTCACAAGAGGCTTACTAGGGACTCTTTTATGTTTACAAAACACACAAGTCCGGCTAATACAATTATAGCATGGGATATAAACATTTATTATGAACACTAAGATATAACATTAACCACTTTATTATTGCCTCTTGGGCATATCTCCAACAGCACGAATGCTTCAGTGCTTCACCATTCAAATTCAATGATGCGTCCGCTATTAAAAAAATAGTGGCTACACTGATGATGGCCAGCTATTCTTTTTTTGCACACTTCTTAGAGACGTATTGCCACATCAGGCGGCATATGCATAACACTCTCACGTCATCTCTCCATGTTGTTTTCCGCAGTATCATGTCAAGCTTCAGCATGCAACGCCACGTCCTCTGAAAACAAACTTGGCGCACTATCAAGGAGCTTGTATTTTGCACGCTCAGGCAGTTGAATATTGATCATCCGCGGATAGATTTCAAATAATTTCATCATATTTTTAAGTTGAATATGAAATTTAAAGGTTAACAAATTGTTCCACGTGAGCAAAAAGGAACTCCTCGGTCAAGTTGATTTTTGCGACCCATGTATTCCCATGCATAGCCCTCTTGATGGTCCAGTTCCTTATTTTGGAGAGCATATCAAGAAACACCACCTAGTAGCTATCACAATGACTAGACACTCTGGACCATCAGATCGTATGTACTAATGTTTCAGATCATTCCGCTGTTCCTGCAGCGTTGCTAGGTTTTGCCCCGTTGAGCTAAGGCGCATCCTAAAAAAGGAATATTCCCATAATTACCTACCTTGATCGTGGTAGCGGCATAAACAGTGTCCATATCCTCCTCCGTGCAAGGTTTTTACATGGCCACCCATTCTTTTTTTTGATAATTCATTCCATTCTAACCAAGGTAATCATAATTGAATAGCTCTTGCAAATTTTTCAATGCATAACACACCAAGGCCACGAAGATCCTTTGGGCAGCAAACCGTCTCCCACTTGACATTGCATATTCCCCCCCACGCTCAATTTTCTTCATGTTGTTTAGCACATCCTACGGGGTAATGAGGGGGTCAAGTGGTAGATAACTGATACGTCCAAAACGTATCTACTTTCCCGAACACTTTTGCTATTGTTTTGCCTCTAATTTGTGTATTTTGGATACAACTAACACGGACTAACGCTGTTTTCAGCAGAACTGCTCTGGTGTCTCGTTTTTGTGCAGAAATCCAACTTTTAGAAAAATCCTCGGAATTTATGCAGAAGGTCCTAATTTCCCAGAATATTGGCGGAGCCAGAAGGGCAAGCCAGGTGGGGGCCCGAGGGCCCCACACGCTAGGCCGGCGCGGCCCAGGAGGGGGGCGCGCGGCCCTAGTGTGTGGCGGCCTCGGCTGGCCCCCGACGCCCTCCTTCGGACTACTTATTGCCTTCGACCTAAAAATGCACGGGGAGAAGTCGAAGTCACGAGAAACCATCCAGTACGCCGCCACCATCGCGAAACTCCGTCTCGGGACCAGAAACTCCGTTCTGGGACCTCGCCGGGACGGGGAATTGGAGGAGATCATCACCATCATCACCACCGACGCCTCTCCATCGACCAGCCATGTTTCCCCCATCCATGTGTGAGTAATTCCCCCACTGTAGGCTGAAGGGGATGGTAGGGATTGGATGAGATTGGTCATGTAATAGTCATAAGATTGTTAGGGCATGGTGCCTAGTATCCGTAGATGTTACTTTTATGATATTGTTGCAACTTGTTATGCTTAATGCTTGTCACTAGGGCCCGAGTGCCATGATCTCAGATCTGAACATGTTATTGATTCATGAAGATATTCGTTGTTTATGATCTTACCTGCAAGTTGTATACACATGTCGCTGTCCGGAACCAATGGCCCCGAAGTGACAGAAATCGGGACAACCGGAGGGGATGGTAGTGATGTGAGGATCACATGTGTTCACGGAGTGTTAATGCTTTGCTCCGGTACTCTATTAAAAGGAGTACCTTAATATCCAGTAGTTTCTCTAGAGGCCCGGCTGCCACCGGCTGGTAGGACAAAAGATGTTGTGCAAGTTTCTCATTGCGAGCACGTACGACTATATATGGAACACATGCCTATTGATTGATTAGTACTTGGATACCATTTTATTATTATCTGCAAATGCCCCTGCTTTGATTGTTACATGAGTTTCTCTCATCCATGCAACGCCCGTTCATCCATCCCTGTGCATACAGTATTTTAATCCTGCTGTTTACTATAATCACTACTGCTGTCTTTGTTACTCTCGTCGTTATTTCACTACTGCTACTGCTATAAAACTGTTACTACTGATAAACTCTTGCGAGCAAGTCTGTTTCCAGGTGCAGCTGAACTGACAACTCCGCTGTTAAGGCTTTCAAGTATTCTTTGTCTCCTCTTGTGTCGAATCAATAAATTGGGTTTTACTTCCCGCGAAGACTGTTGCGATCCCCTATACTTGTGGGTCATCAAGACTATTTTCTGGCGCCGTTGCCGGGGAGCATAGCTTTATTTGGAAGTTCACTTGGATTGATATTGTTCGCTGCAAATTCTCCATCTTGGGTAAACCTCGCGATACTAAGGTCGCCATATTACCATCCACTACAAGAAAAGGTACAACTCTGAGTACCTCTGCTGCTCTTGATTCACCATCTGTGATAAGTAAACTTGTTTCACCACCACAAGCTTGAAATGCTGGTACTTCTGCCGAATCTGAAAACTCCTCTTATAATTTTGATGATGCTTCTGCTGTGCTTGATAATGATGGTTCGTTAGGATCTTTTCTAGATGCTACAATTGCTAGGTCTAGACAAATTGAAAATACTGAAACTCCTAATGAAAATGCTGCTACACCTGTTAATTCACCTGAGTCTGTTGAATACTCTAGTGATGATCTTGATGAAGATTATGTGGAACTTGATGATGATTTTATTGAAAAATGCAATGCTACTACTGATGCAAGAAAAATTCAAAAAGTTGCTTGCAGAACATACTGTTAGATATAAACTGTCTCCTGATCCTAAGTTTGCCACATCTCCTATAAACATTAAGGATAAAGATTATGATTTTTCTCTTGATCTATCTCATATAGCTATTGTTGAGAAAACACCCTTTTGTGGTACTGAAAAAGAAAGTGCTGTTGAACACATGATTGAGTTATCTACTCGGAGTAGCTTGTTTTCTGATGATGTTAAGAAGCGTACTTACTTTGTTGCTAAAATCTTTCCATTCTCATTAAAGGATGACGCTAAAACTTGGTATAATAGTTTGCCACCTGGTTCTATTAGAAGTCCAACTGATTTGCGTGATATTTTCTTTCGAAAATACTTTCCTGCTAGTGCTCAACATGTTGCTTTACAGAAAATTTATAGATTTGACCAGGGAGATGAAGAGAAATTGCCTGAGGCTTGGGCAAGATTTTGTTCTCTTATCAGAGCTCGACCTGGACATGATTTAGAAAAGAATGATCTACTAGATATATTTTATAGTGGACTAACCATTGAGTCTAGGGCATACCTGGATAGTTGTGCTGGTTGTGTTTTCAGGAAAAGAACTCCAGACGACGCTGAAGAATTATTGGCTAAAATAGGCCAGAATCATGATGATTGGTCTACACCTGAACCAACCCCGACACCGATATTGAAGAAGAGGGGTCTGATTAAATTAAATGATGAAGATATGAGGGAAGCCAAGAAGTCTCTTAAAGATAAGGGTATTAAACCTGAAGACGTGAAGAATTTACCTCCTATAGAAGATTTATGTAAGATAACTCCCCCTTCATCCATGATTGAGGTACACTCTCTTGAACGCTTTACTAGAGAAGATATTCCGTATTCAAAACCTCCTGATCAATGCTTAGATGAGTTTGATAATTATATTGTTAAGCAAAATAATTTCAATATGAGAGTAGAGAATCATTTAATGGAAAATTCTCGAGCTATTAGTGAATTGCATGGTATTGTGGAGAGAACCTCCAATGATGTTAAGATGCTTGTTAAACATTTTCATATGGTTCAAACTCAAATTGATCAACTCACTAAAGTTCAAAATGACTTGTTGGAAAATAATTCTAAAGAAAAACATGCTTATGAAGTAACAACTAGAGGTGGTGTTTCTACCCAGGATCCTCTATATCCTGAGGGGCATCCCAAAAGAGTTGAACAAGATTCTCAACGAACTAAAAATAGTGCTCCATCTAAGAAAAAGAAAAAGAAACATAAGAATGTTGTAGAATCCTCTGAACCTGTTAATGATCCTAATAGTATTTCTATTTCTGATGCTGAAACTGAAAGTGGTAATGAACATGATAAAGATAATGATAAGAATGATACTCCTGATAAAGAAGAAGTTGAAGATGAACCTGAAAAGCAAGATAAAAATAAAAAGTATACTAAAGAAGATTTTATTGCTAAGAAACATGGTAATGAAAGGGAACCTTGGGTTCAAAAGCAAATGCCTTTTCCTGCTAAGAAACTAAAATCAAAGGAAGAAGAACACTATAACAAATTCTGTGATTGGATGAAACCTTTATTCCTGCAAATACCTTTGACTGATGCTATTAAATTGCCTCCTTATTCAAAGTATATGAAAGATATTGTGTCTAACAAAAGGAAAATTCCTAATGAGGAGATTTCCACTATGCTTGCTAATTACTCTTTTCACGGTAAGGTTCCAAAGAAGCTTGGCGACCCAGGTATACCAACTATTCCTTGTTCCATCAAGAATAATTATGTTAGAACTGCTCTATGTGATTTGGGAGCGGGAGTTAGTGTGATGCCTTTTTCTCTTTATAAGAGACTTTATTTAGATAAGTTGATACCGACTAATATATCTTTGCAAATGGCTGATAAATCTACTGCTATTCCTGTTGGTGTATGTGAGGATGTTCCTGTTCAAGTTACTCAAAACTGCTTGATATTAACTGATTTTGTTGTGTTGGAAATGCCTGAAGATGATAATATGTCCATTATTCTTGGGAGACCATTTCTTAATACTGCAGGGGCTGTTATTGATTGCAATAAAGGAAAAGTCACTTTTAATGTTGATGACAAGGAACATACTGTCTATTTCCCCAAGAAGACTGATAAAATATGTGGAGTTAATACAATTTCCAATTCAAGAACTATCAAAGTGGGAACCATTGATTGTCCTATATATGAGCCTGAACAAGGATATCAAAATATTATGATTGGATCAATGTCAATACAATTCAAGGTAACTGATGTCTACGTTCCCCCTCCTTTCCTGTAGACAGTGTTGGGCCTCCAAGAGCAGAGGTTTGTAGAACAGCAGCAAGATTTCCCTTAAGTGGATACCCAAGGTTTATCGAACTCAGGGAGGAAGAGGTCAAAGATATCCCTCTCATGCAACCCTGCAACCACAAAGCAAGAAGTCTCTTGTGTCCCCAACACACCCAATAGGTGCACTAGTTCGGCGAAGAGATAGTGAAATACAGGTGGTATGAATATATATGAGCGAGTGGCAAAAGCGTAAAAATAGCTTGTCAAGCGTGTAGTTGATGGTGGTAGTATTGCAGCAGTAGTAACGCAAGAAAACAAGAAAGCAGTAGTAACGCAACAGTATTTAGGAACAAGGCCTAGGGATTACACTTTCACTAGTGGACACTCTCAACATTGATCACATAACAGAATAGATAAATGCATACTCTACACTTTTGTTGGATGATGAACACATTGCGTAGGATTACACGAACCCTCAATGCCGGAGTTAACAAGCTCCACAATTAATGTTCATATTTTAGTAACCTTATAGTGCAAGATAGATCAAAAGACTAAACCAAGTACTAACATAGCATGCACACTGTCACCTTCATGCATATGTAGGAGGAATAGATCACATCAATACTATCATAGCAATAGTTAACTTCATAATCTACAAGAGATCATAATCATAGCATAAACCAAGTACTAACACGGATGCACACACTGTCACCATTACATCGTGCAGGAGGAATAGACTACTTTAATAACATTGCTAGAGTAGCACATAGATAAATTGTGATACAAACACATTGCAATCATAAAGAGATATAAATAAGCACCTCACTATGCCATTCATCAGTGAATAAGTATTCTGTGAAATATAGCCTAAGAGACCCACACGGTGCACACACTGTCACCTTTACACACGTGGGACAAGGAGTCTCCGGAGATCACATAAGTAAAACTCACTTGACTAGCATAATGACATCTAGATTACAAGCATCATCATATGAATCTCAATCATGTAAAGCAGCTCATGAGATTATTGTATTGAAGTACATAGGAGAGAGATGAACCACATAGCTACCGGTACAGCCCCGAGCCTCGATGGAGAACTACTCCCTCCTCATGGGAGACAGCAGCGTTGATGAAGATGGCGGTGGTGTCGATGGAGGAGCCTTCCGGGGGCACTTCCCCGCTCCGGCGGCGTGCCGGAACAGAGACTCCTGTCCCCCAGATCTTGGCTTCGCGATGGCGGCGGCTCTGGAAGGTTTCTGTGGGTTTCGTCGAACGTATCAGGGTTTTCGATCCAGGGGCTTTAAATAGGCGAAGAGGCGACGCAGGAGGGTCGAAGGGACGACGACACCATAGGGCGGCGCGGCCAGGGCCTGGGCCGCGCCGGCCTAGGGTCTGGGGGCCCAGTGCCCCCCCTCTGGTCCTTCCCGGGTGTTCTGGATGCTTCCGGTGAAAATAGGAACTTGGGCGTTGATTTCGTCCGATTCCGAGAATATTTCGTTACTAGGATTTCTGAAACCAAAAACAGCAGAAAACAGCAACTGGCACTTCGGCATCTTGTTAATAGGTTAGTTCCGGAAAATGCACGAATATGACATAAAGTGTGCATAAAACATGTAGATAACATCAATAATGTGGCATGGAACATAAGAAATTATCGATACGTCGGAGACGTATCAGCATCCCTGCTTAGTTCTCTGCTCGTCCCGAGCAGGTAAAATGATAACACAGATAATTTCTGGAGTGACATGCCATCATAACCTTGATCATACTATTTGTAAAGCATATGTAATGAATGCAGCGATCAAAACAATGTATATGACATGAGTAAACAAGTGAATCATATAGCAAAGACTTTTCATGAATATCACTTCAAGACAAGCATCAATAAGTCTTGCATAAGAGTTAACTCATAAAGCAATAATTCAAAGTAAAAGCATTGAAGCAACACAAAGGAAGATTAAGTTTCAGCGGTTGCTTTCAACTTGTAACATGTATATCTCATGGATAATTGTCAATGCAAAGCAATATAACAAATGCAATATGCAAATATGTAGGAATCAATGCACAGTTCACACAAGTGTTTGCTTCTTGAGGTGGAGAGAAATAGGTGAACTGACTCAACATTGAAAGTAAAAGAATGGTCCTCCATAGAGGAAAAGCATCGATTGCTATATTTGTGCTAGAGCTTTGATTTTGAAAACATGAAACAATTTTGTCAACGGTAGTAATAAAGCATATGTATCATGTAAATTATATCTTACAAGTTGCAAGCCTCATGCATAGTATACTAATAGTGCCCGCACCTTGTCCTAATTAGCTTGGACTACCGGATCATCACAATGCACATGTTTTAACCAAGTGTCACAAAGGGGTACCTCTATGCCGCCTGTACAAAGGTCTAAGGAGAAAGCTCGCATTGGATTTCTCGCTATTGATTATTCTTCAACTTAGACATCCATACCGGGACAACATAGACAACAGATAATGGACTCCTCTTTTATGCATAAGCATGTAACAACAATTAATAATTTTCTCATTTGAGATTGAGGATATATGTCCAAAACTGAAACTTCCACCATGGATCATGGCTTTAGTTAGCGGCCCAATGTTCTTCTCTAACAATATGCATGCTTAACCATAAGGTGGTAGATCACTCTTACTTCAGACAAGACGGACATGCATAGCAACTCACATGAAATTCAACAAAGAGTAGTTGATGGCGTCCCCAGTAAACATGGTTATCGCACAACAAGCAACTTAATAAGAGATAAAGTGCATAATTACATATTCAATACCACAATAGTTTTTAAGCTATTTGTCCCATGAGCTATATATTGCAAAGGTGAATGGTGGAATTTTAAAGGTAGCACTCAAGCAATTTACTTTGGAATGGCGGAGAATACCATGTAGTAGGTAGGTATGGTGGACACAAATGGCATAGTGGTTGGCTCAAGTATTTTGGATGCATGAGAAGTATTCCCTCTCGATACAAGGTTTAGGCTAGCAAGGCTTATTTGAAACAAACACAAGGATGAACCGGTGCAGCAAAACTCACATAAAAGACATATTGAAAACATTATAAGACTCTACACCGTCTTCCTTGTTGTTCAAACTCAATACTAGAAATTATCTAGACCTTAGAGAAACAAAATATGCAAACCAAATTTTAGCATGCTCTATGTATTTCTTCATTAATGGGTGCAAAGCATATGATGCAAGAGCTTAATCATAAGCACAACAATTGCCAAGTATCACATTACCCAAGACATTAATAGCAATTACTACATGTATCATTTTCCAATTCCAACCATATAACAATTTAACGAAGGAGAAACTTCGCCATGAATACTATGAGTAGAAACCAAGGACATACTTGTCCATATGCTACAGAGGAGCGTGTCTCTCTCCCATAAAGTAAATGCTAGGATCCATTTTATTCAATCAAAACAAAAAAACAAAAACAAACCGACGCTCCAAGCAAAGCACATAAGATGTGATGGAATAAAAATATAGTTTCAGGGGAGGAACCTGATAATGTTGTCGATGAAGAAGGGGATGCCTTGGGCATCCCCAAGCTTAGACGCTTGAGTCTTCTTGATATATGCAGGGGTGAACCACCGGGGCATCCCCAAGCTTAGAGCTTTCACTCTCCTTGATCATGTTGCATCATACTCCTCTCTTGATCCTTGAAAACTTCCTCCACACCAAACTTAGAACAACTCATTAGAGGGTTAGTGACAATAAAAATTAACATGTTCAGAGGTGACACAATCATTCTTAACACTTCTGGACATTGCATAAAGCTACTGGACATTAATGGATCAAAGAAATTCATCCAACATAGCAAAAGAGGCAATGCGAAATAAAAGGCAGAATCTGTCAAAACAGAACAGTTCGTATTGACGAATTTTATCGAGGCACCAGACTTGCTCAAATGAAAATGCTCAAATTGAATGAAACTTGCGTACATATCTGAGGATCACGCACGTAAATTGGCATATTTTTCTGAGCTACCTACAGAGAGGCAAGTTGGAATTCGTGACAGCAAAGAAATCTGAAACTGCGCAGTAATCCAAATCTAGTATGAACTTTACTATCAAAGACTTTACTTGGCACAACAAAACACAAAACTAAGATAAGGAGAGGTTGCTACAGTAGTAAACAACTTCCAAGACACAAATATAAGACAAAGTACTGTAGCAAAATAACACATGGGTTATTTCCCAAGAAGTTCTTTCTTTATAGCCATTAAGATGGGCTCAGCAGTTTTAATGATGCACTCCCAAGAAATAGTATTTGAAGCAAAAGAGAGCATCAAGAGGCAAATTCAAAACACATTTAAGTCTAACATGCTTCCTATGCATAGGAATCTTGTAAATAAACAAGTTCAAGAAGCATAATGCAACAAGCATAGAAAGATAAAACAAGTATATCTTCAAAAATTTCAGCACATAGAGAGGTATTTTAGTAACATGAAAATTTCTACAACCATATTTTCCTCTCTCATAATAACTTTCAGTAGTGTCATGAGCAAACTCAACAATATAACTATCACATAAAGCATTCTTATCATGAGTCTCATGCATAAAATTATTACTCTCCACATAAGCATAGTTATTCTTATTAATTGTAGTAGGAGCAAATTCAACAAATTAGCTATCATTATTATTCTCATCAAGTGTTGGAGGCATAGTATAATCACAACAAAATTTACTCTCCATAGTAGGTGGCACCAAAAGACCACTATCATTATAATCATCATAAATAGGAGGCAAAGTATCATCAAAGAAAATTTTCTCCTCAATGCTTGGGGGACTAAAAATATCATGCTCATCAAAGCCAGCTTCCCCAAGCTTAGAATTTTCCATATCATTAGCAACAATGGTGTTCAAAGCATTCATACTAATATGTTCCATCGGTTTTTTAATTTTCGCATCAAACCATCCATGTCTTAAATCAGGAAATAGAATAAGAAGCTCATTTTTGTCCATTATGCCAAACTAGTGTAAACAAGAAACAAAAAGATGCAATTGCAGGATCTAAAGGAAATAGCTTCGAGTACTTACAATGCGCCGGAAAATAGCTTAGTAGCCGAGGTCCGGAGTGTGAGTACCTTTTACCTTTCCTCCCCGGCAACGGCGCCAGAAAATAGCTTGATGTCTACGTTCCCCCTCCTTTCCTGTAGACAGTGTTGGGCCTCCAAGAGCAGAGGTTTGTAGAACAGCAGCAAGTTTTCCCTTAAGTGGATACCCAAGGTTTATCGAACTCAGGGAGGAAGAGGTCAAAGATATCCCTCTCATGCAACCCTGCAACCACAAAGCAAGAAGTCTCTTGTGTCCCCAACACACCCAATAGGTGCACTAGTTCGGCGAAGAGATAGTGAAATACAGGTGGTATGAATATATATGAGCAGTAGCAGCGGTGCCAGAAAATAGCTTGCTGGCGTGTAGTTGATGGTGGTAGTATTGCAGCAGTAGTAACGCAGTAAAACAGTAAACAAGCAGTAGTAACACAACAGTATTTAGGAACAAGGCCTAGGGATTACACTTTCACTAGTGGACACTCTCAACATTGATCACATAACAGAATAGATAAATGCATACTCTACACTTTTGTTGGATGATGAACACATTGCGTAGGATTACACGAACCCTCAATGCCGGAGTTAACAAGCTCCACAATTAATGTTCATATTTTAGTAACCTTATAGTGCAAGATAGATCAAAAGACTAAACCAAGTACTAACATAGCATGCACACTGTCACCTTCATGCATATGTAGGAGGAATAGATCACATCAATACTATCATAGCAATAGTTAACTTCATAATCTACAAGAGATCATAATCATAGCATAAACCAAGTACTAACACGGATGCACACACTGTCACCATTACATCGTGCAGGAGGAATAGACTACTTTAATAACATTGCTAGAGTAGCACATAGATAAATTGTGATACAAACACATTGCAATCATAAAGAGATATAAATAAGCACCTCACTATGCCATTCATCAGTGAATAAGTATTCTGTGAAATATAGCCTAAGAGACCCACACGGTGCACACACTGTCACCTTTACACACGTGGGACAAGGAGTCTCCGGAGATCACATAAGTAAAACTCACTTGACTAGCATAATGACATCTAGATTACAAGCATCATCATATGAATCTCAATCATGTAAAGCAGCTCATGAGATTATTGTATTGAAGTACATAGGAGAGAGATGAACCACATAGCTACCGGTACAGCCCCGAGCCTCGATGGAGAACTACTCCCTCCTCATGGGAGACAACATCGTTGATGAAGATGGCGGTGGTGTCGATGGAGGAGCCTTCCGGGGGCACTTCCCCGCTCCGGCGGCGTGCCGGAACAGAGACTCCTGTCCCCCAGATCTTGGCTTCGTGATGGCGGCGGCTCTGGAAGGTTTCTGTGGGTTTCGTCGAACGTATCAGGGTTTTCGATCCAGGGGCTTTAAATAGGCGAAGAGGCGGCGCAGGAGGGTCGAAGGGGCGACGACACCATAGGGCGGCGCGGCCAGGGCCTGGGCCGCGCCGGCCTAGGGTCTGGGGGCCCAGTGCCCTCCTTCTGGTCCTTCCTGGGTGTTCTGGATGCTTCCGGTGAAAATAGGAACTTGGGCGTTGATTTCGTCCGATTCCGAGAATATTTCGTTACTAGGATTTCTGAAACCAAAAACAGCAGAAAACAGCAACTGGCACTTCGGCATCTTGTTAATAGGTTAGTTCCAGAAAATGCACGAATATGACATAAAGTGTGCATAAAACATGTAGATAACATCAATAATGTGGCATGGAACATAAGAAATTATCGATACGTCGGAGACGTATCAGTAACATGATTGATTTGAGGTTTAATTCTTCTTATGTTATGTAAAATTTATTTAGTGGCAAGACTTGATCAACCTTGTTAACAAGTACATTTTATATGCATAGAAGAGCTAAACATCATTTCTTTCCTTCTCCACTTGTTTTACTCGCTGTAGCACTACTTATTTTGCAAGATGCTTTAGTTGTTTAGAGGTTTGAAAATCTTTTTCTGCCCTGTAATAATAATTTTAACACCCAAAAATGTTCATGGGCACCATGGGATTGAACTCCACTTAGGCCAAAAGCCTAAGCTTGGGGGGAGGTATACCGGCATCACTCATTCTTTGCATATTATGGTTGCTAGATACTTGTATATACTTGTTTAGCTTCTTTGAGTGGTTTTCTAATGAGAGGAAGATGATATTTGGGAAAGTGCTGCCTGAAAACAGATTCTGGGCTGTTACTAAAAAAATTCGTGTGCACAGCCAGAACGTTATTTTGAGTTGCAAATTTTTGTGCATGTTCCCCAGGTTGTTATCTAACTTTCATTAGTTCAACACTTTTCGAACTGAGCAACGGAAGATTTTTGTAAAAATCGATTTCTGTACTGCTGTCAGGTTTTGGCAGATTTCTGCCATCCTGCTTTTCTGTGTTTCTTCTAGTTTTCATTCTCTTGTTTTTGCTTTGTTTCTTTCCTAAAACACAAAAAGACCAAAAATATTTCTGTTGTTTCTCTTTACCATTTGTTATCTAGGTTTCTTGCTTTCATTTTGCTTTATTTGCTATCGTTGGTTTGCTATAAGAAAATCCAAAAAGATTTTGCTTTGTTTGCCTGTTTCCTTTTGTTCTTGTTTCTAACCCGAAAACACCAAAAATATTTGTTGTTCTTCTTTGGTTTTGTAAAGTTCATCATGGAGTTCAGTGGTCTTCGGTGGTTGGAGCTTGGTTTTCATTCCATATTATTCAAGCTACACAAGTGAAAGGCAATAATGACGATCAACAACAATCCGACTGTGGTGAGAGGCTGGTATGAACTCTATTTGTTTTCATTTTTGTACATATACTCATCCATGTGAGCGATCTTAGTTGGTTCATGTGAGGTATATGTCATTTAAGAGAGTCTAGTAGTTCATGATCTCTCATGCTTAGCTCCAATCTATTAATATGAGTAACATGTCATAAATATTTGCTTGCATTGCTTTATTCATAGATAGATATGACATTGTGGTATCCTCCTCTGAATAATCCACTTGAATCAACTTGGCACATGCTCACGCATGCATATGACTGAACAAAAGTCAATTAAGCCTCGATGATTTACTTCACCTCAGAGTTCTTGTATCACTTTTATGCCCCTGTTAATTTATTTTGCCGCAAGCATGATTATGATAGTTACTGCTCTCTTGATTGTCGCTTCCCAGTCTATTGCTAGCCTTCACTTGTACTGAGCGGGAACGCTGCTCGTGCTTCCAAACCCCTGAAAACCAAGTTATTCCAGAGTGTCCACTATAAATACCTATGCATGGCATTTCAAACCATTCCAAGTAAATTCTCATGTGCTACCTTTAAAACCTTCAAAAAGCTTCTCAATTTGTGTTGATGTTTTATAGCTCATGAGGAAGTATGTGGTGTTTATCTTTCGATCTTGTCATTTACTCTGGACGGACTTTCACCAATGGACTAGTGGCACATCCGCTTATCCAATAATTTTGCAAAAAGAGCTGGCAACGGGGTTCCCAGCCCCAATTAATTAACCTTCATAAATTTATAAATAAACACTCCTCCATGGTATGTGATTGTTGGTTGGCACCCGAGGATTCGGTTAGCCATGGCTTGAGAAAGCAAAGGTGGGGAGGAGTGTCATCTAAATAAAACTAAAATAAAAAGGCACTCCTTCATGGTATGAGATTGTTGGCAGGCACCCGAGGATTCGGTTAGCCATGGTTTGTGAAAGCAAGGTTGGAAGGAGTGCCACCCAAAAATAAAATTTCATGGGAGCCGCTCTTGGAAGTCCGGTTGATGAGGTAGTTAGAGTACCCATTACCATTCGTTGACAACAACAAACACCTCTCAAAACCATTTTACTTCTGTCTTTATAAAAATGAAAAGCTCTAGCACATGTTAATCCCTGCTTCCCTCTGCGAAGGGCCAATCTTTTACTTTTATGCTGAGTCACCATCCTTTCTTTGAGCACTTTCTTGAGAGCACAACTGTCATTCTTAGTATAATATGCTTGTCTCAAAATATGATTAATTTGTGGTATAACTTTGATGCTTTTATCTTTGATAATCTCTACTTCTAGTCTTTCCATGAACTTCGAAGGTGCCCGGGCATTTATGTTTTGCTGTACAAATACGGGCAAGCGAGATACCACATTATCATATCCTTTTATGAACATTGCAATCCTGCTAATAGACATGATTCATGATGCTTATTATTAATTTGTTGGTACCTTTTCCATGATTGATATAATTATTAGATGATTTTATTTGCATGTATCTTATTGTGAATTGTTTAAGTACTTACCATATCATGAGAATATCTACATCATATGAGCAAATGTGTTCGTGAAAGTTCTTTTATCGCACTCAGTTGTTAACTGAATTGCTTGAGGACAAGCAATAAGCTAAGCTTGGGGGGAGTTGATACGTCCAAAACGTATCTACTTTCCCGAACACTTTTGCTATTGTTTTGCCTCTAATTTGTGTATTTTGGATACAACTAACACGGACTAACGCTGTTTTCAGCAGAACTGCTCTGGTGTCTCGTTTTTGTGCAGAAATCCAACTTTCAGGAAAATCCTCGGAATTTATGCAGAAGGTCCTATTTTCCCAGAATATTGGCGGAGCCAGAAGGGCAAGCCAGGTGGGGGCCCGAGGGCCCCACACGCTAGGCCGGCGCGGCCCAGGAGGGGGGCGCGCGGCCCTAGTGTGTGGCGGCCTCGGCTGGCCCCCGACGCCCTCCTTCGGACTACTTATTGCCTTCGACCTAAAAACGCACGGGGAGAAGTCGAAAGCACAAGAAACCATCCAGTACGCCGCCACCATCGCGAAACTCCGTCTCGGGACCAGAAACTCCGTTCTGGCACCTCGCCGGGACGGGGAATTGGAGGAGATCATCGCCATCATCACCACCGACGCCTCTCCATCGACCAGCCATGTTTCCCCCATCCATGTGTGAGTAATTCCCCCGCTGTAGGCTGAAGGGGATGGTAGGGATTGGATGAGATTGGTCATGTAATAGTCATAAGATTGTTAGGGCATGGTGCCTAGTATCCGTAGATGTTACTTTTATGATATTGTTGCAACTTGTTATGCTTAATGCTTGTCACTAGGGCCCGAGTGCCATGATCTCAGATCTGAACATGTTATTGATTCATGAAGATATTCGTTGTTTATGATCTTACCTGCAAGTTGTATACACATGTCGCTGTCCGGAACCAATGACCCCGAAGTGACAGAAATCGGGACAACCGGAGGGGATGGTAGTGATGTGAGGATCACATGTGTTCACGGAGTGTTAATACTTTGCTCCGGTACTCTATTAAAAGGAGTACCTTAATATCCAGTAGTTTCCCTAGAGGCCCGGCTGCCACCGGCTGGTAGGACAAAAGATGTTGTGCAAGTTTCTCATTGCGAGCACGTACGACTATATATGGAACACATGCCTACTGATTGATTAGTACTTGGATACCGTTTTATTATTATCTGCAAATGCCCTTGCTTTGATTGTTACATGAGTTTCTCTCATCCATGCAACGCCCGTTCATCCATCCCTGTGCCTACAGTATTTTAATCCTGCTGTTTACTATAATCACTACTGCTGTCTTGGTTACTCTGCTGCTGTTATTTCACTACTGCTACTGCTATAAAACTGTTACTACTGATAAACTCTTGCGAGCAAGTCTGTTTCCAGGTGCAGCTGAACTGACAACTCCGCTGTTAAGGCTTTCAAGTATTCTTTGTCTCCCCTTGTGTCGAATCAATAAATTGGGTTTTACTTCCCGCGAAGACTGTTGCGATCCCCTATACTTGTGGGTCATCAATAACTTAAGATGGTAGCACGGATTTGACTAGGGCGGTGCGGTCGGCCATGTTAATGTATTTTCCATGCTAAGTGGGGACTTTTCCAGCCATTTTATCCTCAAGGCCTCTAGCATGAATTATGGTCTAGGAAAAAACTGGGAGGTATAGTTTCAGATGCATTATGGTGTGCTACATCGAGTGAGATATATTCAAGGAACTTGATCTTGGTGAAGTGAAGAAATACTTTTTAGCTACTAAAACGCGGCAAATTCAACCTCCTCGTTCTCCTACATCCAATTGGTGCTTAAGTGGTAAGCCCCTTTTTCCTAATGTCTTCTCTTTCCATCTGTTCTGCCATGTATAAATTAATTATGAATACCAGTTCATCTTTCTTTGTCAGATTGACTCTATATTTTAAATAAATTGTGTAAATTTCCATTTTGTTACCGATGTATTTTTTTTAATCCTAGTTTGTTCTTATTATGTACAGGTGAGCATGTTATAGTTACTGTCTCATGTTGATTCACATACTTTATGTGCACTTAAGTATTTTTCATGTGATGCTATGGATTTGGCCGCAACAAAAAATTGTCCGTCCTCCGACACTGCCAAATCCCATTATTTTGTTATGCAATTCTAGAAATTAGGAAATCCTTATTTTCATATTTTGATGCTTATGGAACCTTCTAAAACCTAGATAAATATGGGAAATGCCACAAAAGTTTGCATAAAAAACAAAGCGACATACCCTAGAACTACTCGAGAGACCGAAATGAGGTGCCCAGGAGCACCTAGGGCACGACCTTCGCCTGGGTCATGGCTTAGGGCCTTCTGGGGCATTAGGTCATCATCTTGCAACACCCTTTGGTTGAGGATTACGTATTGACCTAAAACGCCCCTCAACTTATTTGAGAGAGAGAGAGATAGAGAGAATTTGATGCTCACAATTCCAACAATTTCACGTTTAATCGTCAAACAAGGTTGAAAACAATGTATGCCTTTTGATGCAACTCTTGGAACTTTTTGACATGGAAGCTGATTGGTAAGAAAGCATGCATGATGTTCTAGAGAAAAACCGGGAGTTATACTCTCAGCTTGAGTTAGCTACTATAGTGGCCATGGAACTGCTGCGATTCTAATCTAGAATTTTAAAGTCATAATAATTGTTCAAGTGATTGACTATAAGTGTTCTGTTTGAAGAAAATAACGATTATGTTTTACTTCTTTGGGTTTATCTTGGACGAATTATTTTGTGTTTTATCGAGTCCTATGCTAGGATATTTCCCTAGCCCTAATATATGACATGTGACCGGGCAAGAGCACCAAATTCAAGATTTGTTGTAAACCAAATTCGAGTATGTCCACCAACCCCCAACCCCCAACCTGCCCATGAACGGATGGGTGGGTGACAATTAAGAACTGCCCTTTTCACTTGATTGCCACCATATATACGCAATGTTGGTTCACGGCCCGCGTCGCAGATCAGCTAGCGAAGGTGCAGTATGTAGCAGCTCACAAGTCACAACAACACATGAAACTGAACAATTTGGCTGCTGTGACCTTTCATGGAAATAGGATGCATTGGGATATCAAAGATTTGTCAGCGGTGCTGTTTCAACTCACAGCAAACTGAGCCTGTCGTGAGGTCAAGAAGCCTCGTCAGATTCCCGCGGCGTTTTTGTAATTGTCTTTCTGTGTGGCGTGCGGGCTGCTCCAGTATTGCTAAAACACGATGAACCTTGATGAAGTATGACGGCACGAATATTAAATCACGGTATCAGCGCTGGAGTAAGTAGCGTGCGTGCTAGAATCGCCGGGTTCTGTAGCGTTCCGGTCATCCTTTCGCCTCTAGGCACATGCACACCGCTTGTCGGAGCTCCTTCGGCAGATCCTGCTAGCACACTAGGCGCTACCAATATGTGGACACGGTGGATATAGTACGTGAAGCTACCATACTCGAAACCATATGTTCCCCGAAATAACGGAATTCCTGTCAAATGACATCAATGGAATTTTGTTGTTTCCCTTTGGAAATGAAGTAATACGCTTAGAAATTTGAATTGACACCGGTAGATTCTAATGAATGAGACCAATGAACATTTTTCCTGGCTTCGCTCCTGCGGTACATACTATAATTCACTAGTGGAAAACAGGCCTTTTGATCCGGGTGGTTAGGGCCTTTTGTCGCGGGCGGCCAGCCGCGACAAGCAAGGCGCGATAAAAGGGAGGCCTTTTATCCCGGGTCTCTTACGACCCGCGACATAAGGTCCACCACGTGGCAGCCGCGGGGCGCGCAGGGCACAGGCCCTTTTGTCGCGGGCGGTATTACCACCCGCGACAAAAGGCCTTCTACGTGGCGCGCGCACAACGCTTCTGCTTTAGGGTTTGAGGGGTGCAGCACCCCTCCCCCCCCGCCACCGACCGCCTTGTTTTTCTTTTTTTTCGTTCGAAAATAAAAGTTGAATATATTTGTACGCTACTAGAAGTTGTACAAATTCATTCTTTATATATATATAGATCTATCAAACAAATATTGGAAGCGTGTCGATTCCCCTTACACATATTCGTAGGTTCCCTACATATATACATGGAGCTCACGATCGACAAACGGTACTAACGACCGTCTATTTGGAGGTAGAACAACTATTTGGACTAAACAAGCCTTTGTTGTTTATTACTTCTCTAACCAAAAGTCCCGCCAGTTCCTCCGCGATTCCTAGTGCGTGTTCCTTTGGTTGGAGTCTGTCCCGCATGAAGTCGACCTATATACGAAAATGAGATGAGTATGACTATATCAGTCTTGATAACGAAATATTGATGATAATAAATAAAGTTGTGAATGTTATTGCTTACGTCGAATTTATTTTTGTTCTGCTTCTCAGTGGTTAACATGCGAATGGACTCGCAAACGTAGTATCCACATAGATTCGTCCCTTGTGGCTGCTGGGGGCACGCTACAGGAGTAAATGTTAGCTTCTTTGCAAAGGTAATGTCCTTATGAACATTCTTCAAAGCTTGCCAAGCCCTGCCAGGCAAAAGAATGATTGAATGAGTGGATAATTAATTGATATCTCACGAAAGATAAAGCGCGGCGATGAAGGAAATTACACTTGGAGCAACTTCTGCAAGTCCTGGAACCCGTCCAGGCCTCTACTCAGTGGGTCTTTTACTTCAACTATTCCCTTATCATGTTGAATGTCTAGTAGAATCCAGTGGAAGCTGCACATGTTATGCATATACGTCAGGAATTACACTTAACATCGAGTAAGAAAAATTGAATGTGCATAAAAGATCATTAAGACTCTCACTCGTAGTTGTAAGGAAACAATATTGAATCACAGAAATATTGCTGCCCCAAAAACCTTAGTAGGTTTCCCCCCGTTTCTTCGCGTTTATGCTTCACCGTTTCAACATGTATTTTATCTGGGTCAACAAACCCAACATTGATAATATTATTACTTTTGCATTCACTGATCTTCAGTCTGCATAAGAGAACCCATAAGATATAATGAGTATATATATGCAATGAAAACGAACATGAACTGAATGAAAATGAACTTATATGTAGTTAACAACTTACAAGCAATAGCAACTCATGAGAGATTTGTCGAGGGCTTCTAGATTGAATAACTGCCAGAGTTCATTCATCTCAATATGGATCTCCTCCTTTCGGTAGTAATATTCCCATGGTATACTCGCCACGATGTACATTTTGTTCTCCTTGCATGCATCAAGGTACCACTGATGCAAATTCCGCATATGTGTTGGCAGTTTATGCAGCTGCTCTCTGCTGACCAAGTCGGCCCCGTAGACAAATTTAGGAGCTATATCAGCAGTGGGTATTGCAGCATCTGCTGCAGACAGCAATTCCTCCACGGTAACTGAACAAGCAGCCGCTAGCCTTGCAGCTTCTTCCATATCGATACCACCATGATGTTCCTGGTACAGCTTGGGAACATTAAGCACTTTGAGTGCTGGGATCGATTGTTTGGGCTGAGCACCGAGGAGGGGAACTTCCTTTCTCTTTTTGCCTTTTGTCGTTTGCTTGGCTTTGAGGGGTGCACTTGTTGAACTTGACTTTTTCTCAGCTGCACTTTTAGCTGATGATTTGCTCGTGCCAGCAATGTCCTTCTCCTTAGCCTTTTCATCCTTCTTTTGATCAATTACCTTCGCAAGAGTGCGTGTATAGTCATCCTTCTTCTCGTGTAACTCATACTGCGATGGTGTGTTCAGAAAACTAGTAGCATATTCTATTTGCTTCTCTGTGTATGGCTCTGGCGCTGGAGGTTTTGGCTTATGGAAATGATCATAGTTGTGTTTCGCAACAGCGGCCGCATTTTCCTCGACAGTAAGATCCCAAGGACGGGGGGGAGGAACCTTTGGTACTTTTGGGAGGGACGACTTCTTGCGGACAGGACTCTTGAAACGCTTCCGGCTGGGTGCATTCCGAGTCTTAGTGGGCGGAGGCGGCGGCGCTGGAGATGGAGATGGACTACCGATGTCGTGGTCGACGTCGTACCCACGGGGTGATGGTGGCGACATGTGATCAGTAGGAGGAGGTGATGGTGGCCTGCGATCACCTGGAGGAGGTGATGGTGACCTGCTGGGATGACCGGTACTAGGTGCTACCCAGCCTGGCAGCCTGATGTTCTTCTTTTCCCAGATAATGATTTCTCCCAACACCTCTCTGAGTGTAAGCCCCCCATCACCTCCAGGGATATCGAGCTCCAATGTCTCCCACGACGGGACAACTGAATCCACCCCGATATCTAAAAAGTGTGTCTTTGTACCTATCGGCAACCTGATTTTCGGACACATTCTTGGTCTTGTTCCATTCTCTGACAGTGATCGGGATACGATCTCTAACCACAACTCCGCACTGATTTTTGAACTTCACTCCGACATTCTCGGGTACCACCGGTTGGCCTTCCGGTGATATAGCTTCAATTGTGAAGTGGTCTTTTTTGGTCAACTTCTTTGCCGGGCCTCGTTTCTCTATCTTATCTTCGGAGGCCTAAGAGAATACATATAGAATTGCATTAATGCCTCTATACTAATGCCTCAATACATATGTACATATAGAATTCCATTAATACCTCGTCACCGGAGCCGTCGTCGGCTTCTCCGTCACCGGAGCCGTCGGCTTCTCCGTCACCGGAGCCGTCGGCTTCTCCATGACCGGAGCCGTCGGGTTCTCCATGACCGGAGCCGCGGGCTTCTCCATCACCGGAGTCGCGGTCTTCTCGGTCGGCTTCTGTACCATCGCGGATTATTTTCGCGAACATGTCTTCCTGTTCCAAGTCCCGTTCGAATGGATCCATTGTTTCTGCAAAAGAATTAAATCGATAAGTACATGTTCTAACCCTAACCCTAATCAAACACAAACCAAACCCTAACCCTAATCAAACACAAACCAAACCCTAACCCTAATCGGCGACACGTGTTTGCGAGAGGGAGAGGGTGTCGGCGATGCGTGTTTGCGAGAGGGAGAGGGTGTCGGCGACGCGTGTTTGCGAGAGGGAGAGTGTGTCGGCGACGCGTGTTTGCGAGAGGGAGATGGTGTCGGCGACGCGTGTTTGCGAGAGGGAGAGGGTGTCGGCGACGCGTGTTTGCGAGAGAGGGTGTCGGCGACGCGTGTTTGCGAGAGAGAGAGAGAGAGAGGGTGTCGGCGTCGGTTGTTCGCGAGAAGGGAGAGAAGAGGGGAGTTGCGGCGTCGATGGTTTTCGCGAGAGGGCGAGAAAAGAGGGAGTTGCGGCGTCGGTACTATACTAACTATATACTAACTATATATATACAACATAACTAGCTATACTAATTAACTATATACAAGAAAACTATATACAAGATAAAATATACAAAATAAACGAACTATTTAACCATATACAAAATAACTATAAACTAACTATTTAACCATATACAAAATCACTAAGTATTTAACCATTAACTAATTACATAAACTAAAATAATCTATATATATACTAAAATACTTACAAAAAGATTTAAACTAACTAATTACAAAAACTAAAATAATCTATATATATACTAAAATACTTACAAAAAAACTTACTAAATACTAAAATAAACTAACTAATTAACCCACTAACTAATAATTAACTCAAAAATAAAAAAAATTAAAAAAGGGCCGGGGGCGCCAGCTGACGGCGGCGCGCGGTTGGTGGTCTACCTGCGCGCGCAGCGGCGGAGGGGCGCGGCGGCGGGCGGCGCCGGGGGTCGGCACGGCGGGGGCGCGCGGCAGCAAAGGCCATCGGCGGCGGCGCGCGCGGCACAGAGCCGGCGCGGACGGGCGCGGAGGCTCGAACGGGCGCGGCGGGGCGGAGAGGGCGCGGAGAGGGCGCCGGAGGAGCTCGAGGCGGCGACGGCGGCGACGGCGGGCGGCGGTGAAATCGGGCAGCCTGGCGGCGCAAAAACTGCTAAGGAATGGCCTCCGGGAGTCGCGGGTGGGGGCTCCGCCCGCGGCGGTAGGTATTTATACCTAGGACCTTTTGTCGCGGGTGGGGGCTTGACCCGCGACAAAAGACCCCTTTGTCGCGGGTCAAGCCCCCACCCGCGACAAAGGGGGGTCTTTTGTCGCGGGTCAAGCCCCCACCCGCGACAAAAGGCCTTTGGGGCTGATCCGCGGCACAGCCCATCCAACGGCTCGGCCGTTTGAATCCAACGGCCTAGAGCCGTTGGATGGGCTGTGCCACGGATCAGCCCATCTAGAGGCCTCTTCACCCTTTATTTTTTGTATTTTAAATTAATAAAAGTATTATTTCAATAACTTTTGAATGGTAACTCAAATACAAATGTTTTATATATGAATATTGATCAGAAAAAGGTAATGAACATGAATATGACATCCATATACCTATTTGCATCTCGCGTCATATGAAACGTTGATAGTCGGGTATGTTTCACCCCTGTGCACCGCCGCCGTGCCACACGTGTCGCGTCCCGTCGTATGAAACAAATGGTAACTCAAAAAGAAAAGTTTTATATATGAAAATTGATCAGAAAAATCCAATGAACATGAATATGACATCCATATAACTATTTGCATCTCGCATCATATAAAACGCATCATATCCACTCGTGTCGCGTCCCCGTGTCACGTGTCGCCACATCTTCCACGTGCCTCGCCCCGCCGACGCCGGCGTGCGACGTGTAGCCACCGCTGACACGTGCCTCGCCCCGCTGATACGTCTCCGACGTATCGATAATTTCTTATGTTCCATGCCACATTATTGATGTTATCTACATGTTTTATGCATACTTTATGTCATATTCGTGCATTTTCTGGAACTAACCTATTAACAAGATGCCGAAGTGCCAGTTCCTGTTTTCTGCTGTTTTTGGTTTCAGAAATCCTAGTAACGAAATATTCTCGGAATTGGACGAAATCAACGCCAAAGTTCCTATTTTCACCGGAAGCATCCAGAACACCCGGGAAGGACCAGAGGGGGGGCACTGGGCCCCCAGACCCTAGGCCGGCGCGGCCCAGGCCCTGGCCGCGCCGCCCTATGGTGTCGTCGCCCCTTCGACCCTCCTGCGCCGCCTCTTCGCCTATATAAAGCCCCTGGATCGAAAACCCTGATACGATTGACGAAAACCACAGAAACCTTCCAGAGCCGCCGCCATCGCGAGGCCAAGATCTGGGGGACAGGAGTCTCTGTTCCGGCACGCTGCCGGAACGGGGAAGTGCTCCCGGAAGGCTTCTCCATCGACACCGCTGCCATCTCCACCGCCATCTTCATCACCGCTGCTGCTCCCATGAGGAGGGAGTAATCCACCCCCGAGGCTGAGGGTTTCGCTGTAGCTATGTGGTTCATCTCTCTCCCATGTACCTCAATACAATAATCTCATGAGCTGCTTTACATGATTGAGATTCATATGAGTTTTGTATCACAATTCATCTATGTGCTACTCTAGTGATGTTATTAAAGTATTCTATTCCTCCTGCATGGTGTAAAGTGGACAGGGTGTGCATCATGTAGTTCTTGGCTTAGTTTATGATCGTGATCTCTTATGGATTGTGAAGTTAACTATTACTATGATGGTATTGATGTGATCTATCTGGTTATGTTGATCTATCTTGCACCATAAGGTTACTAAAATATGAACATTAATTGTGGAGCTTGTTAACTCCGGCATTGAGGGTTCGTGTAATCCTACGCAATGTGTTCATCATCCAACAAAAGTGTAGAGTATGCATTTATCTATTCTGTTATGTGATCAATGTTGAGAGTGTCCACTAGTGAAAGTGTAATCCCTAGGCCTTGTTCCTAAATACTGCTATCGCTGCTTGTTTACTGTTTTACTGCGTTACTACTGCTGCAATACTACCACCATCAACTACACGCCAGCAAGCTATTTTCTGGCACCGTTGCTACTGCTCATACTTATTTATACCACCTGTATTTCACTATCTCTTCGCCGAACTAGTGCACCTATTAGGTGTGTTGGGGACACAAGAGACTTCTTGCTTTGTGGTTGCAGGGTTGCATGAGAGGGATATCTTTGACCTCTTCCTCCCTGAGTTCGATAAACCTTGGGTGATCCACTTAAGGGAAAAATTGCTGCTGTTCTACAAACCTCTGCTCTTGGAGGCCCAACACTGTCTACAGGAAAAGGAGGGGGAAGTAGACATCAAGCACTTTTCTGGCGCCGTTGCCGGGGAGGAAAGGTAAAAGGTACTCACACTCCGGATCTCGGCTACTAAGCTATTTTCGCCGTTGTAAGTACTCGAAGCTATTTCCTTTAGATCCTGCAATTGCAACTTTTTGTTTCTTGTTTACACTAGTTAGGCATAATGGAAAACAACAAAAATATGAGAGATCTTTATGAACTTTATCTTGAATTAGGACATGATGTGTTTGAAGAGAGAATTAAAAAACCCATGGAACTTTATATGCATGCTAATGGGAATGTTATTAATATGAATGCTTTGAACACTATTGTTGCTAATGCTATGGAAAATTCTAAGCTTGGGGAAGCTGGTTTTGATGAGCATGATCTTTTTAGTCCCCCAAGCATTGAGGAGAAAAGTCACTTTGATGATACTTTGCCTCCTATTTACGATGATTATAATGATAGTACTCTTATGGTGCCACCTGTTATGGAGGATAAATTTGATTATGATTACAATATACCTCCTATATTTGATGATGAGAATAATAATGATAGCTACTTTGTTGAATTTGCTCCCACTACAACTAATAAAATTGATTATGCTTATGTGGAGAGTAATAATTTTATGCATGAGACTCATGATAAGAATGCTTTATGTGATAGTTATATTGTTGAGTTTGCTCATGATGCTACTGAAAATCTTTATGAGAGAGGAAAACATGGTTGTAGAAATTTTCATGTTACTAAAATGCCTCTCTATGTGCTGAAATTTTTGAAGCTACACCTGTTTTATCTTTCTATGCTTGTTGCATTATGCTTCATGAACTTGTTTATTTACAAGATTCCTTTTCATAGGAAGCATGTTAGACTTAAATGTGTTTTGAATTTGCCTCTTGATGCTCTCTTTTGCTTCCAATATTATTTCTTGCGAGTGCATTATTAAAACTGCTGAGCCCATCTTAATGGCTATAAAGAAAAGAACTTCTTGGGAGATAACCCATGTGTTATTTTGCTACAGTACTTTGTTTTATATTTGTGTCTTGGAAGTTGTTTACTACTGTAGCAACCTCTCCTTATCTTAGTTTTGTGTTTTGTTGTGCCAAGTGAAGCCTCTAATCGAAGGTTGATACTAGATTTGGATTTCTGCGCAGAAACAGATTTCTATCTGTCACGAATCTGGGATTTTCTCTCTGTAGAAAAATCAGAAAAATATGCCAATTTACGTGCGTGTTCCTCAGATATGTACGCAACTTTCATTAGTTTTGAGTTTTCTGATCTGAGCAACAGAAGTATTTATTAGAAATTCGTCTTTACGGACTGTTCTGTTTTGACAGATTCTGCCTTTTATTTCGCATTGCTTCTTTTGCTATGTGGGATGGATTTCTTTGTTCCATTAAACTCCAGTAGCTTTGATCAATGTCCAGAAGTGTTAAGAATGATTGTGTCACCTCTGAACATGTGAGTTTTTGATTATGTACTAACCCCTCTAATGAAGTTTATGAGAAGTTTGGTGTGAAGGAAGTTTTCAAGGGTCAAGAGAGGAGGATGATATACTATGATCAAGAAGAGTGAAAGCTCTAAGCTTGGGGATGCCCCGGTGGTTCACCCCTGCATATATTAAGAAGACTCAAGCGTCTAAGCTTGGGGATGCCCAAGGCATCCCCTTCTTCATCGACAAATTATCAGGTTCCTTCTCTTGAAACTATATTTTTATTCGGTCACATCTTATGTGCTTTACTTGGAGCGTCTGTTTGTTTTAGTTTTTGTTTGTGTTTGAATAAATTGGATTACATCATGCTTGTGTGGGAGAGAGACACGCTCCGCTGGTTCGTATGAACACATGTGTTCTTAGCTCATAATATTCATGGCGAAGGTTGAAACTCCTTCGTTAAATTGTTATATGGTTGGAATTGGAAAATGATACATGTAGTAATTGCTAGAATGTCTTGGGTAATGTGATACTTGGCAATTGTTGTGCTCATGATTAAGCTCTTGCATCATATGCTTTGCACCCATTAATGAAGAAATACATAGAGCATGCTAAAATTTGGTTTGCATATTTGGTTTCTCTAAGGTCTAGATAATTTCTAGTATTGAGTTTGAACAACAAGGAAGACGGTGTAGAGTCTTATAATGTTTTCAATATATCTTTTATGTGAGTTTTGCTGCACCGGTTCATCCTTGTGTTTGTTTCAAATAAGCCTTGCTAGCCTAAACCTTGTATCGAGAGGGAATACTTCTCATGCATCCAAAATACTTGAGCCAACCACTATGCCATTTGTGTCCACCATACCTACCCACTACATGGTATTTCTCCGCCATTCCAAAGTAAATTGTTTGAGTGCTACCTTTAAACAATTCAAAATTTATCACCTCTGATTTGTGTCAATGTTTTATAGCTCATGAGGAAGTATGTGGTGTTTATCTTTCAATCTTGTTGGGCAACTTTCACCAATGGACTAGTGGCTTCATCCGCTTATCCAATAATTTTGCAAAAAGAGCTGGCAATGGGATTCCCAGTCCCAAATTAATCAAACTAAATAGACACTCCTCCATGGTATGTGATTGTTGGACGGCACCCGAAGGATTCGGTTAGCCATGGCTTGTGTAAGCAAAGGTTGGGAGGAGTGTCATCATAATAAAACTAAAAATAAAAAGGCACTCCTTCATGGTATGAGATTGTTGGCAGGCACCCGAGGATTCGGTTAGCCATGGTTTGTGAAAGAAAGGTTGGAAGGAGTGCCACCCAAAATAAAATAAAATGGGAGCCGCTCTTTGAAGGTTTGTCTGGCAAGGGGGTTAGAGTACCCGCTACCATTCGTTGACAACAACATACACCTCTCAAAATTTTACTTTTTATGCTCTCTTTATGTTTTCAAAATCAAAGCTCTAGCACAAATATAGCAATCGATGCTTTCCTCTTTGAAGGACCATTCTTTTACTTTCATTGTTGAGTCAGTTCACCTATTTCTCTCCACCTCAAGAAGCAAACACTTGTGTGAACTGTGCATTGATTCCTACATATTTGCATATTGCACTTATTATATTACTCTATGTTGACAATATCAATGAGATATACATGTTACAAGTTGAAAGCAACCGCTGAAACTTAATCTTCTTTTGTGTTGCTTCATTACCTTTACTTTGAATTATTGCTTTATGAGTTAACTTTTATGCAAGACTTATTGATGCTTGTCTTTAAGTACTATTCATGAAAAGTCTTTGATTTATGATTCAGTTGTTTACTCATGTCATTACCATTGTCTTGGATTGCTGCATTCATTACATATGCTTTACAAATAGTATGATCAAGGTTATGATGGCATGTCACTCCAGAAATTATCTTTGTTATCGTTTTACTCCGCCGACGAGCGTAACTAAGCTTGGGGATGCTGATACGTCTCCGACGTATCGATAATTTCTTATGTTCCATGCCACATTATTGATGTTATCTACATGTTTTATGCACACTTTATGTCATATTCGTGCATTTTCCTCGAACTAACCTATTAACAAGATGCCGAAGTGCCGCTCCTGTTTTCTGCTGTTTTGGTTTCGTAAATCCTAGTAACGAAATATTCTCGGAATCGGACGAAATCAACGCCAAAGTTCCTATTTTCACCGGAAGCATCCGTAACACCCGGGAAGGACCAGTAGGGGGCACTGGGCCCCCAGACCCTAGGCCGGCGCGGCCCAGGCCCTGGCCGCGCCGCCCTATGGTGTCGTCGCCCCTTCGACCCTCCTGCGCCGCCTCTTCGCCTATATAAAGCCCCTGGATCGAAAACCCTGATACGATTGACGAAAACCACAGAAACCTTCCAGAGCCGCCGCCATCGCGAGGCCAAGATCTGGGGGACAGGAGTCTCTGTTCCGGCACGCTGCCGGAACGGGGAAGTGCCCCCGGAAGGCTTCTCCATCGACACCGCTGCCATCTCCACCGCCATCTTCATCACCGCTGCTGCTCCCATGAGGAGGGAGTAATCCACCCCCAAGGCTGAGGGCTTCGCTGTAGCTATGTGGTTCATCTCTCTCCCATGTACCTCAATACAATAATCTCATGAGCTGCTTTACATGATTGAGATTCATATGAGTTTTGTATCACAATTCATCTATGTGCTACTCTAGTGATGTTATTAAAGTATTCTATTCCTCCTGCATGGTGTAAAGTGGACAGGGTGTGCATCATGTAGTTCTTGGCTTAGTTTATGATCGTGATCTCTTATGGATTGTGAAGTTAACTATTACTATGATGGTATTGATGTGATCTATCTGGTTATGTTGATCTATCTTGCACTATAAGGTTACTAAAATATGAACATTAATTGTGGAGCTTGTTAACTCCGGCATTGAGGGTTCGTGTAATCCTACGCAATGTGTTCATCATCCAACAAAAGTGTAGAGTATGCATTTATCTATTCTGTTATGTGATCAATGTTGAGAGTGTCCACTAGTGAAAGTGTAATCCCTAGGCCTTGTTCCTAAATACAGCTATCGCTGCTTGTTTACTGTTTTACTGCGTTACTACTGCTGCAATACTACCACCATCAACTACACGCCAGCAAGCTATTTTCTGGTACCGTTGCTACTGCTCATACTTATTTATACCACCTGTATTTCACTATCTCTTCGCCGAACTAGTGCACCTATTAGGTGTGTTGGGGACACAAGAGACTTCTTGCTTTGTGGTTGCAGGGTTGCATGAGAGGGATATCTTTGACCTCTTCCTCCCTGAGTTCGATAAACCTTGGGTGATCCACTTAAGGGAAAACTTGCTGCTGTTCTACAAACCTCCGCTCTTGGAGGCCCAACACTGTCTACAGGAAAAGGAGGGGGAAGTAGACATCACCCGCCGACGCTGGCGTGCGACGTGTAGCCACCGCTGACACGTGCCTCGCCTCGCCGACGCCGGCGTGCGACGTGTAGCCACCGCTGACACGTGCCTCACCCCGCCGACGCCGGCGTGCGACGTGTAGCCACCGCTGACACGTGCCATGCCCCGCGTGCGCTATATAGAGCGACGAGTGCGGGCGCAACCACACGTCGCCACCGCCTCCGCTCATTCATCTCCGGGATGCCTCCATGTCGTCGAGGGGCGTCCGGTTTCCGTGGCGTTCGAGTGCGTCCGAGCGGTAGGTTCACCGCCGAGATACGCGCCGGTGGCTTCCGCCTCACCCTCGGCACGTACAACACGCCGGAAGAGGCGGCGCGCGCTTACGACGCGGCGGCGTGGCGCTTTCGGCGGCCAGGGCACGACATGAACTTCCCGGATGTTGAATCGCTAGAGGAGGCGGAGTTCCTCGCGCCACCGCCGTGCCTCGTCACCGACGAGGACCGTCGCCGGCATCGCCAGGTGCAGCGCAGGATCGCCATCGCCGAGCGCGACGAGCAGTTGATGCGCCAGTGGAGGGCGCGGTCCCCCGACGCGTTCTTTGCTAACCTTAGGGCACAACGAAGGTCCAACAGGCGCCACCGTCGGGCCGTCGCCGCCTTCGAGCTCGAGAACTCGAATACAACTTGGACCGAAAACGACCCTCGGTGGGATGACCTTTGGACGGAGACAACCTCCGACGACGAGTAGAGACTAGACTAGTAATTTATCTATTTTATTGTAATTTCAATAAAGTCGTTGTCGGTTTTATTAGTTTAAATTTAGTTTATAAAGTCGTTGTCGGTTGTTTTTGTTCAATAAAGTGGTTGACACGAAATTTATTACGATTGAACTGAAATTAAAGTACAGAGCTCAACTGAAAAATAAGATACATGGCCAGATTCGAATGTTGGAGCCATTCAATCATAGTCGTGCCTAGTCCTATACACGTCGCCACTGTAGTCATCAAAGTCGCCGACGTCATCGTCGCTAGCATCGGGGTCGCGGTTGTCGAACCTCGGCGGATGACCACGCGTGGGCTGGGATTGAGGGTAGCGCAGGCGGGGGCCACGATAGGCCATGGCGCTCTGGAGAGTCCGGCCGCGCCACCACATCCGACGGCAGGCCTCGTTGAAGTTCGAAGATGGCGGGCCGTCCTCCTCGTACCTGGCAACCGCCCTCTCACGCCGATTGATGAAGAAGCTGTCCCAAGTCGGGCTGTAGTCGGGATGCCACTGGGGATTCCTCCGCTGCTCAGGCGTGAGCTCGAAATAGTAGTGGTTCGTGATGGCCATCTCGCGTGGCACACCTACAGGGATAGGAGGGACCGGTACGCCTCCGACGCTCAGCAACCAGCCGGTCGGGACGCGGTAGCCGGGCGGGTAGGGGTAGTTCGAGGTGCAAAGCGCCTCCGCCTCCCGGGGTGTTAGACATACGATGGAAGCCATGGGAGAGAGTGATGAGGTTTGCAGATATGAGTCCAAGGCCTACATATATATAGTGGAAAAATGGCGGGAATGCGGGAAGAAAATAGGCGGGAATGAAGTGGCGCGCGAAACTTTCATCCCGGGTGGAGGCTCAAACCGGGACAAAAGACTGGGGGAGGCTTATCTAGGAGGGCCTTTTGTCACGGTTGGTGGCTGCAACCGTGACTAAAGCTGTCGGCAGGATAATAAGGATGTGTCGGTAACCTTTTGTCACGGTTGGTGGCTGCAACCGCGACTAAAGCTGTCGGCAGGATAAGGATGTGTCGGTAACCTTTTGTCACGGTTGGTGGCTGCAACCGCGACTAAAGCTGTCGGCAGGATAAGGACGCGTGGGTGGACGCACTGCTCGATGAGATAAAGCATGTAGCGCACGACGGCCTGTCGAAGGAATAAGACAAAGTAGAAGCGGTGCCGTGCCTATGAAAGGAGCATCGATACGCCTGCTGCAGATCAACAAGCCAGGCACGCTCATTCCCATGGATGAAGGAAAGGGTTGGGAAATCTCCCGTGGCGCAGCTTCTCGAAGATGTCGTTGGTGCACACGCCCTACGGCATCTTCGGAAGCTGCTCCTCAGAAAAATTTCCATGCAAGCCCGTGAAAGACTCCGTCTCCTCTAACAGTGTTGGGGAAAGGGTTCTCATTATTACATAAATGTAGAGATTGTCTTGGGAACTATATATGAAGAATACATTATTACATCGCCATCTAGTGTTGTGATCTTCTACGCCGTAGCCATGGAGAATCTTCATCATTTAAGAAGATGCTTGGGTCAATTTTCACCGTGAAGGGCGGAATTTCTTTAAACTTATTATAATCTTCTGACATGTCTGTCTTGTCATCCACTCCCACGATGTTTCTTTTCCCCGAAAGAACTATGTGGCGCTTTGGCTCCTCGATTGATGTATTCTTTTGTTGATTTCTTTTTCTTGATTTGCTAGACATGTCCTTCACGTAGAAAACTTGAGCCACCTCGCTGGCTAGGACAAAAGGCTCGTCCTGTGCACGCAAGATTGTTGGGATCCACTGTTATCATACCGTACTTATCGTCAATATGTATAGCGCTGAGCTTCACCCATTTGCACCGAAACAAAGGGACCTTAAAAGTGGGACCATAGTCAAGTTCCCATATCTCCTCTATGTATCCATAATATGTGGTGGTCTGCCCATTCTCGTCTGTTGCATCGAAGCGGACACCGCTGTTTTGGTTGGTGCTCTTTTTATCTTGGTCGATCGTGTAAAATGTATTCCCATTTATCTCGTACCCTTGGAATGTACATATGTTTGAAGATGGTAACCTGGCCAACAAGTACAGCTGCTCCACCGCAGATGGGTCATTAATGAGATGTCTTTGCAACCAACTGCCGAAGGTATTCATGTGTTGACGTGTAATCAAGGACTCGGGCTGGCCCGGGTTTATTTCTCGTAAAACATTCTTATGTTTCTCGATGTACGGAGCCACCAAGCTGGAATTGTATAGAACTATGTAGTGTGCTTGATTGAAAGAAATCTTGTCCCTCCACACCGTTGCTTTCCTTCCTAGTGTGCCTTTTCCAGTCAGCCTCCCCTCATACCGAGATTCAGAACACCAATCGGCTTAAGGTCAGGAAGAAAGTCAACACAAAACTCAATGACCTCCTCAGTTCCGTAGCCCTTTGAGATACTTCCTTCCGGCCTAGCTCGGTTATGAACATATTTCTTTAAGACTCCCATGAACCTCTCGAAGGGGAACATATTATGTAGAAATACAGGACCGAGAATTCTAATCTCTTCAACTAGGTGAACGAGGAGGTGCGTCATAATATTGAAGAAGGATGGTGGGAACAACAACTCGAAGCTGACAAGACATTGGACCACATCTTCCTGTAATCCTGACAAAGTTTCGGATCCATTACCTTCGAGAAATTGCGTTCAGGAATGCACATATCTTCACAATGGCTAGTCGAACATTTTCTCGGTAGAAGTCCCCTCAATGCAATCGGAAGCAATTGTGTCATAAGCACGTGATAGTCATGGGACTTCGTGTTCTGGAATTTTTTCTCCTTCATATTTACTATCCCCTTTATATTCGACGAGAAACCGTACGGAACCTTGATACTAAATAGGGCTTCAAAAAAGATCTCCTTCTCTTGTTTGGTAAGAGCATAGCTGGCAGGCCCTACAAACTGCCCCCGGATGATTGCCGTTTCGTCCTTTATGAAGTTCCTGGTCCTCCCGTGCTTCGTTGTATCTTTTGTCTTTCCATACACGCCCGTAAAACCTAGAATATTCACACAAAGATTCTTGGTCAGGTGCATCACGTCGATTGCAGAGCGGACTTCCAGGACTTTCCAATATTCTAGCTCCCAGAAAATAGATTTCTTCTTCCACATGGGCGCGTGTCCGTCATCGTCTTTCGGAACAGGTCGACTGCCTGGACCCTTTCCAAAGATAACATTTAAATCCTTGACCATGTCAAATATATCAGCACCACTACGGGGGACAGGCTTCGGACGGCGGTCTGCCTCGCCATCGAAATGCTTGCCTTTTTTCCTTAAAGGATGCTTGCGCGGAAGGAAACGACGATTGAACGGGTACACAACTTTTCTGCTTTTTTCCAAATATTTACTTTCAGTCTCATCTAAACAGTGTGTGCATGCATTGTATCCTTTGTTCGTCTGTCCTGAAATGTTACTGAGAGCAGGCCAATCATTGATGGTTACGAATAGCAACGCTCGTAGGTCAAATTCTTGCTCCGTGTGCTCATCCCACACACGTACACCTGGTTTGGCCCACAACTCCAAAAGTTCATCGACTAATGGCCTTAGGTACACATCAATGTCGTTGCCCGGTTGCTTTGGGCCTTGGATAAGCACTGACATCATAATGAACTTCCGCTTCATGCACAACCAAGGAGGAAGGTTGTAGATACATAGAGTCACGGGCCAGGTGTCGTGGATCGCAGCTCGCTCCCAAAAGGATTCATGCCATCTGTACTTAGACCAAAGTATAAGTTCCTTGCCTCACCTGCAAAATCCGGAAACTCTCTCCCGATGTTTCTCCACTGCCGACCATCAGCGGGGTGCCTCAACATCGCGTCTTTCTTACGTTCTTCCATGTGCCATCGCAACAACTTGGCATGCTCTTTGTTTCTGAACAAACGTTTCAACCGTGGTATTATTGGAGCATACCACATCACCTTCGCAGGAACCCTCTTCCTGGGTGGCTCGCCCTCAACATCACCGGGGTCATTGATACGTCTCCGACGTATCGATAATTTCTTATGTTCCATGCCACATTATTGATGTTATCTACATGTTTTATGCACACTTTATGTCATATTCGTGCATTTTCTGGAACTAACCTATTAACAAGATGCCGAAGTGCCGCTTGTCTGTTTTCTGCTGTTTTTGGTTTCAGAAATCCTAGTAAGGAAATATTCTCGGAATTGGACGAAATCAAAGCCCAGGGGCCTATTTTCTCACGAAGCTTCCAGAAGTCCGAAGAAGAGATGAAGAGGGGCGACGAGGGGGCCACACCCTAGGGCGGCGCGGCCCCCCCCTTGGCCGCGCGGCCCTGTGGTGTGGGGCCCCCGTGCCGCCTCTTGACCTGCCCTTTCGCCTATAAAAAGTCTCCGTGACGAAACCCCGCATCGAGAACCACGATACGGAAAACCTTCCAGAGACGCCGCCGCCGCCGATCCCATCTCGGGGGATCCAGGAGATCGCCTCCGGCACCCTGCCGGAGAGGGGAATCATCTCCCGGAGGACTCTACGCCGCCATGGTCGCCTCCGGTGTGATGAGTGAGTAGTCTACCCCTGGACTATGGGTCCATAGCAGTAGCTAGATGGTTGTCTTCTCCCCATTGTGCTATCATTGTCGGATCTTGTGAGCTGCCTAACATGATCAAGATCATCTATCTGTAATTCTATATGTTGCGTTTGTTGGGATCCGATGAATAGAGAATACTTGTTATGTTGATTATCAAAGTTATGCTTATGTGTTGTTTATGATCTTGCATGCTCTCCGTTACTAGTAGATGCTCTGGCCAAGTAGATGCTTGTAACTCCAAGAGGGAGTACTTATGCTCGATAGTGGGTTCATGCCTCGCATTAACACCGGGACAAAGGATGAAAGTTCTAAGGTTGTGTTGTGCTGTTGCCACTAGGGATAAAACATTGATGCTATGTCTAAGGATGTAGTTGTTGATTACATTACGCACCATACTTAATGCAATTGTCTGTTGCTTTGCAACTTAATACTGGAGGGGGTTCGGATGATAACCTGAAGGTGGACTTTTTAGGCATAGATGCGCTTGGATGGCGGTCTATGTACTTTGTCGTAATGCCCAATTAAATCTCACTATACTCATCATGATATGTATGTGCATGGTCATGCTCTCTTTATTTGTCAATTGCCTAACTGTAATTTGTTCACCCAACATGCTGTTCGTCTTATGGGAGAGACACCTCTAGTGAACTGTGGACCCCGGTCCAATTCTCTTTACTGAAATACAATCTACTGCAATACTTGTTCTACTGTTTTCTGCAAACAATCATCTTCCACACAATACGGTTAACTCTTTGTTACAGCAAGCCGGTGAGATTGACAACCTCACTGTTTCGTTGGGGCAAAGTACTTTGGTTGTGTTGTGCAGGTTCCACGTTGGCGCCGGAATCCCTGGTGTTGCGCCGCACTACATCCCGCCGCCATCAACCTTCAACGTGCTTCTTGGCTCCTCCTGGTTCGATAAACCTTGGTTTCTTTCTGAGGGAAAACTTGCTGCTGTGCGCATCATACCTTCCTCTTGGGGTTGCCCAACGAACGTGTGAAATACACGCCATCAAGCATATTTTCTGGCGCCGTTGCCGGGGAGATCAAGACACGCTGCAAGGGGAGTCTCCACTTCTCAATCTCTTTACTTTGTTTTTGTCTTGCTTAGTTTTATTTACTACTTTGTTTGCTGCACTAAATCAAAATACAAAAAAATTAGTTGCTAGTTTTACTTTATTTGCTATCTTGTTTGCTATATCGAAAACACAAAAAAATTAGTTTACTTGCATTTACTTTATCTAGTTTGCTTTATTTACTACTACTAAAATGAGTAATCCTGAAGTTGAAGTTCGTACATTTAAGCAACGAGGGGGAGAATGTTTGAGAGATGCTTGGTATAGAATTAGCGATGCTCATAATAGATGCACTAAGAAGCACTCCACTATTATTTTACTCAGGAATTTTTATGTTGGTATCTCTAGTTGGAATAGATATGTTCTTGATAGTCTCGCAAAGGGTGACTTCTTAAGTACCCCTGCATTAGAAGCTAGTTGCATTATTGAGAGTTTATTTGGAATACCCTCTGTTGATAAAGTTAAAACTGAAATCTCTCTAGAAGATGTTATGAAAAAATTGGAAACCATAGAGAGAAATTTTCCAAGTATTGAAGCTAAATTGGAAATATTACTTGATAAAACTGATGAACTTGATAAATCCTTAGGAGGAATTGATGAAAGAATTAGTGTCCTAAGAACTAATGCTGTCCATGATGATCAAATCAATAGGATTGACGAACTTGAAAAAGCTATGGGAACCTTGGGTTCAACATTTTCTTCTCTTAAATATAAGGAGAAAGCTTATGTGGGTAAGGAGCAAAAATTTATGTATGTCTCTAAAGTGCCTAGACCAAAGAAGTATTATTATAGGCCTAAAATTGACAAAGCCCTTAGTACCACTATGGATGGAGGAGCTCATGATAACGATGCACCACCCTTCGATAATACTTGATACACACTTTCTGCGCCTAGCTGAAAGGCGTTAAAGAAAAGCGCTTATGGGAGACAACCCATGTTTTTACCTACAGTACTTTGTTTTTATTTTGTGTCTTGGAAGTTGTTTACTACTGTAGCAACCTCTCCTTATCTTAGTTTTGTGTTTTGTTGTGCCAAGTTAAGCCGTTGATAGAAAAGTAAGTACTAGATTTGGATTACTGCACAGTTCCAGATTTCTTTGCTGTCACGAATCTGGGTCCACCTCCCTGTAGGTAGCTCAGAAAATTAAGCCAATTTACGTGCATGATCCTCAGATATGTATGCAACTTTCATTCAATTTGAGCATTTTCATCTGAGCAAGTCTGGTGCCATTTTAAAATTCGTCAATACGAACTGTTCTGTTTTGACAGATTCTGCCTTTTATTTCGCATTGCCTCTTTCGCTATGTTGGATGAATTTCTTTGATCCACTAATGTCCAGTAGCATTATGCAATATCCAGAAGTGTTAAGAATGATTGTGTCACCTCTGAATATGCCAATTTATAATGTGCACTAACCCTCTAATGAGTTGTTTCGAGTTTGGTGTGGAGGAAGTTTTCAAGGATCAAGAGAGGAGTATGATGCAACATGATCAAGGAGAGTGAAAGCTCTAAGCTTGGGGATGCACCCGGTGGTTCACCCCTGCATATATCAAGAAGACTCAAGCTGTTTAAGCTTGGGGATGCCCAAGGCATCCCCTTCTTCATCGACAACATTATCAGGTTCCTCCCCTGAAACTATATTTTTATTCCATCACATCTTATGTGCTTTTTCTTGGAGCGTCGGTTTGTTTTTGTTTTTTGTTTTGTTTGAATAAAATGGATCCTAGCATTCACTTTATGGGAGAGAGACACGCTCCGCTGTAGCATATGGACAAGTATGTCCTTGGTTTCTACTCATAGTATTCATGGCGAAGTTTCTCCTTCGTTAAATTGTTATATGGTTGGAATTGGAAAATGATACATGTAGTAATTGCTATAAATGTCTTGGGTAATGTGATACTTGGCAATTGTTGTGCTCATGTTTAAGCTCTTGCATCATATGCTTTGCACCCATTAATGAAGAAATACATAGAGCATGCTAAAATTTGGTTTGCATATTTGGTTTCTCTAAGGTCTAGATAATTTCTAGTATTGAGTTTGAACAACAAGGAAGATGGTGTAGAGTCTTATAATGTTTTCAATATGTCTTTTATGTGAGTTTTGCTGCACCGGTTCATCCTTGTGTTTGTTTCAAATAAGCCTTGCTAGCCTAAACCTTGTATCGAGAGGGAATACTTCTCATGCATCCAAAATACTTGAGCCAACCACTATGCCATTTGTGTCCACCATACCTACCTATGCTACATGGTATTTTCCGCCATTCCAAAGTAAATTGCTTGAGTGCTACCTTTAAAATTCCATCATTCACCTATGCAATATATAGCTCATGGGACAAATAGCTTAAAAACTATTGTGGTATTGAATATGTAATTATGCACTTTATCTCTTATTAAGTTGCTTGTTGTGCGATAACCATGTTTACCGGGACGCCATCAACTGTTCATTGTTGAATTTCATGTGAGTTGCTATGCATGTTCGTCTTGTCTGAAGTAAGGGCGATCTACACTGAGTTGAATGGTTTGAGCATGCATATTGTGAGAGAAGAACATTGGGCCGCTAACCGAAGCCATGTTCCATGGTGGAAGTTTCAGTTTTGGACAAACATCCTCAAATCTCTAATGAGAAAAGAATTAATTGTTGTTGAATGCTTAAAGCATTAAAAGAGGAGTCCATTATCTGTTGTCTATGTTGTCCCGGTATGGATGTCTAAGTTGAGAATAATCAATAGCGAGAAATCCAATGCGAGCTTTCTCCTTAGACCTTTGTACAGGCGGCGTAGAGGTACCCCTTTGTGATACTTGGTTAAAGCATATGTATTGCGGTGATAATCCAGGTAGTCCAAGCTAATTAGGACAAGGTGCGGGCACTATTAGTACACTATGCATGAGGCTTGCAACTTATAAGATATAATTTACATGATGCATATGCTTTATTACTACCGTTGACAAAATTGTTTCATGTTTTCAAAATCAAAGCTCTAGCACAAATATAGCAATCGATGCTTTTCCTCAATGAGGACCATTCTTTTACTTTCAATGTTGAGTCAGCCACCTATTTCTCTCCACCTCAAGAAGCAAACACTTGTGTGAACTATGCATTGATTCCTACATACTTGCTTATTGCACTTATTATATTACTCTATGTTGACAATATCCATGAGATATACATGTTACAAGTTGAAAGCAACCGCTGAAACTTAATCTTCTTTTGTGTTGCTTCAATATCTCTACTATGAATTATTGCTTTATGAGTTAACTCTTATGCAAGACTTATTGATGCTTGTCTTGAAGTGCTATTCATGAAAAGTCTTTGCTATATGATTCACTTGTTTACTCATGTCATATACATTGTTTTGATCGCTGCATTCACTACATATGCTTTACAAATAGTATGATCAAGATTATGATGGCATGTCACTCCGTAAATTATCTCGTGTTATCGATTTACCTGCTCGGGACGAGCAGAACTACGCTTGGGGATGCTGATACGTCTCCGACGTATCGATAATTTCTTATGTTCCATGCCACATTATTAATGTTATCTACATGTTTTAGGCACACTTTATGTCATATTCGTGCATTTTCTCGAACTAACCTATTAACAAGATGCCGAAGTGCCGATTCTTTGTTTCTGTTTTGGTTTCAGAAATCCTAGTAAGGAAATATTCTCGGAATTGGACGAAATCAAAGCCCGGGGGCCTATTTTCTCACGAAGCTTCCGTAGTCCGAAGAAGAGACGAAGAGGGGCGACGAGGGGGCCACACCCTAGGCGGCGCGGCCCCCCTTGGCCGCGCGGCCCCGTGGTGTGGGGCCCCCGTGCCGCCTCTTGACCTGCCCTTTCGCCTATAAAAAGTCTCCGTGACGAAAACCCCGGCACCGAGAACCACGATACGGAAAACCTTCCGGAGACGCCGCCGCCGCCGATCCCATCTCGGGGATCCAGGAGATCGCCTCCGGCACCTGCCGGAGAGGGGAATCATCTCCCGAGGACTCTACGCCGCCATGGTCGCCTCCGGTGTGATGAGTGAGTAGTCTACCCCTGGACTATGGGTCCATAGCGGTAGCTAGATGGTTGTCTTCTCCCCATTGTGCTATCATTGTCTGGATCTTGTGAGCTGCCTAACATGATCAAGATCATCTATCTGTAATCCTATATGTTGCGTTTGTTGGGATCCGATGAATAGAGAATACTTGTTATGTTGATTATCAAAGTTATGCTTATGTGTTGTTTATGATCTTGCATGCTCTCCGTTACTAGTAGATGCTCGGCCAAGTAGATGCTTGTAACTCCAAGAGGGAGTACTTATGCTCGATAGTGGGTTCATGCCTCGCATTAACACCGGGACAAAGGACAGTAAAGTTCTAAGGTTGTGTTGTGCTGTTGCCACTAGGGATAAAACATTGATGCTATGTCTAAGGATGTAGTTGTTGATTACATTACGCACCATACTTAATGCAATTGTCTGTTGCTTTGCAACTTAATACTGGAGGGGGTTCGGATGATAACCTGAAGGTGGACTTTTTAGGCATAGATGCAGTTGGATGGCGGTCTATGTACTTTGTCGTAATGCCCAATTAAATCTCACTATACTCATCATGATATGTATGTGCATGGTCATGCTCTCTTTATTTGTCAATTGCCTAACTGTAATTTGTTCACCCAACATGCTGTTCGTCTTATGGGAGAGACACCTCTAGTGAACTGTGGACCCCGGTCCAATTCTCTTTACTGAAATACAATCTACTGCAATACTTGTTCTACTGTTTTCTGCAAACAATCATCTTCCACACAATACGGTTAACTCTTTGTTACAGCAAGCCGGTGAGATTGACAACCTCACTGTTTCGTTGGGGCAAAGTACTTTGGTTGTGTTGTGCAGGTTCCACGTTGGCGCCGGAATCCCTGGTGTTGCGCCGCACTACATCCCGCCGCCATCAACCTTCAACGTGCTTCTTGGCTCCTCCTGGTTCGATAAACCTTGGTTTCTTTCTGAGGGAAAACTTGCTGCTGTGCGCATCATACCTTCCTCTTGGGGTTGCCCAACGAACGTGTGAAATACACGCCATCAGTCATCTTTTCTGATCTTATACCGCAATGCACCACATATCGGGCATTTATTCAAATTCTCGTACTTCTCACCGCGGTAGAGGATACAATCATTAATGCATGCATGTATCTTCTGCACATCTAATCCTAGAGGGCAGACAAGCTTCTTTGCTTCATATGTACTGACGGGCAATTCATTATTTCTTGGAAATAGCTTCTTTAATATTATCATCAATTTCTCAAATCCCGAGTCAGTCACACCGACCTCTGCCTTCCATTTCAGCAATTCCAATATGCTACCCAGCTTTCTATGCCCATCTTCACAACCTGGGTACAACAATTTGTGGTGGTCCTCTAACATCTTGTCGAACTGCAACCTCTCCTTATCCGTGTCACAGTCTCTTCTTGCATCAGAAATGGCCCGACGAAGATCATCATCAACAGGATCATCTGATGCCTGTTCTTCACCTCCTTCTTCTTCATTGTCGTCCATTGCGGTATCAAAGCATTCAGAGAACATAGATCGGTACTTCTCATCATTATCTTCTTCCTCATCGCCGTCTTCCATCATAACCCCTTCTTCTCCGTGCTTGGTCCAAACATTATAGCTGGACATGAACCCAAACCGAAGCAGGTGGCTCTTAATATCTCTTGAGCAAGAGTAATCATTCTCGTTCTTACATTTTAGACATGGACAGCACATAAAACCTTGCTTCGACTTGTTGGCCTCGGCCACAAGCAGGAAAGAATTCACGCCCTCTCTGAAAGCGGGAGCACATCGGTTACCGTACATCCATGGATGACTCATCTGCATCATAAGTACAATTATATATGTATCAGATGCAATCACCTCGCTAAAATTAGTATTGTACGGACTATGCATATATATATAGTCGAGAAAATAATTGCTAACCTTTTTGGATCAAAAAGAGGAGAAATCTTATCAAATAAAACCAAGTGGCATCCCTCTCACAAGCATTCCATCAAACACCTCTTGTGCACATGTAGAAAAAATGAGCTAGCATACACCTCCACCTTCACCACCAAGGAAAAAATGAGGTGGGGGGTGGCTGGCTGCTTCTATATATATGTAGGGGGGGACATTTTGTCGCGGGCCGTATTACGACCCGCGACAAAAGGGGTGGCCACGTCGCTCCTACCCCTTTTGTCGCGGGTCGTAATACGGCCCGCGACAAAAGGCCGCGACAAAAGCCTCCGCGCGCTCCACATGGTTTCGGGGCGACGTGGCCGGCCATTTGTCGCGGGTGCAGGCGCGCCCGCGACAAAAGGCTCCCACGAAAGCCCTGTTTTCCACTAGTGAATTGCAGAGTAAACATATATGATTTACATATTTTACTTATGCCTTCTGAAGCTGTTAGTATGATTCCGAAATGACCCGTTAATTTTGTTTTTTGTTTTTTCTTTGTTTGATACCATGTTTATCTTTTTCACCAATCAGACTATCAAGGAGCATGTATGCCGAGCTTTGTATGCCGGTGCCGCTGAATATTGATCACTTGTCAATAGGTTTCAAATAATGTAATTATCTTTTTAAGTTGAATCCGAACTCTGAAGGTTAAAAAGTTGTTCCATGTGAGAAAAAGAGAACCCCTTAGTCAGGTTGACTTTTGCGACCTATGCATAGTCCTCTTGACGGTCTACTTATTTATTTTGAAGATCATATATGTTGATGAAAAGGCTATGTCACTTGGTTTTGCCATGTTGAGCCAAGGCGCATCCTAAAAAAAGAATCTTCCCACCATTACGTACCTTGACCATGGTAGCGGCACAAAAAGGGTCCATATCCTCCTCCATGCAAGGGATTTCCATGGCCACCTATTTCTTTTTTGTTAATTCCTTCCATTCAAATTAAGAGCTCTTGCGAATTTGTCAACACATAGCAGACAGAGGCCACCAAGATCCTTGGGCAGCAAACGATCTCCCAGTTGACCTTGCATATTGCCTGCCAACGCTCAGTTTTCTTCATGTTAATGTATTTTCCATGCCAAGTGGGAACTTTTCCATCCATTTTATCCTCAAGGTGTTGAAAATCAACTCTTCTCAAGCATGCATCTAGAGAAAAAAAAACGTGGAGGTATACTTTCAGATCTTTGCTTGATCTGATTGTAAGATGAATCAGTACTATAGTGGCGGTGGAACTACTGCGATTCATCGTTGAGTGGTTGTGTTCTTATCTAGCATTAATTTCAATACAAATAAGTGATCAAGTGATTAGTGAGAAGTAAAGTGTTGTCTTTGAAGAAATTAATGGATTATTTTCTGTTTCTTTCAATTCACCTTGGACAAATTATTTTGTGTTTTATCTAGTCCCGTGCAAGGATATTTCCGTAGCCCTAATATACGCCATGCAATCGGGCAAGATATGCTAGCACCAAATTCAAGATATTTTGTAAACCCAATTGAGTTATATGTGCACCAACCTCCAACCTGACCATGGATGGGGTGGGTGAGAATTAAGAACTACCGCTTTTTTCGCTTGAAATGCCACCTTATATGCATGTTGGGTTCCACATTGCAGATCAGCTAGCGGAGGTGCAGTAGCAGCTCACAACAACCGATGGAAATACACAATTTGGATGTTGCCGCCTTGGCGACTTGCTAGGGAATAGGATGCATCGGGATAGCGAAGGTTTAGGGTCTAGGGTGCTGTTGCAACTCGCAACAAATTGAGCCTATCGCTAGGGCGACAAAGTGATGGGAGGCTTGCTTTCTCCCCTTTTCACTTGCACGCACCGTGCGCTGGTTATTTACCTGTGGCGGTCCTGTCCTGTCAGGTCCACTACAACTACTGACCAGCCCATCAGGAGAGAACGCAAGCCATCGAAGCGATACGCCGGACCAGACTGGGTCGCGTAGGATAAGTAGTGACTGATTAGGCAAGAGCTAGTTGGCGAATTGAAAAACGGCTCTGCCGTCTGCTTGTAACCGGAGATCACTGGTATCTGAAAGAGGTGTATGTCCTCCTTTGGCTGATCCTGCCGGCGCACAGGGCACTAATATGTGGTCGCGGCGGATCTAACGCGTGACGAAGCTACCGCCCTCGCAGCGAGACCGCCTCTGCCATTAAATCTGCGACAGCCATCGGCTGTTCTACATGAACCCATACTATAATCGCACAGTAAACTTGTACGATTTACATGTTTTGCTTCTGTAGCATATTAGTGTGATTCATTACTGATGCGTCATTTTTTTTCTCCCTTCCACAGGAACCCATACTATCACTGAGCATGTGTTTCTCTTTCAGATCATGAACATAAGATTCAATCAACCGAGGAACGCTGGCACAATGTATCAGAGAGAAACAGGAAAACACATCATCCTTTTACACCGCACCAGATGGTCTCAATCTTGATTAGGTTCACAACATTGACTCAGGGCATCTCCAGCGGGCCGACCCATTTCGGACGTTCAAAATGTTCGGTTGTGTCCGTTTGCGTCGGCCCGCGGACGCCATGCGGCCCAGGGCGACTACCTCCAGCGATGCAGACGCATTTTTTTACGAAGACAGCGTCAAGATCGTTAATGGCGTTTTACGTTCCGTTGAGGCCTGCCGCCGGCGATTACCGGTTCCCGCGTGACGATGGTCGTTCCCACGTTGCCCAATACATTTGTAAGTTTCGCCGGCGTTTCGCGGCGCGGGAAACGACCTGCGCGACAACGGCGTTTCCCGCCCCGCCGTGGCTATATATGGTGGACACCGACGGGGTGACGGGCATACCTCAAGCTAAACCCTAGCATCCATCCATGGCCGAGCACAACCTTAGCTGGAATCAGGTGGTTCAGATGTGCCGCCAGGCCCACCCGAAGGAGGACGAGCAGCTAGTCGCCGACGCGTTTCAGGCCGACTAGCTAGACCTGGAGGAGGCGGAGGCGGAGCCGGCAGAGCGCGCGTAAGGGCGTGAGCGCCTCGCGGCGGCCAAGGCGGAAATCACCGATGCCAGGGCCGAGCTCGCCGAGGCCAGGGCGGCGTTTGCGGAGGCACTGGCGGCGATGGCGGCCCCTCCGGCGGCCCCACCCGCGGATGCCGTCATCCACGACATCGCTGACGACAACGACGTCATACCCGATAACTTCGAGTGCGCCGGCGACCAGCAGGTTCTGCTCGCGTCCTTCGAGACCCTGGCTGGGGATGCCTTGCACCGCCAGGCTTGGGCAGCGGAGGAGGAAGCCCACAGTTATGCGGTCGCCATGGCTCGGGGGTACATGTGCTCCGACCTGGATTCTCTCCAGCGGAGGGGCCCTTCTCCCGCGCGGGTCGAGCAGGAGAACCAGGAGCTGGCGGCGCCATCATCGCCAGGGACGAAGCGGTGGCGGAGGCGGCTAGGGACAGGGCCTGCTTCCACGCCTAGCTAGCGACGTTGCAGGCGGCGGCCGCGGAGGCGGCCCAGGCGGCGGCGGCGGCGGCGGAGGCAGCGACGACATAGGCGGCCAACTGTATGGCCAGGAGAGTCTTGTGGGACTCCTCTCTGGCCGATGCCCACGAACGCCGCAGGCGGCAGGACGAGATGTCCGATCGCCGGCGTGCGCGGCGCGCGGAGTGTGTGAAGCGCTCCCGCTTCGACGACGGCGCTGCTCCCTCCGGCGGCCAGTAGTAGGCCGCGCGACTGCGAGTAACCCAGGCCGTGGTAGGCCGCACGACGAGTAGGTACGGCCATTGTAGTTTTAGGTTAACTCGACTAACCATCTTTGTAAAGATAATCCTTTTGGCCAATCAATAGTAATGAAGAAATATTTTGGTTACCTATTCACTGCCGACCGGGCCCGGATGCAACGAACGCGGACACTTTCCGCGACCGCGCAGCGTCCGCGGAGACGCAAACCTGACGCATATTTGGGCCAGGTTTACGTCGCCACGGGCGACCCGGTCACGATGCATCGTCCCGCTGGAGGTGATACCAACGCATCTTTTTTGGCCCGGCGGACGCAAACGGTCGCTCAACGTCCGTTTGCGTCGCCTCATTGATGATGCCCTTACGATAGAACATAATTTTGTCCCAAGTTCTTCCCAGAATAGACTTCCACGCATGGATACTGTCTGGCATAATTTGACAGAGAAACAAAGTGTGAACTGACTCAATTCGTTTTTTCAGGGTAATTGCACAAAACAAAGATTATCTAACTCGCTTAGTTTGCCAAATCAAATATTTATGGATTTGCAAAAAATAAGTAACTTCTTCCCACCGGGCTGGCTAGATTGGCGAAATTTATTTGGCGATCAATGCCAGAAGATTGCTGGATTGGGTGTTTTGGTCGTGCGGACCCATGTTTTTTCTCTGGCCGTTTGGTTTCAGATGGAGCGCTTCAAAGCTTGCTGACTGTTAATATCATGGAGCTCGCTTTCTTTTCATGGTGCTGGTGGAGAAAGTCATGAAAGCCGAGATCGATGAAAGAGCAATGTTGATCGGATCTTGATGGTGAGATGGAATTGACTTGCTCCTTCGTGACTTCAAACAACGATTTGTATGTGGGGGCGACTGCACAGAAGAAGTTCAGAGTTCTATCTTTCAGGGTGAAAATCTAAGGTCTGGCCTTAATTGATTGTGTCTGACAATGTTCTCGTTGAAGGCATTATTTTGAGAGTGAGGACTTTCTTCATGGTGAAAACCTAAGATGTATGATTGGATGACGATAGCGCTTGTGCATGGTTTTCTTCTTGAAAGCATCGCTTATGGAGAAGCTGATCTTTTGGTGTTGTCTTGGTGGTGCCAGTGTTGTTGTTTCAAGTTTTCTATCTTCGTAGAGTGACTTTTTTTATAATTCTTTTTTTTATGTGTGCATCCTTTATACCATTAGGACATGATGTTGTTGCAGAGGCTGGATGTAATTGGTATCTCCACGATATTAATATTTCCTCTTTATCGAAAAAACTTATGGACTTAAAAATCTCTGGTGTGATATGATTACCGTGAGACAAAACTTCTATTGCCCTAACATTTCCCCTTCACACTCCAACGCAGCTTTCTTGTATGCTCTCTGATAAATAACTTCTTTTTATAATAAAATCAAATAAATGCAGCGAGGAAACTCACTATTCGGCTTCAAAAAAAGAAATTTGGTGATGAGATATCTTGCCTCACCACCACATCATGTTATCGGGTTTTTTTTCTTCTTCTCGGGAGCCAAAACCTTGTTGCCCACCAACCTCCAGCTTGACCAGTAAGGCTGGTGCCAATGCATCACCACACTATAGCCTGCCACGTCAGCTTTTTTCCTCACTCTCACCCCACTCTCACCCCACGGTGCCAGTGCACGGGCTATAGTGCCAGCTCTCACCCCTCTCTCCTCCACATCAGCTTTTCTCTCTCCTCGACATTTAGCATTTCTTTTTCAGATTACACCATTCAAAATAATGCAAGAAAATTATTTTATTCAACTAAAATTGTTACCGATTACATTATAAAAAAAATTACATAAAAATTTGAAAAAATTACATACTAGGCATTAGCCCACACATGCTCAATCAAATCATGTTGGAGCTGTGTATACATTGGTGAGTCTCTCATTTCGTTGTCCATCTGAATCCTGACTGCTAGGCTTGGTGGTGCATGGTTGTGTATCGCAGGGCCGACATTGGAATCAACTGTCTCATAGATGTTCTCCAAATTTATATCACGCTCATCGTCGATGATCATGTTGTGTAGAATGACACATGCACGCATGATCAACCCAAGAATACGCCTCGAGTAGGAGCGTCCCGGGACTGCTAGAATGTTGAACCTAGCCTTCAGCACTCCAAAGGCACACTTGACATCTTTGCGCCAAGCTGATTGAGCAGCAGTGAACAGTCGATGCTTTTCACTTTGTGGAAGAGTAACACCTTTCATGAACACCGGCCAGGAGGGGTAGATGTCGTCGGCAAGGTAGTAACCATAGTTGTACTCATGTCCATTCACCGTGAAGTTCACTATGGGTGCTTCTCCCCTAAGCACATCAGTGAACAACGGCGACTGATTGAGTACATTGATGTCGTTGTTGGACCCGGCCACTCCAAAAAAGGCATGCCAGATCCAACGATCATACGACGCAACGGCTTCTAAGATTATGGTAGGGTGTTTGATGTCTCCCCTTGTGAATTGACCGGCATGCGCCACTGGGCAGTTCCTCCACTGCCAATGCGTGCAATCGATGCTCCCTAACATGCCCGGAAAGCCACACTCCTCGGCTTTCGCTAACAGACGCTGAGTATCCTCGACATTTGGTCGACGGCAAAACTGTTCCCCGTAACAGTCAATGATGCCTTCACAGAATCTATCTAGACAATCTGATGAAGTTTGTCTAGCTAACTTAGGCCACTCATCTATCGTATCTGCAGCGGCTCCATAAGCTAACAGACGCAAAGCCGCAGTACATTTTTGTAGGGGAGAAAAACCAGCACGGTTGAGAGCATCAACTCTTTGGGTGAAATACGGAGAGTATCCACCCAATCTATCCACAATGCGCAGAAAAAGGGATCGCCTCATCCGATACCTTCGCCGAAAGAAGCTCGGAGGATAATTGCAGTCGTCGGCGAAGTAGTCCTCGAAGAGCCGATCGTGGGCACCCAGACGATCACGCCTGATGAACACTCGGCGGCGTCGCGGCCGTCTTGGCTCCGCCTCCTCGTTGAGCATCGCCTCCTCGTACTCCGCCTGGAATGCACCGATCATATCACCCTCCATTCCGTCGCTCGAACTGCTGCTAGACGAAGACATGGCGTTGAGAGGAGTGAAAACGGAGAGTGGAGGAGATGAAGTGAGGTGTGGAATGAGTGAAACCATATGGGAGGTATTTATAGGGGGTGGGGATGAAATTTTGGGGTTTTTGACATTTTTTTCGAATTTTTTGAGGCAGCAACGGCTACCCCAACGGCTAGCTGAGGTGGACGAATCAGATCGCGCCACCTCAGCTAGCCATTACCCCTCCTTCTCGCCCCGCCTATCGCCCGCTGGTGCCAACGCTGCCGCCTCCCTGTCGCCCCCCTCTCGCCCCCTATCGCCCCCAGCGCGGGCGGCAGCCGGGCGGTAGCGGGCGCTACCGCCGGGTGCCCGCGCCACTGCCCCGCGCTCTCGTCTCGCCCCCCTCTCGCCTCCCTCTCGCCCCGACGCCGCCGCTACCGCCCCTCCTACCGCCTGCGTTGGCACCAGCCTAATGGGGTGACAATTAAGCATTGCAGCCTTCCCATAGCCATATAAATACACAAGTTGGTTCACCACCACATCACAAATGAATTAAAAGAGATGAAGTAGCAACTCAGAACAATTGATATACTATCTATATACTTATCTTTACCTACTAATAAAGGAAGTAAGGTTTCTCCCCTAATTTTTCGTCCGTTTTTTAATTGCCCTTACCGTTTGTACAAATTACAGCAACTGCCACCGCTCATGTACAAAACGTTTCGTCGTATGAACGCGGAGAAAATCCCGGATCTAATTCTACTTCACCCGTTTTGTTGATATAAGAAGTACTCGAATCCCACCTTCGTCTCCGTCCGCGGGCACGCCCAATCCCTTGCACCCAGCGCCACCCCCGAGCTTGCAGAGGTGCCGATCCCGTCGATTTGAATAGCGCGAGGATGGGCGGCGGTGGTAGGAGAGGAGGTGGCCTTCAGCCAGAGCGGCGGGGATTTCGTCGTCTTCAGCCGGAGCGTCGCGTCACCGAGGCTGTTCCCCATCACGGTATCCCTTGCAGTCTGCAGGTAAGAACGATAGATCGAATGATCAATTCGATCCGTGCGGCGTAGCAGCGTTGTCCCAAGCACTCTTTGGTGAGGCCCACAACAGGTGCAGCTGGGACGAAGATGACTGTATCGAGAACAGTTGGATTGGATTTCATTTGCTTCGTGCTTGGTTGGTTCTGAAAGTCAACTCTATCTTCCTAGGTTCTATCCACTGTCAGTTAAAAGAAAAGTTTGTTCTGTGTTACAAGCATCTCTCAGTGTGATTGTGGTACGTTAACAGAGTTTGCAAGACAAGCAGTCCTCCTGCAGTTCAATATCAATGCCGGACGGTAATCTCCGCTCAACGCCCTACAATTCGATTTCAAGGGCTTGCTGTTCTGGGCCGTCCGAACTGTGAATAACGATACTGCATTGACAAACATCCCTCCGCGTGAGTCCCATCGTTTGGGAGAATGGCAGCATTGGTGGTTACTCTCTGAATTTGATGCTTTTTTGGTTGGTTACTTAGTTTGATCAGAAAACTCCCGTTTGTTGTACCACACCAAGCTTCAGTTAGCATACCCTCTCAAGCAAAATGCAATACTAGAGTACAATCAGTTGCCTCCATCACCTAACAAAAACATCGCCCAATCCGGCATTGTCGTCGTGTTCATGCTTTGCTCAGCAGTCAACACTTCATGGGAGTTGCATGTGAATAATCTGCACATGTGGGATAGGGTCAACACTGAACCTACTCTACATTTTGCGCTCTGGCTGAAGTAAATTGACCTGCGACATGGTGAAGATAAGAAAGTTAAGTTGAGGCAAGGAGAACAATTTTTAAAATAAATTGCTCTAGCCAAAGTATTTTGCCGCGGTTTCTGCGAACGGGATAGGAAAAATAAATGAAGGCAAAGGCCACGAATAGGTAAAATAAATTTACCAAGAAGTCAGAAGGCTTAAACAATGCATTAACTTTTACAAGTACCTCTGATGATAGTCACGATACAGTTTCTATGTTTTTTTTGTTATATAGGCAAGCAAAAAACCGATATCTAACTCTTTCGTAAGGATGTGTAAGAGAGGGCTCCAGAATGTGTCGCAGCATGCATTTCGAGTGGACCAAGAAGAACATGGAGGAGGTGCCGCTACCTGCATACGCGGACCACCGGAAGAGGTGCGGGACAAAATAATTAATTGCGAGTACTGTATTTAATAAAAACAATCCGGTATGAATGGAAGACCGGTATTATTTATGGAGTTCTAATTTGATCAAGGTATGTCTAAAGTCTTTCTTGTGCAACTTTACAATACTAACTTTTTAGGTTTATATTTGATCCGCCGTAGCAACGCACGGGTATTTTTGCTAGTCTATACCTATACCTAATAATAAAGGAGCTAAGGTTTCTGCCAAAATTTTCGTCCAACTTTTATTTTTCCGGTTTTACCCTCCCACCAATCTACATAATACATTAAAATGCCATAATACCGGTTCGTTTTGTTTAATTTTGGCTCCTCTATCTAGCCGAGAACAGAGAATTGCTCTGCCCAAAACAACACAAGCCGCGCGCAGCGCCCCTCCGGCCAGCCCCCCGCCGCAAGCGCTTCTCCTGCCCGCCTCCCGCCGTCGGCCCTCGCCGACCTCCAGCGCCCCTCCGGCCAGGCAGCCGCCGCCAGCGCCCCTCCTGCGCGCCTCCCGCTGCCGGGCAGGCCCTCGACGACCGCCGTCGTACAGACCCCCGCCGGCAGCGTACCTCCCTCAGCCTTGCTGCTCCGTAGACGTTGCCGGTTGCTCGAGCCCGTGGCATCATCAGTGAGCCCTGGAAGGAGGCGCGACTGCGGCGTGAGCTTGGATGAGATGAGAGCGTCCCGTGTGTGGCTGGCTTCCACGGGAAAGAGGCAAGGCAGAGCAGTTTGCGGTTGTTATGCACGATGCCCGTGGCCAGCAGGCGAGCTAGCAGCGCTAGAGGAGAGGATAGAGGATACCACCAGGCACCAGCCGGCGGCGTGGGCGAGTCTTGATTTCTTGATTTTCCCCTTTGATTCGTGCATTTTGTCCCAACCTGTGTTTTCCCCTTTTGATGTTTTTTTCTGGTAAAGGTGTCCGTTTTCTGTTCTGATGTACTCCGCCGTATTATGTGAATGTTTTGTAACTAGCGCGAGCTGCAGCTGCGCATCGGGCAATTTTCGATCGGTTGATGTGGACTTTGCCCCATGGTGAGCGTCGCTCAGGCTGGGCTCTCTTGCATAGTTCCATGTGAGCCGGCTTTGTTCTGTACTTGGTTTGTCAGGAAAAAGTAGCAATACAACGAAAACCAGCCAAACGAAATCCGTCATTGGTCCTTGATTAGTCCCACCTCGCCGCCTTACATGGAGTCTTGACGGTTTATATACGTAAATTTCGTGGATTTCAACAAGCCGCCTAAAAGAAAAAGATGCATCACCAATCAAAGCAGTTCCCCCTTCAAGATCGTGAAGGGAGAGATTATGGGAAAGGAAATTGCAGCATGGCTGAGCTCAGGAGAGATTATGGGAAAGGAAATTGCAGCACGGCTGAGCTCAGGAAGGAGGGAGATAGAGATTATGGGAAAGGAAATTGCAGCACGGCTGAGCTCAGGAAGGAGGAAGATAGAGATTATGGGAAAGGAAATTGCAGCACGGCTGAGCTCAGGAAGGAGGGAGCCGCTGTCGCCCGGGAAGTTCAGAAAATTACCATACTAGGAAGGAGGGAGCCGCTGCCGCTGTCGCTCAGGAAGGAAGGATCTGAGGCTCGCGGGGAGCGGCGGCCTTTCAGATAGACATGGATGAGCGCGTGGATACCAGCGTTGGTTGCGTTGCGGTCCCACAAAGCTCGCAATAGCACGAGCTCCGCCCAGTGGCGAGTGAAAAAAAATCTCCGCCCAGTTGTTTTCTACCTTGCCTAAGAGCACAGATCGAAAAAAGCTATGAGATATATTTATTTTGGTTGTGCATGTTGTACGACATAGCAGACAGATCCAGTAGATTATTTTTACTTTGTTTTCTTCGTTGCGTTTGTATGTGAGAGAATATTATCTATATCTCTATTTTTTTCTTACTCCTACTTCTCTGCCGATGCTACCATCTACGACCGCCAAAGTGAAATAACAATTTGTTCTTCTGCCTCGACAAAACAGTTCAAGCAACCAGGACTAAATCCACGAGGAGGCCTTTACGACGACGACAGTGAGGCATAGCAGGGGAGAGAGCATTGCAGTGTTGGGCGCTAGAAATTGTTGTAGGTGATCAAGCACATGGGGAAGAGAGAGGCTAGCGGGAGAGGGCAAGACAGACGACATCGAGGTGGTGGCGGCGGCCAAGATGGTCGATGTTGTATTGCATTTTCGCACCTCGATTTTTGTGAATTAACTCATGGTCCACGGTCTAGCAAAGTCTCACAATCCCATTGCGTATAACCTATGTGCCTTCAAAGGCTCCGTTGAGACTGACCATACACCGACCCCTTCCTTCGTCCTAACCCCATCCTCTCTCCCATAGCGGGCTCACATGTTGGTTGGCGATGTGCCACAAGGAGGTCCAGGTATTGAGTTTTTTCTTTCTATTTTGAGAGGATTGATGTGCATGCAACAAGGGAACTAAATCAAAAGCAAAAACCTAAATATTTCAAAATTTTATAAACCGATGTTGGTAAAAATTACATCATGTCGTTTCTTGGTTGTGTGTAGTAGTATATATTAAATTGTTTTGGAACCGTAGCATCCACACGGGCACTTTTGCTATTTTGACCTAATTCTAAAAGCTCACTTGGTTATGGGATTCAACAAAAATTAACCCGTAGCAACGCACGGGCACTTCTGCTAGTCTATACCTAATAATAAATGAGCTAAGGTTTCTGCCAGAATTTTCGTCCAACTTTTTTTTGGACAGATTTACCCTCCCACCAAACCACATAATACTACAGACTTGCCATCCTATACCGGTTCGTTCTATTTTTTCCCATCCTGAACGAACCCACCGAGCAGCAGCGGCACCAGGCGATAATTGACCCAGACGTGAGCGACGGCGGCCGGAGCGCTGGAGGCGGACGTGGTCGCTGTGCCACGACTTTTCCTTTTTGTCTCCTCTAGCCAAAACCAAACGGAGAAGAACATAGGCGGCCAGCCCACCCGCAGCGCATAGCGCTCCTCCTGCGCGACTCCCGCCGGCGGCCAGGCCGCCTCCGGACGGCCCCCTGATGTGCCTCCCGCCGCCGCGCTTCTCCCAAAGACGCCTAGATCCTAGAAGATGCTACCATATCAAGCACTCCGTCGGCGACCGGATCAATCACCTGGCGGCCAGATCGAGATCTCTGGCAACTGAATCTGCTTCGAGGCAGGGGCAAGCTCTCCCGTGCACGATTTGCAAAACAAAATCCACACGCTGAATTGGTGGAGCTCAGATTTGTTGGAAAACAATTTGACGAGGCGAAATAGTCTCGGGTTCCCTGTTTTGCCACAGATCGAACCCCTCCTTGAGCTCCCAAACGGCCGCGAAATTCGTCCATCTGCACGCCCTGCAGAACTTGGCGCCTCCCTGATCTCCCAAACGACCATGAAATTCGGCGATCTGCACACCGGGCAGGACCTGGCGCTGCTGACCTCACCTGCCTAGCACCGCCACAGGATTACAAATTTTGTGCAAACCGATGCGGGGTAACTTTGTGATGCATTGGGGGATCACATTATGGAGTTGAAAGCAGCATGAATACATGCAGAAAATAAGCTATGACGATTTGGTTTGCCAGATTCGTGTGAGGCCTTCCCGCCCTCTACTACTCTGCCACACCCAGTCATGAAGCTCCCCAATGGTGCTCCCACAGACTGGCAAGAGACGGCGGCGTGACTCCTGGTCGTGGATGTAACCGGCCGTGCGTCCCCTCTTCAGGCCGAGGCTATAGAGATGCTGCTAATCAATGTTTCAGATAAATTGGATGTATGTGCTGCTAACCTGGATTTGTGTGTTCTGCTATCGATCCATTCACTCAAGTGGGTCATGTAATGAAGTGGTGATATGTTCTGTAGGCTGAAAATCAGATGTATGATGATGGATATGTTAATCAAACGCAGTATGATGATGGATATGTTAATCAAACGCAAGCCTTTTGCATCCAACCGTTCTAACCCTTTCTCAAGGAGTGTTATTCTTCAGAGGTCAGCTACTGCTGGAATTGGACATTGCCATGGAGCATTCGTCCTTCTCACCGAACTATCCTGGTCAGGACCTGAATCATCAACTCAATTGCTCTACAATTTTACTTATTACTGTTGCTAAGTTTTGTGTTTGGCCCTGGTCGTAACCTAGACTGACAATTTAAATAAACTCTTGATTTACTTTGGAGAGATTCCTTTGCCGAGTCGGATGTATTTCGAATTTTCTATTTAATTCTAGGATATTAATTGATGAACTCATCCGAAGATTAGCAGTGATCCGTCAATTGGATGCATGTTTATTTCATTTCTTTTTTGGCATCGCACAATTATAATCCATTTTTTTTATCTCTTGCAACCCAAAAGGGTACTTGGTATGCACCTCTTTTGCAAACTTTCTCGCACCATGGGTTAACCTTGTCCAGCTTTATACTGTTTGTAGATCTTCCTTTTGGTCAACTCTAATGGAATTAGTGTGACGAGTTTTCACACAGTACAACATTGACATCTTCTATTTTTCTGCATTTATCTTTAGGTGTTGGACGTGATACTTTTGGCTCAGTGCCTCTACCAGAACCTCCAAGTATCAAATCAGGACAACCTCGGTGGCCGTCTTGTAGGTTATAATATGGTGTCGCTTGTAAGGTTTGCTTATTCAGTTTAAAATCATTTGCTAGATTAGGAGTATTTTACGGTATCCCCTACACAAATAATTTGCACTGTTGTGGAGTAGAATTAAATAAAAATACAGTGTACTTGAAAAAATAGTTCAAAATAGTTGGTTCAAAAACAAAATAAAACTATATAGAGTAGATTAAACAAAACCAATTACGAATATCACTATGGTTAGACGGATCAATCGATTTTGAGCCAAAATTTAAATAAAGACGAGAGTTTTTCAATAAGAAGCTAATTTTTAAAATCCCCATCCAATGCTTTGTTAATCATCAACTTTGTTCCGTGGCACATCATTATGTCCACGCAACTAAGATGTGGGGATGAAGCATGCACCAAGTTTAAATTAGAAAATAGGGGTGGTGCCCAGAATCATTACAAGTCTGTGGTATTACAAGTCGTGCAGAGAGAGCCTAGCAAGCACATCTTCTTAGGATTAATCATGTCTTTCATAAATAGGAGAGAACATGACCAAATCCATCAATGATGTTAGCTTGTTGCGAGGAGAAGTGTCATCATGTTATGAATAGGAGAAAAAAACAATCTTGTTTGTCGATGGTGACACAGAGGGGGAATGTTAACACGTGATTCGCTGAAGATTTAGTTTTTCTCGGTGCAACGCACGGGCACTTTTGCTAGTATATACCTAATAATAAAGGAGCTAAGTTTTCTGCCAAAAAGTTTCGTCAACGCTTTTTTATGGACCGTTTTGCCCTCCCACCAAATCTCATAATACTGCCAATTGCCATTATACCGGTTCGTTTTTATTTTCCTTTTGCTTCTCTCCTTTCCCTGCTGCTGGCCGAACGAACACGGTCATGTACGTCCTAGCGTCCGAGAGACAGAAGAGGGATGGCGCCCTCGCAGGCGATGTCCGGCAGGAGAGGTGAAGCTCGCTCGGAACTGGAAACGAGTTGGTCGGATTTTCTTCCCTCTGGTTCTCTTCTTGGCTTGCAAGGCGAGACCGGCACCATGGACTGCGACCTAGGCGAGATTGCGAGAATCCCAGCAGCGCGAGACTACCCAATATGTTCCGAAGGGAAGTGGCCCACGGACGGCGAGGCGGCGCTCTCCAACGCGCCATCTCCGGCCACTTCGCTTCGGGTCGCGGTCCAACCTCCCCTGCCTCGAACTTCCCCGCGCACCGCCCAGCTCGACCCCCCGGCAACTTCCACCACGCGATGCAGACCTGAGCCACGCGCCGCACGAATCCTCGCGTACGAGGATGCTCTACGTGCACAGGGTTGATGGAGGACGCTCGCTTGTGGTAGGGAATGAGGAGATGCGGTTGCGGGGTCTGACCGTCTGAGACTACCGGTGGCGTCCGGTTGGACTGAGGAAAAGTGGAGCCAGAGGTAGGAGAGGATAAGAGAGTGTCATGCAACCTGAGCGTTATTTCCTTTTTTTGTTTCGTAAATTTCTATTGCATCCTGAGCGGCTTGCGAGGGGTTCGCGGTGGGTGGGTCTCGATCGATCGCTATCATTGCACGATGGGCTGGGCCGCAATGCGTTCAACCTGCAACAAAAATCTATGCGCTTTGACGTGAAATTAAACCTGGTACAACGTATGTTTAGTCCCACCCTGCTCCCTTAGATAAATATCCACCAATTTATATACACCGCAGAATGGCTGGAGTTTCAGGAAGATGACCCGTGAATGAACAAGGAGCCGTAAAGCTGATTGGTTTGGAGGTATGTTGCCTGATTAATCTATATACGTGTGTTGTGAGTAAATTATAAACCAGATTGTGTGCCGGCAGCCCGGAGATATAGTGGCAGAATTATAGTCCATACTGACGGATAGAAAGAGGATGTACCATCATTACTTTACAAGAACAACCCAGAGATATGGTGCGAGATTAAATGGGTGGCATAATTATAGGAAAACGCTTTGGATCCGGCGACCGATCGCGCGCCAGCGATCGGTCGTCCGGCCTCGCTCCGCGCCGGCTTAATGGGTCTTCTTTTTTCGGCCCAACAATGATTTCGCTGCAAAACACATAAGTGAGATGATGAACTATTTGTTGTAAACAATCCGTAATTTTTGTAGGATTTGTTGTTAACAATTGTTGTAAAGAGACAACTTTTTTTTGATGCTAATAACAAAATGATTTTTTATTTTGTTGTAACCATTTGTGACTTTGGATAAAATAGTAGGTGATTTTTGTTATAATTCTATCTGTAGCAAATTAAATAGTCTGTGGTTTTTGTGGATGATGTTTGCGACTTTTGTTGTAAACACCCAAATTATTTGTGACCTGTGTTGCTAATTATTGTTGTAAATATTTTACTGGTTTGTTCTAAAGATATTTCTGGAATGAAAGCAGACTTTTATTGTAAACATCCAAATAAAATAATATTGGTTTTTGTTATTAATTATTGTTGTAAGTATGTTTCCGATTTGTTGTAAAGATATTATTGCATGGAAACTGACTATTATTGTAAACACCCAAATAAAAAATATTGTTTTTGTTGTTAATTATTATTGTAAATATATTGATAATTTGTTGTACATATATGTGAAGATTTACTGTGAAAATTTTGTTGTAATACTTTTTATTTTTTGTACACAAAGCGGCGGGTTTTTGTTGCTATACTAAACAACGGGTTTTGTTGTAAATATCTGAAAGTTTGGGGGCAAAGGGAAACACGTGTTCGGTTTAAACTGATAGGCTTAGGACCGCGGGTTGATTTTCCAAAAACGAGGGGGCAAAATGCAAAAATCGAAATGGTGCTAATTCTAGACGGTAGATCGCGATCGGACGGCCGGGACAGCAACCGATTTTCTCTGCCCGGGTCGGTCGCCCGACGCTGAGCGCGCGCCTAATTATAAGCCATACAGATGGATGCGGATGTACCTCACAAGGAGGCCTTCAACAGGCTTATTGGCTTTGCGTACTGGTGTTATCACCAGAATTTAACCAAGTCTGGAGATGGGCCGTGATTAAATGGGCTTAGAGGATATGCACGGAAAATACTCCCGAACCGGCCTTGTACAAGAAGTTTGGGCAAGATTGCCCGTGTATCTGTAAATTATAGTAGGATACGTGTCGGTTAGAATTAAGAGATAGAGTTTAGCTCGTACACGGTTGGATTTATTCCCAAGTTAGAAAGTCTACGGACTATAAATATGTATCTAGGGTGATTGAGAAAGAGGACGAACACGTTCACAACAAATCAATCTAGGCGCATCGCCACCCCTTGTTTCGAGGGTTTCTCCCGGGTAAGCAACATGCTGCCTAGATCGCATCTTGCGATCTAGGCAGTATCAGTTTAGTCGTTATTGGTGTTGCTCGTGCTGAAGCCTTTTTGATGGCGGGCAACACCCTTATCTTAGGTGTTTTGGGGTTGATCACAATGCTTTCACGATGCACTTGTTTAGCTACGCTACCCCTCGATATCTAGCTGCCCTTACACCTATTTTAGATGTAGGGGCAGCATCTTGCTTGTTCTTTATTTAGTAGATCTAATCCGTTATAGTGGCTCCTTGTTCTTCAAGGATTGGTTTGATATCTTTATGGTTAGGCCTTATAAACGGGTTGAACGATCCGGTAGTGCGTAAGGTGTGGTTTATTAAGCTCTAGAGGGATTGTTCCGGGGATCAACTTCACGTTGGTTTTTAGGCCTCTTTAGGGCTGGTTTTCCATTATCTTGCGTATCTGTTAGGCTCAACTACGCATAGGATGTTCCGATTATACGATGAAAACCCTAGACTATCGTAGATTAGTTTAGCTTGATATTGATAAAGCATGATCCCCATGTCCTTATAAATCTAACATGAACCATGGGGCAATCGGCTCTTTGAGCCGATCCACAGAACAATTTAAGAGCCGATTGGGGCTCGTATTTAATGTTTACGTGTTTGCCATGCAGGAAACTAGTCGAAGCAATCCATCACCTTCCTGACCAGGTATAGGTCAGGTGGCACGCCCTCGTAAGCACCAGGACGCGTGTGCCAGAAGGCATTGCGGGCCGTCGCCCGAGGGACCAGGGTCAGCCGCAATCCCGGAGCCTCCCGGCTCTCTTTGTGTTGCCCGTCGCTGCTCGCCGGTGGGTTTCTGACCGCAACACATTCTGGCACGCCCGGTGGGACACTCTACAGCAACCACTACGTCGACATCTGCAGCAACCATGTCAAAAGCCGCGGATGAGGTGGTGGGCGAACCAGTCACGTACGCAGATCTGCCGGAAGAACACAAGAAGAAGTACGATGAGATGAAAGCCATCTTAGAAGCCGATCTCATCGGCTCTTTCATGAAGACCCGTTCACATGGCATCAGATGGAAAGGGTTCTCCCCTGAAGGTGCCCTCGATGAAGTAGACCTCTCTACCTCTTCAGAGGAACGCACCAGAGCTCTACGCCAGGAGATTAATTACATGGTAGCTCATTCCCTACACCGCCATTCTGAGAGCTTGGTGAACGCTTTTGAGCGCGTTGCGGTCCGAGTGGTGCAAGAGATCATGAAACATCAGTACTCTCCGTCAGGACCTACCCTGGGAACTCACCAGGGAGAGATACCACTCCAGATTAGACCGCCGCTGCCATTCGCGCTCACAGCACCAGAACCGCCGGGTTCACTGGCGTACGTTGTCTACAAGGTTGGAGGCGATCCTAGCGATTGCCAATTCCTATATGAGCCGCCCAAGGAGATTCCACATGGATACGTGTGCACATACGTGCCGGACTACAATGCTTTGGCGCGCACAAGCCAGATCGCACCAACAGGGATCTCTGGCGTAGATGCTGACAAACAAGCATTGCTGGCTAAATATGCTACTGGAACGAGTCATGAAGGTTCGGTCCCTACAGCTAATACCATGGAGCAGATCAGCACTATATTGAGAGACCAGTTCGGCATCTTGCCGAAGAGGAAAGCAATCGGCTATTCCAAGCCGTACCCTGACGAGTATGATCTGATCCCGCTGCCACCCAAGTATCGGCTCCCTGAATTCTCAAAATTCAATGGAGCAGAAGGAGCTAACTCAATAGAGCACGTAAGCCGATATTTGGCACAGCTGGGCTTGATTTCAGTATCAGACCCTTTACGTGTGAGATTTTTCGAACAATCTCTTACGGGATCAGCCTTTGGATGGTACACCTCGTTGCCACCAAACTCAGTCCGCACATGGAAGCAGCTAGAAGAGCAGTTTCACGTGCAATATCACTCAGAAGCTACCGAGGCTGGCATTGCCGATCTAACACAGTGCGGCGAAGCGGGGAGAAACGATGTCTGAATACATCCAACGTTTCAGACTGTCGGGAACCGATGTTATTCGGTTCGTTTATCTCGAGAAGGAAGCGATCGATCAGCAAGATCGGGTCTCGCAACGCCGATCAAGGACCTGACTTCCCAAGCGAGTACGGTTCATTGTCGCACATGGTGCGAAACTCACATCATATGAGCAGCGACACCCTGAATTGTACCAAGACAAGTTCAAGCGTCCGATAGGCCTGGTTGAGATGGAAGAAAGCGAAGATCCTGCACTGGACACGGAGGTGGCTGTAGCTGAATGGGCTCGGGGGCAAACCCCGTGTCCCGCAAATGGGTAAAACCACAAGGGCCTGCAAAAGGGTTTGACTTCGATGTGAGCAAAGCTGAGCAGATTTTCGATCTATTGCTTAAGGAAAAACAGCTGAAGTTACCCGAAGGCCATAAAATCCCTACAGCACAAGAACTGAACGGGAGGCCGTACTGCAAATGGCATCACTCGTTCACCCATACCACCAATGACTGCAAGGTGTTTCGTCAGCAGATCCAATGGCGATAGAACAAGGCCGATTGCTCTTCGGACAGTTTGCCATGAAAGTGGACACACATCCGTTCCCTGGCGTCAACATGGTGGAACCTAACCACTCCGCGAGGCGTCGACTGGATTTCTCATTCGATGTTAACATGGCAGGGCCTGAGCGCCACCATGGCAAGGATAACGAGGAAAGCAGTCACTCCCGCAGCAAGGAAAAGGAGGAGGCCGATCCACGCGACCGGCCCCGATATGATGACAAGCGGTACCTCACCAAGGAACAAGTGAGAAGCGTGCGATACCAAAAACCACTTTCCACGCACCTCCTCAACAAATATGAATATCAGTATGACCGACGTCGGCAGTACGACAGAAACGACGAGAGATACAATCGGTCCGACGAAGATAAAGGAAGGTACCGTCGGCACGACAGAGACAACGAAGGACGCGAGCACCGCGCTAAGGAGAGGTCAAGGGAGCAGGAAGACATGGATAGACACTGGGACTGTCCCTTCTTTAAACACTGCTGGGACTCAGGGATGAGCCGATTGCCTACAATCGACAACTGCCCGGAGTGTAGACGCCGGAAGGAGGATGCAGGGGAAGTTTCAGTTTTCAAGCGTCTAGGACCTCTCCCACCACAGAACAAATGTGCTGAGTCCTCTCAAGATGAAGACTTTGAGGAGTCAGAAGATGAAGAAGAGGATAGGTACCACCGGCCAAGGTGGTGCCCCGATGGACTCAGCCACTCCCAAAAGCGTAGGGTTCAGTGGCTGCATAGCTTGGAGCAAGCCGAAGCGCGATACTTGCACACGTTGAGGAAAGCGCGGCCCGATCTGGCCGTGAAAATTCAGCAGACTTTGGACGAAGAGAGTCGTCCGCCAAACAAGGTTTGGCGGCCCAAGCAAGAAAAAGCCGATGTGGGAACATCGGCTGGTACAAACATGGTGTTCTTCCTTCCATCAGAGTTTCGTGCCCCAGGAACTGAAGAAGCGCCAATAGCACAGTTTGACTGCGGTCCACAGCCCGTTATCTTCGAAAAGCCACGGGACAAGGGATACAAACACATGAAGGCCCTGTACCTAAAGGGTTATATCAATGGGCAGCCCGTCGGCAGGATGTTGGTTGACACAGGAGCAGCGGTGAATATAATGCCATATTCCACGCTACGGCGTTTGGGACGCTCCAGTGTCGATCTGATCAAGACCAATGTCACGCTCAACGACTTCAACGGCCAAGCATCAGGGACGCAAGGTGTCCTGAACGTGGATCTAACCATAGGCCGAAAGACGATCCCAACGACATTCTTCATTGTCGACAGCAAGAGCACTTACGCTGCCCTGCTAGGAAGGGATTGGATTCACGCTAACTGCTGCATTCCATCTACAATGCACCAATGCCTGATACAGTGGGATGGAGACGACGTAGAAGTCGTGCATGCAGATGACTCGATCGACGTCTCGATAGCCGGCATGAACATTTGGGACTCGGTAGACCAAGAGCCACTCTCTGGAATCAGTTTGGACGGCTGTGATCGCATCGAGGTGTCAAAAAACGGGGTGAGGCTGGTCTTATCCACCGGCCTGATAGAGTAACAAGAGCAGCATCCATCGACATACGTGGCAAGGCCGATCCCTGTGATCGGCCCCAAAAAATAAAAGGCAAGGATCCTTCTTCAAACATGTCACGTAGTCGTGGTAAGGAGGCTTCCTCCTGCAAGGGAGCGCATACAAGTTGTAAACCTTCATTGAGCAACTCAATCAACATGGAGGCCGATTCCAGCAATCGGCCAAAATTATCCTCGCCATATGTTCTGCCTGTGTTCAACGTCGATCTAACAGGCGACGGAAAGCTAGGGTATGGGTTTACGTCAGCTGATGAGCTAGAAGAGATTGACATTGGTCCTGGGGATAAGCCACGACCAACATTTATCAGCAAATAGTTGGATCCGCATATGAGGGGCCTGATGATAGCCTTGTTGAAAGAATACCCAGATTGTTTTGCCTGGGATTACACAGAGATGCCCGGGCTAGACAGGAGCATCATTGAACATCGGCTACCTCTTAAGAAAGGGTTTCGGCCGTTCCAACAACGAGCACGGCAGATGAAGGCCGAAATTCTAGAAGAAGTCAAGAAGGAGATTGAGAAGATGTTGAACGCTGGGTTCATCAGGCCATGCAGGTATGCTGAGTGGATATCTAGCATCGTACCTGTGGAGAAGAAGGACGGCCGATGGCGCGTCGCTATAGATTTTCGTGATCTCAACAGAGCTACTCCGAAGGATGAGTACCCTATGCCGGTAGCTGAAACGTTGATCAATGCAGCGGCTGGCCATAAGGTTTTAAGCTTCATGGATGGCAAAGCCGGTTACAACCAGATTTTCATGGCTCCAGAAGATATACACAAGACGGCCTTCAGAGTACCAGGTTCGGTGGGCTTGTTCGAATATGTGGTCATGACATTTGGACTGAAGAATGCCGGTGCAACGTACCAACGAGCCATGAATTATATCTTTCATGATCTGATCGGCAAGCTGGTGGAAATCTACATTGATGACGTGGTGGTCAAGTCTGTCTCAGTGGAAGGGCACCTGGAGGATTTGCGACGTATCCTAGACCGGACTAGAAAGTTCGGACTAAGAATGAATCCAAAGAAGTGTGCTTTTGGTGTAACGGCCGGTCAATTCCTGGGCTTCCTAGTTCATGAACGTGGAATTGAGATCGGCCTGAAAAGTCAAGAGGCAGTACGAACAATGAAGCCACCTACCACCAAGAAGGAACTCCAAAGTCTCATCGGCAAGATCAATTTCGTCAGAAGGTTCATCTCTAATCTGTCAGGACGAATTGAGCCGTTCATGGGATTGGTAAAAATTAAGCCTGATGAGGAGTTTCACTGGGGGGCAGAGCAACAGCGAGCGTTTGATGAGATTAAAGAATATCTAACGAAGCCGCCCGTGTTGGTTCCGCCCCAGCAAGACAGGCCATTCTATATTTACCTGTCAGTAGCCGATACTTCTATCGCCTCAGTGGTAGTGCAAATCTATGATGGCATGGAAAAAGTTGTTTTCTACCTCAGCAGAAGGATGCTGGATGCAGAAACGAGGTACCCGGAGATCGAGAAGTTGTGCCTCTGCCTATTTTTTACCTGCACCAAGCTTCATCACATCTTTCTGATGGCAGAAATCGTCATCATTTGCAAATCAGACGTCATCAAGCACATGCTGTCGGCTCCTGTCCTGAAGGGCCAACTAGGTAAATGGATGTTTGCATTATCGGAGTTGGATCTCCGGTATCAACCTACGAAAGCAGTTAAAGGACAGGCCCTGGCCGATCTGATCGCTGAGCGAATCAACACTAATATAGCAGCACTGTCTATACGTGCATGGGCCATGTTCTTCGATGGGTCAGTTTGCGATGATGGTTGCGGCATCGGCATCCTACTCGTGTCGCCCCGGGGGGCAACCTACACCTTCTCCATCAGGCTATCTACCCCTTGCACCAATAATGTTGCTGAGTATGAAGCAGTACGTAAGGGGATGGAGTTGCTAATTGAAGCCGGGGCAGAAGCAGTAGAACTCTTTGGAGACTCAAAGTTGGTGATCTCCCAGCTCACGGACGAGTACAAGTGTGAGAGAGAGTCGCTCTTCCCGTTATGGATGCATTGCCGCGAGCTGATGACACAGTTCAGGTACATAAACTTCAATTGGGTCCCGAGGTCGCAGAATACGGAGGCGAACGATCTCGCACAGATGGCGTCAGGCTATAAGGAGACAGTGGAAGGAGCCGATGTCCAGATACATTTCATGGAGACAGATGATTGGAGAGCCGATATTGATGCGCGTGATTGACGTATTGTCTCTTCGTTCGACACGCGTCCGTTGGGAACCCCAAGAGGAAGGTGTGATGCGCACAGCGGCAAGTTTCCCTCAGTAAGAAACCAAGGTTTAATCGGACCAGTAGGAGTCAAGAAGCACGTTGAAGGTTGATGGCGGCGAGATGTAGTGCGGCGCAACACCAGTGATTCCGGCGCCAACGTGGAACCTGCACAACACAACCAAAATACTTTGCCCCAACGAAACAGTGAGGTTGTTGATACGTCTCCGACGTATCGATAATTTCTTATGTTCCATGCCACATTATTGATGTTATCTACATGTTTTATGCACACTTTATGTCATATTCGTGCATTTTCTGGAACTAACCTATTAACAAGATGCCGAAGTGCCGATTCTTTGTTTCTGCTGTTTTTGGTTTCAGAAATCCTAGTAAGGAAATATTCTCGGAATTGGACGAAATCAAAGCCCAGGGCCTATTTTCTCACGAAGCTTCCAGTCCGAAGGAGAGACGAAGAGGGGCCACGGAGGGGCCACACCCGAGGGGGGCGCGGCCCCCCCCTTGGCCGCGCGGCCCTGTGGTGTGGGGCCCCCGTGCCGCCTCTTGACCTGCCCTTTCGCCTATAAAAGTCTCCGTGACGAAAACCCCGATGCAGAGAACCACGATACGGAAAACCTTCCCGGAGACGCCGCCGCCGCCGATCCCATCTCGGGGATCCAGAGATCGCCTCCGGCACCCTGCCGGAGAGGGGAATCATCTCCCGGAGGACTCTACGCCGCCATGGTCGCCTCCGGTGTGATGTGTGAGTAGTCTACCCCTGGACTATGGGTCCATAGCAGTAGCTAGATGGTTGTCTTCTCCCCATTGTGCTATCATTGTCGGATCTTGTGAGCTGCCTAACATGATCAAGATCATCTATCTGTAATTCTATATGTTGCATTTGTTGGGATCCGATGAATAGAGAATACTTGTTATGTTGATTATCAAAGCTATGCTTATGTGTTGTTTATGATCTTGCATGCTCTCCGTTATTAGTAGATGCTCTGGCCAAGTTGATGCTAGTAACTCCAAGAGGGAGTATTTATGCTCGATAGTGGGTTCATGCCTCTGTGAATCTGGAGGAGTGACAAGAACCACTAAGGTTATGGATGTGCTGTTGCCACTAGGGATAAAACATTAGTGCTATGTTCAAGGATGTAGTCACTAGTTACATTACGCGCAATACTTAATGCAATTGTCTGTTGTTAGCAACTTAATACCAGAGGGGGTTCGGATGATAACCTGAAGGTGGACTTTTTAGGCATAGATGCAGTTGGATGGCGGTCTATGTACTTTGTCGTAATGCCCAATTAAATCTCACTATACTCATCATGATATGTATGTGCATGGTCATGCTCTCTTTATTTGTCAATTGCCCAACTGTAATTTGTTCACCCAACATGCTGTTCGTCTTATGGGAGAGACACCTCTAGTGAACTGTGGACCCCGGTCCAATTCTCTTTACTGAAATACAATCTACTGCAATACTGTTCTACTGTTTTTCTGCAAACAATCATCTTCCACACAATACGGTTAACTCTTTGTTACAGCAAGCCGGTGAGATTGACAACCTCACTGTTTCGTTGGGGCAAAGTACTTTGGTTGTGTTGTGCAGGTTCCACGTTGGCGCCGGAATCCCTGGTGTTGCGCCGCACTACATCCCGCCGCCATCAACCTTCAACGTGCTTCTTGGCTCCTCCTGGTTCGATAAACCTTGGTTTCTTTCTGAGGGAAAACTTGCTGCTGTGCGCATCATACCTTCCTCTTGGGGTTGCCCAACGAACGTGTGAAATACACGCCATCAAGCTCTTTTTCTGGCGCCGTTGCCGGGGAGATGAAGACACGCTGCAAGGGGAGTCTCCACTTCTCAATCTCTTTACTTTGTTTTTGTCTTGCTTAGTTTTATTTACTACTTTGTTTGCTGCACTAAATCAAAATACAAAAAAATTAGTTGCTAGTTTTACTTTACTTGTTATCTTGTTTGCTATATCGAAAACACAAAAAAAATTAGTTTACTTGCATTTACTTTATCTAGTTTGCTTTATTTACTGTTGCTAAAATGGCCAACGCTGAAAATACTAAGTTGTGTGACTTCACAACCACAAATAATAATGATTTCTTATGCACACCTATTGCTCCACCTGCTACTACAGCAGAATTCTTTGAAATTAAACCTGCTTTACTAAATCTTGTTATGCGAGAGCAATTTTCTGGTGTTAGTTCTGATGATGCTGCTGCCCATCTTAATAATTTTGTTGAATTATGTGAAATGCAAAAATATAAAGATGTAGATGGTGACATTATAAAATTAAAATTGTTCCCTTTCTCATTAAGAGGAAGAGCTAAAGATTGGTTGCTATCTCTGCCTAAGAATAGTATTGATTCATGGACTAAATGCAAGGATGCTTTTATTGGTAGATATTATCCCCCTGCTAAAATTATATCTTTGAGGAGTAGCATAATGAATTTTAAACAATTAGATACTGAACATGTTGCTCAAGCTTGGGAAAGAATGAAATCTCTGGTTAAAAATTGCCCAACCCATGGACTGACTACTTGGATGATCATCCAAACCTTCTATGCAGGACTAAATTTTTCTTCACGGAATTTATTGGATTCAGCTGCTGGAGGTACCTTTATGTCCATCACTCTTGGTGAAGCAACAAAGCTTCTTGATAATATGATGATCAACTACTCTGAATGGCACACGGAAAGAGCTCCACAAGGTAAGAAGGTAAATTCTGTCGAAGAAACCTCTTCCTTGAGTGATAAGATTGATGCTATTATGTCTATGCTTGTGAATGATAGGACTAATATTGATCCTAATAATGTTCCATTAGCTTCATTGGTTGCACAAGAAGAACATGTTGATGTAAACTTCATTAAAAATAATAATTTCAACAACAATGCTTACCGGAACAATTCTAGTAACAACTATAGGCCATATCCTTATAATAATGGCAACGGCTATGGTAATTCTTATGGGAATTCTTACAACAATAATAGGAGTTCACCCCCTGGACTTGAAGCCATGCTTAAAGAATTTATTAGTACACAAACTGCTTTTAACAAATCTGTTGAAGAAAAGCTTGGGAAAATTGATATACTTGCTTCTAAAGTCGATAGTCTTGCTGCTGATGTTGATCTTTTGAAATCAAAAGTTTTTCCTAATGAAAATCATCATAATAAGATTGTTACTACAGCAAATGCCATTCAAGTTGGAATTAATGAGAATATAAGATTAATGGCTGAACTGCGTGCTAGGTGGGATAGAGAAGAAAATGAAAAACTAGCTAAAGAGAAGAATATAGCTAAAGTTTGGACTATTACCACCACTAGTAATGCTAATGCTACACATGTTGCTGCACCTCCTACTCATACTAATAAAAGAATTGGTGTTAGCAATGTTTCCACTTCGAATGCAAAGCGCAAAAAGCGCAGAAAGCTGCTAAAACTGCTGAAACTGCCTGTGATAAAGCTGCTGAAATTTTTTCCAACATTGGGGATGATGATCCCATTGCTTTAGATTATAATGGTTTGAATTTTGATGATTGCCACATCTCTGAAGTTATAAAGTTCTTGCAAAAACTTGCTAAAAGTCCTAATGCTAGTGCTATAAATTTGGCTTTCACGCATCATATTACAAATGCTCTCATAAAAGCTAGAGAAGAGAAACTAGAGCGTGAAGCCTCTATTCCTAAAAAGTTAGAGGATGGTTGGGAGCCCATCATTAAGATGAAGGTTAAAGATTTTGATTGTAATGCTTTATGTGATCTTGGTGCAAGTATTTCTGTTATGCCTAAGAAAATTTATAATATGCTTGACTTGCCACCGCTGAAAAATTGTTATTTGGATGTTAATCTTGCTGATCATTCTACAAAGAAACCTTTGGGTAAAGTTCATAATGTTCGCATTACCATTAACAATAACCTGGTTCCCGTTGATTTTGTTGTCTTGGATATTGAATGCAATGCATCTTGTCCCATTATATTGGGAAGACCTTTTCTTGAATGTTGGTGCTATCATTGATATGAAGGAAGGTAATATAAAATATCAATTTCCTCTCAAGAAAGGTATGGAACACTTCCCTAGAAAGAGAATGAAGGTACCTTTTGATTCTATTATGAGAACAAATTATGATGTTGACACTTCGTCTCTTGATAATACTTGATACACACTTTCTGCGCCTAGCTGAAAGGCGTTAAAGAAAAGCGCTTATGGGAGACAACCCATGTTTTTACCTACAGTACTTTGTTTTTATTTTGTGTCTTGGAAGTTGTTTACTACTGTAGCAACCTCTCCTTATCTTAGTTTTGTGTTTCGTTGTGCCAAGTTAAGCCGTTGATAGAAAAGTAAGTACTAGATTTGGATTACTGCACAGTTCCAGATTTCTTTGCTGTCACGAATCTGGGTCCACCTCCCTGTAGGTAACTCAGAAAATTAAGCCAATTTACGTGCATGATCCTCAGATATGTACGCAACTTTCATTCAATTTGAGCATTTTCATTTGAGCAAGTCTGGTGCCATTTTAAAATTCGTCAATACGAACTGTTCTGTTTTGACAGATTCTGCCTTTTATTTCGCATTGCCTCTTTCGCTATGTTGGATGAATTTCTTTGATCCACTAATGTCCAGTAGCATTATGCAATGTCCAGAAGTGTTAAGAATGATTGTGTCACCTCTGAATATGTCAATTTATATTGTGCACTAACCCTCTAATGAGTTGTTTCGAGTTTGGTGTGGAGGAAGTTTTCAAGGATCAAGAGAGGAGTATGATGCAACATGATCAAGGAGAGTGAAAGCTCTAAGCTTGGGGATGCACCCGGTGGTTCACCCCTGCATATATCAAGAAGACTCAAGCGTCTAAGCTTGGGGATGCCCAAGGCATCCCCTTCTTCATCGACAACATTATCAGGTTCCTCCCCTGAAACTATATTTTTATTCGATCACATCTTATGTGCTTTTTCTTGGAGCGTCGGTTTTTTTTTGTTTTTGTTTTGTTTGAATAAAATGGATCCTAGCATTCACTTTATGGGAGAGAGACACGCTCCGCTGTAGCATATGGACAAGTATGTCCTTGGTTTCTACTCATAGTATTCATGGCGAAGTTTCTCCTTCGTTAAATTGTTATATGGTTGGAATTGGAAAATGATACATGTAGTAATTGCTATAAATGTCTTGGGTAATGTGATACTTGGCAATTGTTGTGCTCATGATTAAGCTCTTGCATCATATGCTTTGCACCCATTAATGAAGAAATACATAGAGCATGCTAAAATTTGGTTTGCATATTTGGTTTCTCTAAGGTCTAGATAATTTCTAGTATTGAGTTTGAACAACAAGGAAGACGGTGTAGAGTCTTATAATGTTTTCAATATGTCTTTTATGTGAGTTTTGCTGCACCGGTTCATCCTTGTGTTTGTTTCAAATAAGCCTTGCTAGCCTAAACCTTGTATCGAGAGGGAATACTTCTCATGCATCCAAAATACTTGAGCCAACCACTATGCCATTTGTGTCCACCATACCTACCTATACTACATGGTATTTTCCGCCATTCCAAAGTAAATTGCTTGAGTGCTACCTTTAAAATTCCATCATTCACCTATGCAATATATAGCTCATGGGACAAATAGCTTAAAAACTATTGTGGTATTGAATATGTAATTATGCACTTTATCTCTTATTAAGTTGCTTGTTGTGCGATAACCATGTTTACTGGGGACGCCATCAACTGTTCATTGTTGAATTTCATGTGAGTTGCTATGCATGTTCGTCTTGTCTGAAGTAAGGGCGATCTACACTGAGTTGAATGGTTTGAGCATGCATATTGTGAGAGAAGAACATTGGGCCGCTAACTAAAGCCATGCTCCATGGTGGAAGTTTCAGTTTTGGACAACAATCCTCAAATCTCAAATGAGAAAATTATTAATTGTTGTTGAATGCTTAAAGCATTAAAAGAGGAGTCCATTATCTGTTGTCTATGTTGTCCCGGTATGGATGTCTAAGTTGAGAATAATCAAAAGCGAGAAATCCAAATGCGAGCTTTCTCCTTAGACCTTTGTACAGGCGGCATAGAGGTACCCCTTTGTGATACTTGGTTAAAGCATATGTATTGCGGTGATAATCCAGGTAGTCCAAGCTAATTAGGACAAGGTGCGGGCACTATTGGTACACTATGCATGAGGCTTGCAACTTATAAGATATAATTTACATGATGCATATGCTTTATTACTACCGTTGACAAAATTGTTTCATGTTTTCAAAATCAAAGCTCTAGCACAAATATAGCAATCGATGCTTTTCCTCTATGAGGACCATTCTTTTACTTTCAATGTTGAGTCAGTTCACCTATTTCTCTCCACCTCAAGAAGCAAACACTTGTGTGAACTATGCATTGATTCCTACATACTTGCTTATTGCACTTATTATATTACTCTATGTTGACAATATCCATGAGATATACATGTTACAAGTTGAAAGCAACCGCTGAAACTTAATCTTCTTTTGTGTTGTTTCAATATCTCTACTTTGAATTATTGCTTTATGAGTTAACTCTTATGCAAGACTTATTGATGCTTGTCTTGAAGTGCTATTCATGAAAAGTCTTTGCTATATGATTCACTTGTTTACTCATGTCATATACATTGTTTTGATCGCTGCATTCACTACATATGCTTTACAAATAGTATGATCAAGATTATGATGGCATGTCACTCCGAAATTATACGTGTTATCGTTTTACCTGCTCGGGACGAGCAGAACTAAGCTTGGGGATGCTGATACGTCTCAGACGTATCGATAATTTCTTATGTTCCATGCCACATTATTGATGTTTTCTACATGTTTTATGCACACTTTATGTCATATTCGTGCATTTTCTGGAACTAACCTATTAACAAGATGCCGAAGTGCCGATTCTTTGTTTTACGCTGTTTTTGGTTTCAGAAATCCTAGTAAGGAAATATTCTCGGAATTGGACGAAATCAAAGCCCGGGGGCCTATTTTCTCACGAAGCTTCCGCAAGTCCGAAGGAGACGAAGAGGGGCCACGGAGGGCCACACCCTAGGCGGCGCGGCCCCCTTGGCCGCGCGGCCCTGTGGTGTGGGGCCCCCGTGCCGCCTCTTGACCTGCCCTTTCGCCTATAAAAAGTCTCCGTGATTTAAAACCCCAAGATCGAGAACCACGATACGGAAAACCTTCCGGAGACGCCGCCGCCGCCGATCCCATCTCGGGGGATCCAGAGATCGCCTCCGGCACCCTGCCGGAGAGGGGAATCATCTCCCCGGAGGACTCTACGCCGCCATGGTCGCCTCCGGTGTGATGTGTGAGTAGTCTACCCCTGGACTATGGGTCCATAGCAGTAGCTAGATGGTTGTCTTCTCCCCATTGTGCTATCATTGTCGGATCTTGTGAGCTGCCTAACATGATCAAGATCATCTATCTGTAATTCTATATGTTGCGTTTGTTGGGATCCGATGAATAGAGAATACTTGTTATGTTGATTATCAAAGCTATGCTTATGTGTTGTTTATGATCTTGCATGCTCTCCGTTATTAGTAGATGCTCTGGCCAAGTTGATGCTAGTAACTCCAAGAGGGAGTATTTATGCTCGATAGTGGGTTCATGCCTCGTGAATGCGGAGGAGTGACAAGAACCACTAAGGTTATGGATGTCTGTTGCCACTAGGGATAAAACATTAGTGCTATGTTCAAGGATGTAGTCACTAGTTACATTACGCGCAATACTTAATGCAATTGTCTGTTGTTAGCAACTTAATACCGGAGGGGGTTCGGATGATAACCTGAAGGTGGACTTTTTAGGCATAGATGCAGTTGGATGGCGGTCTATGTACTTTGTCGTAATGCCCAATTAAATCTCACTATACTCATCATGATATGTATGTGCATGGTCATGCTCTCTTTATTTGTCAATTGCCCAACTGTAATTTGTTCACCCAACATGCTGTTCGTCTTATGGGAGAGACACCTCTAGTGAAGCTGTGGACCCCGGTCCAATTCTCTTTCTTGAAATACAATCTCTTGCACATCTTGTTCTCTTGTTTTTGCAAACAATCATCTTCCACACAATACGGTTAACTCTTTGTTACAGCAAGCCGGTGAGATTGACAACCTCACTGTTTCGTTGGGGCAAAGTACTTTGGTTGTGTTGTGCAGGTTCCACGTTGGCGCCGGAATCCCTGGTGTTGCGCCGCACTACATCCCGCCGCCATCAACCTTCAACGTGCTTCTTGGCTCCTCCTGGTTCGATAAACCTTGGTTTCTTTCTGAGGGAAAACTTGCTGATGTGCGCATCATACCTTCCTCTTGGGGTTGCCCAACGAACGTGTGAAATACACGCCATCAGTTGTCAATCTCACAGGCTTGCTGTAACAAAGAGTTAACCGTATTGTGTGGAAGATGATTGTTTGCAGAAAACAGTAGAACAGTATTGCAGTAGATTGTATTTCAGTAAAGAGAATTGGACCGGGGTCCACAGTTCACTAGAGGTGTCTCTCCCATAAGACGAACAGCATGTTGGGTGAACAAATTACAGTTGGGCAATTGACAAATAAAGAGAGCATGACCATGCACATACATATCATGATGAGTATAGTGAGATTTAATTGGGCATTATGACAAAGTACATAGACCGTCATCCAACTGCATCTATGCCTAAAAAGTCCACCTTCAGGTTATCATCCGAACCCCTTCCAGTATTAAGTTGCTAACAACAGACAATTGCATTAAGTATTGCGCGTAATGTAACTAGTGACTACATCCTTGAACATAGCACTAATGTTTTATCCCTAGTGGCAACAGCACATCCATAACCTTAGAGGTTCTTGTCACCCCTCCAGATTCACGGAGACATGAACCCACTATCGAGCATAAATACTCCCTCTTGGAGTTACTAGCATCAACTTGGCCAGAGCATCTACTAATAACGGAGAGCATGCAAGATCATAAACAACACATAGACATAACTTTGATAATCAACATAACAAGTATTCTCTATTCATCGGATCCCAACAAACGCAACATATAGAATTACAGATAGATGATCTTGATCATGTTAGGCAGCTCACAAGATCCGACAATGATAGCACAATGGGGAGAAGACAACCATCTAGCTACTGCTATGGACCCATAGTCCAGGGGTAGACTACTCACACATCACACCGGAGGCGACCATGGCGGCGTAGAGTCCTCCGGGAGATGATTCCCCTCTCCGGCAGGGTGCCGGAGGCGATCTCCTGGATCCCCCAAGATGGGATCGGCGGCGGCGGCGTCTCTCGGAAGGTTTTCCGTATCGTGGCTCTCGGTACCGGGGTTTCGTCACGGAGACTTTTTATAGGCGGAAGGGCAGGTCAAGAGGCGGCACGGGGGCCCCACACCACAGCCGGCGCGGCCAAGGGGGGCGCCGCCCTATAGTGTGGCCCCTCCGTGGCCCCTCTTCGTCTCTCTCTTCGGACTTCGAAGCTTCGTGGAAAAATAGGCCCCCCTGGGCTTTGATTTCGTCCAATTCGAGAATATTTCCTTACTAGGATTTCTGAAACCAAAAACAGCAGAAAACAGAATCGGCACTTCGGCATCTTGTTAATAGGTTAGTTCCGGAAAAATGCACGAATATGACATAAAGTGTGCATAAAACATGTAGATAACATCAATAATGTGGCATGGAACATAAGAAATTATCGATACGTCGGAGACGTATCAGCATCCCCAAGTTTAGTTCTGCTCGTCCCGAAGCGGTAAAACGATAACACGATAATTTCGGAGTGACATGCCATCATAATCTTGATCATACTATTTGTAAAGCATATGTAGTGAATGCAGCGATCGAAACAATGTATATGACATGAGTAAACAAGTGAATCATATAGCAAAGACTTTTCATGAATAGCACTTCAAGACAAGCATCAATAAGTCTTGCATAAGAGTTAACTCATAAAGCAATAATTCAAAGTAGAGATATTGAAGCAACACAAAAGAAGATTAAGTTTCAGCGGTTGCTTTCAACTTGTAACATGTATATCTCATGGATATTGTCAACATAGAGTAACATAATAAGTGCAATAAGCAAGTATGTAGGAATCAATGCACAGTTCACACAAGTGTTTGCTTCTTGAGGTGGAGAGAGATAGGTGAACTGACTCAACATTGAAAGTAAAAGAATGGTCCTTCATAGAGGAAAAGCATCGATTGCTATATTTGTGCTAGAGCTTTGATTTTGAAAACATGAAACAATTTTGTCAACGGTAGTAATAAAGCATATGCATCATGTAAATTATATCTAATAAGTTGCAAGCCTCATGCATAGCGTACTAATAGTGCCCGCACCTTGTCCTAATTAGCTTGGACTACCGGATCATCACAATGCATTGTTTTTACCAAGTGTCACAAAGGGGTACCTCTATGCCGCCTGTACAAAGGTCTAAGGAGAAAGCTCGCATTGGATTTCTCGCTATTGATTATTCTGCGACTTAGACATCCATACCGGGACAACATAGACAACAGATAATGGACTCCTCTTTTATGCATAAGCATATAACAACAATTAATAATTTTCTCATTTGAGATTTGAGGATTATTGTCCAAAACTGAAACTTCCACCATGGAGCATGGCTTTAGTTAGCGGCCCAATGTTCTTCTCTAACATATGCATGCTTGACCATATGGTGGTAGATCTCTCTTGCTTCAGACAAGACGAACATGCATAGCAACTCACATGAAATTCAACAATGAATAGTTGATGGCGTCCCCAGTGAACATGGTTATCGCACAACAAGCAACTTAATAAGAGATAAAGTGCATAATTACATATTCAATACCACAATAGTTTTTAAGCTATTTGTCCCATGAGCTATATATTGCAAAGGTGAATGATGGAATTTTAAAGGTAGCACTCAAGCAATTTACTTTGGAATGGCGGAAAATACCATGTAGTATAGGTAGGTATGGTGGACACAAATGGCATAGTGGTTGGCTCAAGTATTTTGGATGCATGAGAAGTATTCCCTCTCGATACAAGGTTTAGGCTAGCAAGGCTTATTTGAAACAAACACAAGGATGAACCGGTGCAGCAAAACTCACATAAAAGACATATTGAAAACATTATAAGACTCTACACCGTCTTCCTTGTTGTTCAAACTCAATACTAGAAATTATCTAGACCTTAGAGAAACCAAATATGCAAACCAAATTTTAGCATGCTCTATGTATTTCTTCATTAATGGGTGCAAAGCATATGATGCAAGAGCTTAATCATGAGCACAACAATTGCCAAGTATCACATTACCCAAAACATTTATAGCAATTACTACATGTATCATTTTCCAATTCCAACCATATAACAATTTAACGAAGGAGAAACTTCGCCATGAATACTATGAGTAGAAACCAAGGACATACTTGTCCATATGCTACAGCGGAGCGTGTCTCTCTCCCATAAAGTGAATGCTAGGATCCATTTTATTCAAACAAAACAAAAACAAAAACAAACCGACGCTCCAAGAAAAAGCACATAAGATGTGATGGAATAAAAATATAGTTTCAGGGGAGGAACCTGATAATGTTGTCGATGCAGAAGGGGATGCCTTGGGCATCCCCAAGCTTAGACGCTTGAGTCTTCTTGATATATGCAGGGGTGAACCACCGGGGCATCCCCAAGCTTAGAGCTTTCACTCTCCTTGATCATGTTGCATCATACTCCTCTCTTGATCCTTGAAAACTTCCTCCACACCAAACTCGAAACAACTCATTAGAGGGTTAGTGCACATTATAAATTGACATATTCAGAGATGACACAATCATTCTTAACACTTCTGGACATTGCATAATGCTACTGGACATTAATGGATCAAAGAAATTCATCCAACATAGCGAAAGAGGCAATGCGAAATAAAAGGCAGAATCTGTCAAAACAGAACAGTTCGTATTGACGAATTTTAAAATGGCACCAGACTTGCTCAAATGAAAATGCTCAAATTGAATGAAAGTTGCGTACATATCTGAGGATCATGCACGTAAATTGGCATAATTTTCTGAGCTACCTACAGGGAGGTGGACCCAGATTCGTTACAGCAAAGAAATCTGGAACTGTGCAGTAATCCAAATCTAGTACTTACTTTTCTATCAACGGCTTAACTTGGCACAACAAAACACAAAACTAAGATAAGGAGATGTTGCTACAGTAGTAAACAACTTCCAAGACACAAAATAAAAACAAAGTACTGTAGGTAAAAACATGGGTTGTCTCCCATAAGCGCTTTTCTTTAACGCCTTTCAGCTAGGCGCAGAAAGTGTGTATCAAGTATTATCAAGAGACGAAGTGTCAACATCATAATTTGTTCTCATAATAGAATCAAAAGGTACCTTCATTCTCTTTCTAGGGAAGTGTTCCATACCTTTCTTGAGAGGAAATTGATATTTTATATTACCTTCCTTCATATCAATAATAGCACCAACAGTTCGAAGAAAAGGTCTTCCCAATATAATGGGACAAGATGCATTGTATTCAATATCCAAGACAACAAAATCAACGGGAACAAGGTTATTGTTAACGGTAATGCGAACATTATCAACTTTACCCAAAGGTTTCTTTGTAGAATGATCAGCAAGATTAACATCCAAATAACAATTTTTCAGCGGTGGCAAGTCAAGCATATTATAAATTTTCTTAGGCATAACAGAGATACTTGCACCAAGATCACATAAAGCATTACAATCAAAATCTTTAACCTTCATCTTAATGATGGGCTCCCAACCATCCTATAGCTTTTTAGGAATAGAGGCTTTACGCTCTAGTTTCTCTTCTCTAGCTTTTATGAGAGCATTTGTAATATGATGCGTGAAAGCCAAATTTATAGCACTAGCATTAGGACTTTTAGCAAGTTTTTGCAAGAACTTTATAACTTCAGAGATGTGGCAATCATCAAAATTCAAACCATTATAATCTAAAGCAATGGGATCATCATCCCCAATGTTGGAAAAAATTTCAGCAGCTTTATCACGTGCGATTTCAAAGAATTTTAGCAGTTTCAGGCAGTTTTTCGCGCTTTGCATTAGAAGTGGAAACATTGCTAACACCAATTCTTTTATTAGTATGAGTAGGAGGTGCAGCAACATGTGTAGCATTAGCATTACTAGTGGTGGTAATAGTCCAAACTTTAGCTATATTCTTTTCTTCAGCTAGTTTTTCATTTTCTTCTCTATCCCACCTAGCACGCAGTTCAGCCATTAATCTTATATTCTCATTAATTCTAACTTGAATGGCATTTGCTGTAGTAGTAATTTTATTATGATGATTCTCATTAGGCAAAACTTTTGATTTCAAAAGGTCAACATCAGCAGCAAGACTATCGACTTTAGAAGCAAGTATATCAATTTTCCCAAGCTTTTCTTCAACAGATTTGTTAAAAGCAGTTTGTGTACTAATAAATTCTTTAAGCATGGCTTCAAGTCCAGGGGGTGAACTCCTATTATTGTTGTAAGAATTCCCATAAGAATTACTATAGCCGTTGCCATTATTATAAGGATATGGCCTATAGTTGTTACTAGAATTATTCCGGTAAGCATTGTTGTTGAAATTATTATTTTTAATGAAGTTTACATCAACATGTTCTTCTTGTGCAACCAATGAAGCTAATGGAACATTATTAGGATCAATATTAGTCCTATCATTCACAAGCATAGACATAATAGCATCAATCTTATCACCCAAGGAAGAGGTTTCTTCGACAGAATTTACCTTCTTACCTTGTGGAGCTCTTTCCGTGTGCCATTCAGAGTAGTTGATCATCATATTATCAAGAAGCTTTGTTGCTTCACCAAGAGTGATGGACATAAAGGTACCTCCAGCAGCTGAATCCAATAAATTCGTGAAGAAAAATTTAGTCCTGCATAGAAGGTTTGGATGATCATCCAAGTAGTCGATCCATGGGTTGGGCAATTTTTAACCAGAGATTTCATTCTTTCCCAAGCTTGAGCAACATGTTCAGTATCTAATTGTTTAAAATTCATTATGCTACTCCTCAAAGATATAATTTTAGCAGGGGGATAATATCTACCAATAAAAGCATCCTTGCATTTAGTCCATGAATCAATACTATTCTTAGGCAGAGATAGCAACCAATCTTTAGCTCTTCCTCTTAATGAGAAAGGGAACAATTTTAGTTTAATAATATCACCATCTACATCTTTATATTTTTGCATTTCACATAGTTCAACAAAATTATTAAGATGGGCAGCAGCATCATCGTAACTAACACTTAAAAATTGCTCTCGCATAACAAGATTCAGTAAAGCAGGTTTAATTTCAAAGAATTCTGCTGTAGTAGCAGGTGGAGCAATAGGTGTGCATAAGAAATCATTATTATTTGTGGTTGTGAAGTCACACAACTTAGTATTTTCAGCGTTGGCCATTTTAGCAACAGTAAATAAAGCAAACTAGATAAAGTAAATGCAAGTAAACTAATTTTTTTGTGTTTTTGATATAGCAAACAAGATAGCAAATAAAGTAAAACTAGCAACTAATTTTTTTGTATTTTGATTTAGTGCAGCAAACAAAGTAGTAAATAAAACTAAGCAAGGCAAAAACAAAGTAAAGAGATTGAGAAGTGGAGACTCCCCTTGCAGCGTGTCTTGATCTCCCCGGCAACGGCGCCAGAAATTTGCTTGATGCGCGTGATTGACGTATTGTCTCTTCGTTCGACACGCGTCCGTTGGGAACCCCAAGAGGAAGGTGTGATGCGCACAGCGGCAAGTTTCCCTCAGTAAGAAACCAAGGTTTAATCGGACCAGTAGGAGTCAAGAAGCACGTTGAAGGTTGATGGCGGCGAGATGTAGTGCGGCGCAACACCGCGATTCCGGCGCCAACGTGGAACCTGCACAACACAACCAAAATACTTTGCCCCAACGAAACGGTGAGGTTGTCAATCTCACCGGCTTGCTGTAACAAAGAGTTAACCGTATTGTGTGGAAGATGATTGTTTGCAGAAAACAAGAGAACAAGATTGCAAGAGATTGTATTTCAAGAAAGAGAATTGGACCGGGGTCCACAGTTCACTAGAGGTGTCTCTCCCATAAGACGAACAAAGATGTTGGGTGAACAAATTACAGTTGGGCAATTGACAAATAAAGAGAGCATGACCATGCACATACATATCATGATGAGTATAGTGAGATTTAATTGGGCATTACGACAAAGTACATAGACCGTCATCCAACTGCATCTATGCCTAAAAAGTCCACCTTCAGGTTATCATCCGAACCCCTTCCAGTATTAAGTTGCTAACAACAGACAATTGCATTAAGTATTGCGCGTAATGTAACTAGTGACTACATCCTTGAACATAGCACTAATGTTTTATCCCTAGTGGCAACAGCACATCCATAACCTTAGAGGTTCTTGTCACCCCTCCAGATTCACGGAGACATGAACCCACTATCGAGCATAAATACTCCCTCTTGGAGTTACTAGCATCAACTTGGCCAGAGCATCTACTAATAACGGAGAGCATGCAAGATCATAAACAACACATAGACATAACTTTGATAATCAACATAACAAGTATTCTCTATTCATCGGATCCCAACAAACGCAACATATAGAATTACAGATAGATGATCTTGATCATGTTAGGCAGCTCACAAGATCCGACAATGATAGCACAATGGGGAGAAGACAACCATCTAGCTACTGCTATGGACCCATAGTCCAGGGGTAGACTACTCACACATCACACCGGAGGCGACCATGGCGGCGTAGAGTCCTCCGGGAGATGATTCCCCTCTCCGGCAGGGTGCCGGAGGCGATCTCCTGGATCCCCCGAGATGGGATCGGCGGCGGCGGCGTCTCTGGAAGGTTTTCCGTATCGTGGCTCTCGGTACTGGGGGTTTCGTCACGGAGACTTTTTATAGGCGGAAGGGCAGGTCAAGAGGCGGCACGGGGGCCCCACACCACAGGCCGGCGCGGCCAAGGGGGGGGCCGCGCCGCCCTATAGTGTGGCCCCTCCGTGGCCCCTCTTCGTCTCTCTTTCGGACTTCTGGAAGCTTCGTGGAAAAATAGGCCCCTGGGCTTTGATTTCGTCCAATTCCGAGAATATTTCCTTACTAGGATTTCTGAAACCAAAAACAGCAGAAAACAGCAACTGGCACTTCGGCATCTTGTTAATAGGTTAGTTCCAGAAAATGCACGAATATGACATAAAGTGTGCATAAAACATGTAGATAACATCAATAATGTGGCATGGAACATAAGAAATTATCGATACGTCGGAGACGTATCAGATATCTTCAATTACTTGAAGGATCCGGCTCGGGGGGCACCTAAACGGACAAGATACAAGGCCATGAAGTATGTCCTTATTGGAGATGACATGTTCTATAGGACCTTGGAAGGGTTACTTCTCAAATGTTTGGGGACAGCCGAAGCAAATCGGCTCTTACACGAGGTACATGAAGGCGCCTGTGGGACTCATCAATCGGCTCATAAGATGAAGTGGTTAATCAGGCGATCAGGGTTTTATTGGCCCACCATGCTTGAGGACTGTTTCAATTACTATAAAGGGTGTCAAGCATGTCAGAAGTTTGGGAGCATTCAGATGGTACCCGCATCAGCAATGAACCCCATCATCAAGCCTTGGCCATTTCGAGGATGGGGCATGGACATGATCGGCAAAATCCATCCTGCATCCAGCAAAGGCCACGAGTGGATCTTGGCCATTACAGATTATTTTACTAAATGGGTGGAGGCCGTCCCTATGAAGTCTGTGGCATCGAAGGACGTTATCAGTTTCGTGAAAGAACATGTCATTCATAGATTTGGGATTCCTCAGACCATCACGACCGATGGATGTTCGGTTTTTGTTTCTAAAGAATTCAGGGAGTTCTGTGACGACATGGGAATTAAGCTGATCCGATCGTCTCCATACTATGCTCAAGCAAATGGGCAGGCTGAAGCGTCCAACAAAAGCCTTATCAAGCTGATCAAGAGAAAGATTGACGAGTACCCTAGGCGTTGGCACGAGGTTTTATCGGAGGCTTTATGGGCTTACCGCATGTCATGTCATGGGGCGGTAAAGACCTCGCCGTACCATCTGGTCTATGGACAAGAAGCCGTGTTACCCTGGGAGATCACGGCTGGGTCGAGACGTGTCACGTTTCAGAATGACCTGACGACTGAAGAGTATGCAGCCCTGATGAGTGATAGCATTGAGGATCTCACGGAACTTAGACTTTGGTCACTTGAGAAAATTAAGGAGAACAAGGCCAAAGTGGCTCGTGCATATAATAAGAAGGTGAAGCCAAAGGAGTTCCATGTTGGTGATCTGGTATGGGAAGCTGTATTGCCGTTGGGGACTAAGGACAAGGCATATGGTAAATGATCTCCAAATTGGCACGGGCCGTACAGGGTTGACCAAGTCCTAAAGGGAAATGCATACATGCTCAAGCAGTTAGATGGTGTGAAGTTCCCAGTGGCCGTCAATGGCCAGCATCTCAAGAAGTATTTCCCAAGTATGTGGGATGATGGGCAGTGAAATACGGGGGCCGATTTAAAATCGGCCAGTAAATTTTTTTTACATCAACTGGAGCAGTGAAATATGGGGGCCGATGTATGGAATCGGCCAGTATAAAGGAAATATATGTGCAAAGCAAGAGCCGATGCATGGTCATCGACTTAAGAATAAAACAGCCGATGCGCAGCCATCGACTATAGAGGAACAACTACTATTTCAGGTCACCATTCAATTTTATATTTGATTGTGGGTCCGGCCTTGATGGCGTTGTGGGCAAAGACCGTTGTATTACCACCGGCTCCTCGAGCAATGATTTATTTTGATGATCGGAAGAACTAAGCGTAGAATCCTTCTTCATTGATTTAAAAAGGGGATTTTATTACAAGAAGGAGTCGATTGCTCAAGAACGGAGGAACAAAAGGAGGACAGATTGCTACTATTAGTCCTATGCGAAGTGGCCCCTACTCTAAGGACCGTTGCTATCCTCGTCGTCGCCGTTGTAGCCGCCGCCGGTGCTGCTGCTGGCGAGCTCCTCGTCGCTACTGCCGTAGCCCTCAATGGGGGCTTCTTCCTCCTCCTCATCGTCGTCTTCATCGTCATCTGACCAGGCCCAGCCGCGGAAGCGCTTCGCCGGCGGCTCGTCGGAGGAGGTGTCGTCCTCCTCTTCCTCCTCGTTGGAGGAGGCGTCGTCCTCCTCATCCTCCTCTTCTTCCTCTTCGTCGGAGGGGGTGAAGCTACCCCAGGAGAGGAGGTCATCCTCACTCTCCGCCACCAGTTCCCCATCGATGAGGAACCGGAGGTCGTCCTCCCCATCGGTCAGGGGCAAGTCGCCATCTGACCCGACGAGGGCCTCGGGTGGGCCATCTGGCACAAAGTCGAAGTCCCACTCCGGCTCATCCCATTGGTCGGGCTCTGGTATCGGCTCGTCTGAGGAAGAAGATTGGAAGGAGAGAGCCGATGCAGCAGAGGAGGAGGATGAGTCCATGGTGGAGGAGGGCTTTTCGGTGGCTAGTACTGAACAGGGGGATGAAGAAGCGAGTTGCTTGGCGCAGTTAAATAAAGGGGATATAGTGGAGATTTAATGCTATAGCGGTTTCCAAGGGCATGGTGCCGAATCTATCAAATCGTGCAGAGGAGTTCAGAAGGCAAGGCATCATGATGAAGGATACTGCGACGGTTCTGCTCTGCCACGACATGACCCTACGAAGGAAAAACAGAGTGGTTTTGAAATTATCATTGCCAAAACCAGGGGGCATGTGTTATCACCAGAATTTAACCAAGTCTGGAGATGGGCCGTGATTAAATGGGCTTAGAGGATATGCACGGAAAATACTCCCGAACCGGCCTTGTACAAGAAGTTTGGGCAAGATTGCCCGTGTATCTGTAAATTATAGTAGGATACGTGTCGGTTAGAATTAAGAGATAGAGTTTAGCTCGTACACGGTTGGGTTTATTCCCAAGTTAGAAAGTCTACGGACTATAAATATGTATCTAGGGTTATTGAGAAAGAGGACGAACATGTTCACAACAAATCAATCTAGGCGCATCGCCACCCCTTGTTTCGAGGGTTTCTCTCGGGTAAGCAACATGCTGCCTAGATCGCATCTTGCGATCTAGGCAGTATCAGTTTAGTCGTTATTGGTGTTGCTCGTGCTGAAGCCTTTTTGATGGCAGGCAACACCCTTATCTTAGGTGTTTTGGGGTTGATCACAATACTTTCACGATGCACTTGTTTAGCTACGCTACCCCTCGATATCTAGCTGCCCTTACACCTATTTTAGGTGTAGGGGCAGCATCTTGCTTGTTCTTTATTTAGTAGATCTAATCCGTTATAGTGGCTTCTTGTTCTTCAAGGATTGGTTTGATATCTGTATGGTTAGGCCTTATAAACGGGTTGAACGATCCGGTAGTGCATAAGGTGTGGTTTATTAAGCTCTAGAGGGATTGTTCCGGGGATCAACTTCACGTTGGTTTTTAGGCCTCTTTAGGGCTGGTTTTCCATTATCTTGCGTATCTGTTAGGCTCAACTACGCATAGGATGTTCCGATTATACGGTGAAAACCTAGACTATCGTAGATTAGTTTAGCTTGATATTGATAAAGCATGATCCCCATGTCCTTATAAATCTAACATGAACCATGGGGCAATCGGCTCTTTGAGCCGATCCACAGAACAATTTAAGAGCCGATTGGGGCTCGTATTTAATGTTTACGTGTTTGCCGTGCAGGAAACTAGTCGAAGCAATCCATCACCTTCCTGACCAGGTATAGGTCAGGTGGCACGCCCTCGTAAGCACCAGGACGCGTGTGCCAGAAGGCATTGCGGGCCGTCGCCCGAGGGACCAGGGTCAGCCGCAATCCTGGAAGCCTCCCGGCTCTACTGTGTTGCCCGTCGCTGCTCGCCGGTGGGTTTCTGACCGCAACAACTGGATAATTTAAAGAGGTTTACTGATATTAAGATGGATAAATCATAGAGAGAAAACACATTGACCGGATATATATATATATATAACCATGTCAATGCCTAGCCTTTTTTATTAGCATGAGATAAACTTCAAATCCATCTTTTTTAATCATCAACCTTTATCCCATGACGCCATGTGTAGATCATTATTTCAAGTATGCGGTATTATAGAGCGAGGGGCTCACAATCTAATTTTTCTTAGAATTAATTATGTCCATTATGAATACGAGAAAACATGACCACCATCGACGATGATGACAAAGAGGTGAAGTATCAACAAAAAATATTTTATTGAAGCATTTGAGTATTAGTTTTTTCCTGATGCAACGTACGGGTACTTTTCCTAGTAAATTATAATACAACAATGTGTGCTGCCGCCGCGCATGGGAATTGGATGAATAGGGATAGTGAAGACTTGTTAATGGTGCAATAGGAACTCACAACAAACTGGCTTATCGCTAGGTCTACAAACCGATCCCAGGCTCACTTTCTGGCCTCTTTGCTTGCACACATCGTAACCTCTTTAGATTTTTGTAGTCCTCTAGTCATCATTTGACCTCTAGGCACGTACATCGTCTGTCAGAGGTCGTTTGACGAATATGGCTTTTGAAGCTACCACACTTGCAGTGAGACCATCGGTTAAAGCCATGTGGTTAGGTGGTCCTGCGCTATCTCTCGGATGGGTTTCCCCGTCGAGCCACCTATATTCCCAAAAGAGTGTGGAAGTTTCATCGCCAAGCATCATCTTTGTAGATGTGTAAAATATGCCCCGCTCTTCCTTAGAGAACTGCATATCGAACAAGCGCAAAGGTCGTAGGGGTCGGTGCGCATTCTCCGAATCCACCACATCTGAAGGCTAATAGCCCTGCGAGCCAGGCCAGGGATGCCCAAACCTCCGTACCACAACGGCCGGCAAACCTGGGACCAATTGATATGGTATTGGCCACCATTGGTGTCTGCCCTGCCCACCCATAGGAATCCTCAGATGATCTTAACCACATGCTTCAAGGCCTTCTTATTGATGCTCAACATCCTGAGCTGGTTGAGTGGGATTGCCACGAGCACCAATCTGATTAGCGCTAGGCATCGTAGCTTCCCGAGTAAAATACATGGGTGGTCCATGAACTTGTTAGCGAGGTTCACTTACATCACCGTACTCTAAAAATGCAATTTTACGGTAACTAAATACGTCTTAGTGCTCAGATACGGTCATTGGTGCCAGGAACACGATGTATTAGTCGAATTGGCACTCCCGGGGCCCTATGTCAGCCCATGATTGCGTTGCATTTTCAAAAAATACCCACTAGTCATGCTCGTCCTTCAAAACTCCGCTGGTCCTTTCTTCCTTATCTGCAGTTCGACCAGACCCCAACCTAAAACCGGCGCCGCCGCACGTCCCCCGCCAGTTCAGATCTTTGCCGGCATCCGCTTGCCTGACCTCGCCGGTGGCAGGCGATGCTGGACCGCCGGATGTAGGGAGCGCGTCGCGAGGACGCTAGGAATCAAGAGCTGTCGCGCCCCACCCCGCGGGCACGCTCCACGGACGCGCTTCTGGATGAGCTCATGGACGAGAATGAGCTAGTTCGAGGTTCTGCCCGTGCGTGCTACCCTCCTGGAGCAGCTGGAAGACAGCTTCTTCGCCGCCGACGATGCTCGCTGTCCGCATCGAACTTGTGGAGGAACTTGGGCAGCACCCGGAGCAACTCGTCGGCCGCCTTGTCGAAGACGCCTAGGCTGCTGCCGCCGCCGCCGCACCGACCTGACCGCTGGGAGCGCGTCGACCACAGAGAGGCTCAGGCCGGAGTGGCACCGGTAGCACGTCGACAACGCCAGACGAAGACCGGAGCGTTCGCCGCGGCCGACGCGTTGCAGTGCTTGGCGCCTTGGCCAAGATAAGGAGGTCGCACACGTTTAGAGGACAACTGTGCCGGACGCTGCTCCTAGCCCACCTACCACGCGGGCTGCGCACCATAAACTGCTCGACCTACCTAGCGGGAGGAGGAAGGAGGCAGCAGACATCGGCGCCGGCATCCCATCCGTGCCCATCGCGTGACGATTGAGGAAAAAAGACCGTCCAGGAGAGATTGAGGGCTCTTTTGCTGAAAATGGTGGGTTGTTGACCAACTGTTACTTTCTTAGTTGAGGGGCCTTTTTGCCAGAAAAGCATCGCTGGAAGCAGTAAACACTTCGCCACGTCACCAAATACTACGCGGTACTAGCAACTAGTGACCGTAGATGAATCATGTGGTGTATTTAGTTACCGTAAAATGGTATTTTCAGAGTATGATGACCAAAGTGATCCCGGCCTACAAGTTCAAGGCCTTCTTATTGATGCTCAACACCCTGAGCTGGTTGAGTGGGATTGCCACGAGCACCAATCTGATTAGCGCTAGGCATCGTAGCTTCCCAAGTAGGCAACTTATTTGTGATCCGGTCAGCCACGGAATGAAATACCTCACCTCAAAACCGTTTGATTGCCCGTGTGATACTGCCATTACCACTACTGCCCCATTGGCCACCTCCTATGAGCATGCAATCGGGGAAACCGAGCACTTCGTGAAGTTCTTGTGTACTGTAGTCCTGGTGCATGCCTAAAGAGCTCTGGAATTCCACTCACAACACACAACTTTGTCCCATTTGGATGGCAAAAGATGACCACATCATCCGCATAGAGCAATACCCATGTTACCAACTCCTGGGTCGCCAGTCACCGTAGGATGCCCAGCTCGATGGCTTTTGCCAACACCATGTTAGGCATGTTCACGACTAAAACGTATAATGCCGGCGACAAGGAATAACCTTGTCTCATGCCTCGTCTATGACCCATATATGGGGGGCCTCCCTCACCATTGAGAATCAGCCTAGTGTTGCCCGTGGAAAGTAGTATGGCAACCAGATCATAGAACCTCGCACCAAAACCCATCTTGTTGAGGACCTAGAAGATAAATCCCAATGATACGGTGTTGAAGGCTCTCTCTATGTTCAATTTGAGCATCACCTGTGGCTTCATAAGCCTAGCCGTATGCTAAAACAAAATAAAGTTATCATTGATGCAACGGTTCCGAATGAAGGCACATTGGTTCCTATCCATCAGAGACTCCAACCTTGGGGTACCCTCGCCGCCAATGTCTTCGCTGCCATCTTAGCAAAGATGTGTATCAGGCTGATCGGACGGTAATCACCTAGTGCGGCCACATCCGGGCACTTTGGAGAATAATTAGTAGTGTTTGATCAAGTCATACTCCGCCATAAAGTCACCCTTGACGTTACCCTAACAGTTTTGGAAGAACTCCACCATGAACACGTCTGGTCTCGACGCCTTCCCATGGGGAAGGTATCCACAACATCCTAGATATCATCATGCGTGAACGTGGCCTCAAGTTCTGAAAGATCTTTTGAGTGTGTACCCAGGAAGTCTAGGTCGAGCGAGAACTCGTGGTCCACCGACGTACCCAAAGGCCTTGGAAGTGAGTGAAGGATTCCTCAGCCATGGCAGCATGGTCTGAGATGATGCCGCCATCGACGTGTAGTCTATGGACCAAGGTCTTTTGTCACCGGTTAGCCATGTGCTGGTGGAAGAACGTCGTGTTTGCACCACTCCCGGTAAGCATGCTTAAGTTGCGCATGCAGTCTACGCTCGTCGGGGGGGGGGGGGGGAGCAGTCGGGACTCCATGGCAACATCCAGTTTCAACACCACCTCCGATGTTATCATCTTCTACAACTTAACACACCCCATATTTTTGTCTCTCCAACTCATAAGGTGGCACGCTGTGCGCTTCGGGTTTGCGGTGATCTGATGGAACGGGTCCAGATCTCCATCCTACTGACCCCAAGCGGTCTGAACTACCTCCCTAAAGCCATCTAGCTTCAGCCAATAGCGTTCACACCGAATCGCTTCCGGCCCGTCGACGGGGAGGAGGGGGCAATGGTAAGCCACAAATGTCGCAAGGCAGCGCAAGGAGCAACCATTGTGCAGATCTTCCTGGTCTACTGTGACAAACACCCTCTCAAGCCTTACGAGGTTTGGGGCCTCATGCTTGATCGACCAAATGTAGTGCCTCCCCTGGAGATAGATCTCCTTGAGTTCACTATCATTCAGGAAGCTCCTAAATCTACCCATCATCTGTCGGTGTAGGTTGCTTTTTTGTCCTTGGCCTGGTAGATCATGTTGAAATTCCTGCATAAGGCCATGTGCGTGGACGAGCAGAAAGTATGGATCGTAACTCTGCTAGGAAGACGATCTTAATGACATCTTCCTAAGGATCATAAATGAAAGTCAGCCACCACCATGGCACCCCGTGGAGGGAGCCACCTTAGTCGTCACGCTATTAGCATCAGCATGGGTGCTATCAAGAAACACCATTCTACTAATACAGGTGACGATGATCTCACCTCCCATCGATAGCCGGACAACAGATGTAAGCATAAAAGTCCACGCCAAGGGTTCTCATTGTGATAGAGAGACTTACAACCGAAAGTTTGGTCTCATATATACATACAATCAACGCATATATCATAGCGACCACACTCCTAACATCCGTACGACATGCGTTAGCGTTAAGGCGCTGCACGCTACACACCATTACCTTAGGTTCATAGATCATTTGAACTTGTTTGCCTAGACAAGGTAACTAACCGACAAACTCTCCATAGGTGGTGAGCAAACCCCTAATGGTAGAGACTGCAAACTAGATATCTCTTTTTTACCAATAGAAATACCATAGATCATGTACTCCCCCTTTCAAAGAGTAAACATAGGATTAAAGAAACTATAAAACATGGCACAAATGCATAGGAGAGAAACGGGCTAGTAAAAAACGGGCATATTGTCCGAATCCCCTCCCTGGCAATCGAGCGCTCGAGCAATCACTTTTCGTGGCGCGGAAGCGCTCGCACAGCGAGTCAATTCCCTTTTTATCACCTAGTGTTTAATTGCGTTCACATGTGTTCACACTAACAACTTGTATTACTACTTTGCAAGTTGCATGCAGCAGAGAGCGTTCACACTGCATGCATGCACATGCACAGATCATCTCATGGATTTACATTTAATGAGCCAACTTTTCAGCATGCTTTCATAAGTTGTTGCATGCATACACATAACATCTCACTTTTTTTCTTCAGCACGAAGCAGACTCTCAATTCTCTTTTTGCAATTTCCTTTTGGTTTTTTTTTCGTACGGTAATTCATGTTTAAGGGGGTCCTTTTGCAATTTCCTTTTTCGGGCCAGTGGTTTTTAAGGGGGAAAATAACGGGTGGGAAGATCCACTTGCAACTCAAATGAACTACCACTTGCTACTCAAATTAAGTATTGTTTTAAGTTGTAAGCTAACAAAAGTTGCTAAAATATTCTAAATGAAATTTACTTTTTTAGGGTTGCTAGGTATTTATATTTACAGTTGATAAATAACGGGGCACCGGGTTGATAACTTGTAAACAAAAAAAGAGTCGCTACATATTTTAAATTAAATTAAATTTTTAGGTTGATATTTATTTATATTTACCATTGATAAATAGCGGGTCACCGGGTTGATAGCTTGTAAACTAAAAGAGAGTCGCTAAAATATTCTAAATTCAATACTTTTTAGCGTTATTATTTATTTATATTTACAGTTGATAAATAACGAGGCACAAGGTTGATAGCTTGTAAAATAAAAAAATGTTCGTTACAATATTTCTAAATGAAATACTTTTTAGGGTTGGTAGTTATTTAAAATTACCATTGATAAATAACGGGGCTCCGGGTTGATAACTTGTAAACTAAAAAGAGTCGCCAAAATATTCGAAATAAATTTAGATTTTTAGGATTGGTAGTTATTTATATTTACTATTGATTAATATCAGGACACCGGGTTGATAGCTTCTAAACTAAAAAAGATTCGCTAAAATGTTTAAAATAAAATTAACTTTGGGGTTGATAATTTTATACATTTACCGTTGATCACTTAAGTACGGAGGGGTTGATTATTCAAATAGAGAGACTTGATAACTTTTAGCCAGAAAAAAAGTTTCTCGAAACATACCAACATGGGTGCTAGTTTTGAAGATCTCGTCGAGACGGATTTATTGGTGAAAGCGAATCTTAATTTGGAGTTGTCGTTTGAAAGTTAAAACATTTTGAATTTTCAAATTTGGAAAAGATTCCACTGACATCAGCAGATTCGTCTATTTGTGCATGCATGTAGAAATTTTTCTCAATACCCTGCACCAGGTTGATCATTTTATACATTTACCGTTGATCACTCAAGTACGGAGGGATTGTTTATTCAAATAGAAAGGCTTGATAACTTTTAGCCAGAAAAAAAGTTTCTCGAAACATATCAACATGGGTGCTAGTTTTGAAGATCTTGTCGAGACGGATTTATTGGTGAAAACGAATCTTAATTTGGAGTTGTCGTTTGAAAGTTAAAACGTTTTGAATTTTTAAATGTGGAAAAGATTCCGCTGACATCAGCAGATTCGTCTATTTGTGCATGCATGCAGAACTTTCCCTCAATACCCTACACCAGGTTGATAATTTTATACATTTGCCGCTGATCACTCAAGTACGGAGGGGTTGATTATTCAAATAGAGAGGGTTGATAACTTTTAGCCCGAAAAAAAAGTCGTCGAAACATATTAACATGGGTGCTAGTTTTGAAGATCTCGTCGAGACGGATTTATTGGTGAAAGCGGATCTTAATTTGGAGTTGTCGTTTGAAAGTTAAAACGTTTTAAACTTTCAAATTTGTTCCTTTTTACATGCATGCAAATATACGGCAAGGGAAAACACGTTTGCTCCTAATCATGTCCGAAACCGATCGCTCGCTAATCTCCTAGCGATCGAGCGCCAGCTAGGGCAGCCCCATATTGTCCCGGTTGGAAAGGGTCATGCGTCGCCCTCAGTCATGATTTGTTTCCCAAGTTCTCCACAGAATAATCGTCCACACACCTAGATTCAGTGTTTGCCGGTACAACCCCCTCCCCTAAACTAAAAGCAAACTTAAATACAAGGACGGCTGAGATCGCTTGATACCCCTTCGTTTAATATTTAACGGGTATATGTAGCCTTGTACAAAACCTGTATGATCCAACTAAATTGTATGCCGCATACGTATGTATATAACTATGTATGTACTTGGATTATTGGTGGCGATTCGTCAACACGGTGGCGGTCGTGGCCGCCGGGCGGGAGGAGCAACAAGGTGGTGATGGGCAGCCAGGAGGCACTGTGAGACGAAGCTGGACGACACGAGTCTTGGCAATGTCTCGTAGGTCCGTACCGGTATGGTTGGGACGGCGTGCAGGCTAGACGGCAGCGTGACGGCGCGACGATCGGCCGGATAGTCCGCCCCGGACAGTCCGGTGCAATTCGGCCGGACTGTCCATCGCGTTGGTAACGAGACTAACCGGACTGTCTTGCGGTGCTTGCGTTGGACTGTCTTGCGGTGCCAGACTGTCTTGTGGTGTTCGCGCTGGACTGTCTTGCGGCGCCGGACTGTCTTGCGGTGCCCACCGGACTGTCTTGCGGCGACTGTATGCCTATACGTGGGAATACTGAGTTTTCGATTTGGGCTTGAACAATGGCCTAAATAATACCGGTTGGGTTTTGTTGAGTTTGAGGACGGGGTTATACTGGAGCAAGCCTCTTTTCTAAATAGGTAAACCTGGCCTGTGCATCAAAATGAACAGCACCTTGTTTATTTGTTTCCCAAGTTCTCCCCAGAATAATCGTCCACACACATGAATTTAGCGTTTGGCTTTTTTTTAAATAGAGGTAATTAAACCTGGTGTGTGCATCAAAATGCACGCACACAACCTTATTTATTTACATTATTCCACGGAGCTTCACAAAAAATACAATAATCAACCCGAAGCCACCTTACAAGCGACCGTTGCCGCGACACCTACAAACTTGATGAATTGGGTCACAGTTTAGAGGCCACGCGCCATGGCCTCACATTTACACACACCATCTTAAAACTTGAAATCTCACTATACGGCGAGCCGAGAGCCCAAACCGATCCAGAAGACGCTCAGCACGCACTGTTGCACACGCTCCAGAAGTCGTTGCCGCCATATTCCATCGACCCATCTTCAAAACATGGATCAATGCAGGCATATCGTTGATGCCACCACGTCGTCTGACAGAGCCACCACCCTTCGTGCATCTCTCATCACGCGCGCACCACCGAGATCTCACTGCGCCATGCCGCCAAGACATGCCGACGATGATTCGGTAGAAATCACGCGCTTGAACTCTGGACCACTCGAGTCGGCACTGGCTCCAAAAATGATGCCCCTAACTGGGAGCATGAAGCTCGGCGCCGCCATCATTCGATAGGGAGACACAGATCTAGGGTTTTCCCGGAATAGCCCAACTAGAGCAATGTGACCTGCTACGATGGTTCCTTCGGCAATATTAGCATGAAACAAACATTACACTAACTATCTGATCTGCCTAGTTTCACAAAGCAAACTCCTTACGGTCTTGGTTATCTATTATATGATACCATTGTTAAGCTTCCTGCAATAGCTAACACAACTAAAAATACGAACTAATGAGAAAAGGCTAGTGCAATCCACATATACTATAACAAACCCTCGCATGTATGACTTGGAGATGGCAACACATGAAACCGGAGGAGAGCAACGACATGTGAATCTCATGTATGAATCAAGAGGCCTATACCATGAACCTTAACCTTTGATACCATGTCAAGCTTCGTGTACTAGAGAAGACAACCAAAAGACCAAACTAATAAAAGATGGGTATTGCAATCCACATCTAATGTACAAACCATCACTAGCAGCCACCTTGTACTGCTCAAACGTCGCATCTTGGCGCTCCAGTGTGGCTTTTTGGTAGGCCAGGTCTGCTCAAGCACAACTGGCCTTGGAAACATTTGTTCTTGTTAGGGATCCAACCATCTATCGGCTTGTTCGAAATTATAAGATCTTTTAAATCTTTCTGAATAGTATGAATCTTGATGTATTTTATTGTGTTTGTTCACTCATTCAGTTCATATCCAGTCCACATTAAAATACCAAAAGATCTTATAATTTGAAATGGAGGGAGCAACTACTACAGTTGATTTGAAATGCCAAACAACATAAGGATGGGTATCAAATTTTGATTTGAAAAATATCATCGGGTCAAAGTTTGTGTTCTTTTATTGATATTAATTTTAAGAGATAGAACCGGTCATGTGATAACCGATAAGCGTTGGCTTTAAAGAAAACAACCGGTAATGTTTTGTTTACTTCAGTTTGCTCTTGCAAATTTCAGTTTATGTTTTATCAGGGGCGACTGATGTGCTAGGATGTTTCCGCACTCCTAATGTCGTGTTATCTAGATGCTGTCCATGGTGAGGTCAATGGGTATATTATCATCGTGCATAGTGGCCTGTTGAATATTCCATGTGATGATCGGGCAAGATACGTGAAGATCCACTACAAGACCAAAATGAGATATATATATATATATATATATATATATATATATATATATATATATATATATATATATATATATATATATATATATATATATATAGGGTAAATACTTCCTACCCCTGGGTGTAGTTACTCCTATATCTATATACTTCCGTACAGAAGTATATCCGATACTTTATCGGTTTGAGTATGTTCGTATACTATATCTAAGATACTCCAAACCAAGTTTGGTGAAAAAAATGCAAGTGAACCCTTAGTTTGCACAATATATCCAAAATATATGCATATGTATACGTAAAAAATGAGTCTACGTAAAAAAATGTACATACTGCCTACAAAGTAGTATATATACTTCCAAAATAGTTTTATATACTTCATACTACATGTACATACTATCCGGTATGATAGATATTCTCTAGATTATGAGAAACACGTGTGGGTGTAACTACACCCAGGTGTAGTATGAATATGTCCTATATATATATATATAAATAGCAGCACTATTCTGCAACCAGTTGCAGAATAATATTCTGAGCACCGACTTGTACTTCT